>NC_137468.1:26733017-27333017 GCF_964235325.1 Thermobia domestica | reverse complement strand
AGCGGGCAGAAAGAGAGATGAAGAGACAAAGGGGAGAGAAAGAAAGAAAGAAAAAGAGAAACAGAGAGAGAGAGAAAGAAAAAGAGAAACAGAGAGAGAGAGAAAGAAAGAAAAAGAAAACAGAGAAAAAGAAAGAAAAAAGAGAAACAGAAAGAGAGAGATAAAGAGGAAAGGAGAAAGAGAGAGAGAAAGAAAGAGAGAGAAAATAATTTATTCGACAATTTCACACCGTTGTGTTTCTAATTCTTCAAAAAGATGCATAAAAGAAGTCCCAACTAACCTGTTCTTCACATTATTATGTATTACAAAAAAGGGTTTCCAACTAAAAAATTAAAAAAAAAAAGAAATCTCCAGCGCTCCCTTGTTAATTTTTAATCCGATTTACTTCTCTCTTTCTTCTTTTATTTTGCTTCTGCTACCAAGAAGAGAAAAAAGAAGGAATATGGCTCTGCGTGTAGAATTTTTAACAGAGTTTTCTTTTGCGAAATGCGTATTATACTATAAAGCAAAATGCGTAAGCAAAAAAAAAAGAATATAGTGAGGTTACCAAGTTAGCTTAACAAGGGTAAAAAAAAAAATAAGAGAGGTAATCTGGGAGTGGGTAAGAAAACGTAGCAAATAGGAAGGGGGCACACAAACACACACACACACAAAATTTCTGCTCATGCTCTATGTAGAAAGCTTAAGTGCGTATGTGAGCGAGAGAGAAAATACGTATACCTAGTCGCGAAAAAAATGTCGCCGCCCTTTTCAACTGTGTTCTCTTGCTCATTTGCCTTTCAACGAATCTTCTTCTTTCCTTCCCCCCTTCCCGTTCCAGCGTGA
Source organism: Thermobia domestica (assembly GCF_964235325.1). Taxonomy (NCBI): domain Eukaryota; kingdom Metazoa; phylum Arthropoda; class Insecta; order Zygentoma; family Lepismatidae; genus Thermobia; species Thermobia domestica. The sequence goes on along the minus strand of NC_137468.1, from coordinate 27,332,192 downwards.
AGACGAAGGAGACAAAGTCGATGATACACACGGGAACCGTGCGTGGAATATAAGTTACAGAATTCGTGGAAGAGTATAAGCATCTGCATACGTTACATGCTTTTCAAAGAAAGAAACAACCTTCTTTTTTTGCATATTGATTTTAATATGGGTTCTTTGTAAGTTTCTAAAATGGAGGCAATTTAAATTACTAACTTAAGCACTAAGTTTCTTTTCTTTTTTTTTCTAAAAAAAGAATCTTTCATTTATTTTTTTAAAAATAAAAATAAGATTGAAATAAATCTAACTTGATTCCTCTTTGAGTCAACGTTATTATTATTAATTCTTTTTTGTATGTCGACAAATAGAATGGAAATTGAATAGGAAAGAATGAATATCTAACTGTAAGGTACTTTGATTCAATTCCCAACGTTTCCATGGATTTTCTTATTTTTACTCTCAAAAGTCGATACGAGAAAAGAGAAAATATGATGATGAAAAAATCGAACTCAAGATTTGAACGAGTTTATACATTTCACGGTTCCTATATGCCAAAAGTATTATTTTTGGATGAATGTTTGTCTGTTCGTAACCGTACACACAGCTACAGACGAAACTGTTAAACGTATTCGAACCAAATTTTTAATGTAAGATTTTTACAAGATTCCCCAAGCGTTTTTTTTTTTAAATTTTCTTCCTACCAACAAAAATAAGAATACTTTGCTGAAGGATGAAAATTTTTAAAAATCCGAATTTCTCGAGGACTCTTCTAACAATTTTGCCTACCTATACTATTATATAAAAGTTTTTTTTTTTTAGCAAACCTAAAAAATGGATCAAAAGATTGCTTGGAGAGTAATTAGTTTTTGGATCAGGGGCCACAACATTTTTGAACGACCCCTAAATCGAGTTTTCATGTTTTCTACGGAATAAGCACATCATATTGAGTAAGTGATAGTTTGGGTTTGACTACACTATATGTAGTTCTCCAGATATAGGAAAGGGGGGCGCAAATTTTAATTAAACTTATATATTTTGGTAAAAAATAATTGCAACTGAAAACTTTTATATGGAACACAAAACTTGAACTCCGTTTTATGACATGTGAACTCAACTTTTATATACCTCTATCCTTGGAAGAACTAGAAATTATAAAATGAAAATATTCAAATTCGTACTCTTGCCCCAGTATGTGGGGCAAGAGTACGAAATGAAAAGGGCAAGAGTACGCACCCAAAGGAACATTAACACTTACCACAGATGAAAATTTCCATTCCTTCATATGATGTGCATTGTTCATGTTATAATTCATTGCATCTTGCGCACTGGATCCATTGTTCTGTTGGGGGATAGTTGTACATGATATTGTTTAATGGACACTCGTGCACTACTTCTCACTGATCTGAGGAGTTATCTTCAGTTGTAGTTTTCTTGGTGTTTGACTTTGCTCTTTGGAGAGCGCAGTTTCAGAAGTAAAGTTCTGTTTGAAAGGAGAGGATGTCAGAATTTCTGATTGACCTCGAGAAGATCAAGATTTACAAGTTGAGGCCTTGGTGGCGACGGAGGAGGGCTGACAACCACCAGAGGAGTGTATGGTGTCTACGGTCCGCATGGACTCTTGCTTACCTCCAGTGAAGATCCAGCTTCACTGGTTGAAGGTTTGGTAAGAGATGAACGAGAAACCAGCAGAGGAGTGTTTGATATGGACAGTCCGCATAAGCTCCTGTTTGCGTCTTGTGAGAATCCAGTGTTTCTGTCTGAAGCTTTGGTAACAGATGGAGAAGAACGAGTAACTAACAAAGGAGTGTTTGATGTGGATGTGTCGCATGGGCTCCTGTTTACTTCCAGTGAATCCTCCGATGAAAGATTTTGGGCTCTATTCAGGTCTTCTGCTTAATTCGTTGCTTCAGGAATGCTTTCATCTTCAGAGCTGGCTTGTATATTTAAGTCTACTACATCCACAGTAGAAGGAAGAAAATCTTCTTCAGTGAACACATCTGGGTACAGTGGAACAATTCCACATTATTGAATGCCGGATATTGCAATACCAATGGTTGCAGCTTTGTAGTAAGCTTCAGTGAACAAACTCATAACTTTGAATTGTGTAATTGGGAGCGATGGATGATTTTTCATCCATTTATCAGACGCTGTTGAATACCAGGATTTCAGCGGGCTAAAAAAAAAGGAGCGATCTAATGGTTGCAAATTATGGCTGGTATGGGGTAGTAAACTTAACATCAGAATCCCATTTTGCCTGCAGAAATCAATGGAATGTGAGAGGATTGTCAACAAGGAAGAATACCTTTTTTTGTGACCGGATTTGATTGCATATGTTGGTATAAATAATGCAGCAATTCTACGAAAAGTTGTGAGTTGATTAACAAACCAGAATCAGATATCATTCCCACAGAACCCGGCGTCGATCTATCGAGTTACTCTTGTTTCATTTGTTTCCTGGGAAATATCAACGCAGATGGAATGAAGGAACCAGATGCACTCACGCAAGAAACAGCTGGGATGGTAACTTCACAATCACTAGGCACAATTTTACTCACAACTGATTTTTAGTCAGCAAGACTTTTTGGACTTTTTTGAGGAACCGTACTAATGCCAGTTTCGTACATATTGTAGATATCCTGTGGAAGGAAACCGTCTTCTCTTACAAGATCTTGTAGACAATTAAGAAAGCGTTCAACTTGTGACTTGTTAAAGCCATAAGCTCTTCCCAGGCCAATCTTCGAAGGCTGTCGCAAAGCATTAGTTGGATGTCTACGACGGAAAGACTCTGTCCAATCTCTTCCTGCCCTTTGATTCACATGACTAAAGGGATAAGGCAACTGGTTGCGTTTAGCACAATCGTATGCCACTCTTCTTAGATCTTTTAAAGTTATGCCATACAAGAGTTGACCCAGTAATTTGATATATTGCACTAATTCGTTTTCCATTTCTTTGGTAAATACTAGCTTTATTGTGGCCAAAGACGCTGCAGTTTATTCCTTAAAAAAATTAATTAAAAAAAAACCTAAGGAAAGAAAAATCCTTAATTCTCCTCATATCAGTAATGAGGAAGCATAGAATACAAAAAAAAAAAAAAAAGCCAGATAATATTTGGACCCCATTTATAAAAATATTTTTTCCAACCAGCTTATTTCATCAGTTTCTTGTAGTAAAGAATACTTGTCAACTACGAGAGTGACTTGAAAAGTTCTCGGCCTACCTTTCAAGAAGCTACGTATTGTCAAATGTTAGGTTAGAGTAGCTTCATATATGTTTATAGGATCCCATACCAAACATTAGACTAATAGAATTTTATTAGTGAAGACCATTGACATTTATAAAAGAGGGCAAAATGTAGCATTTCTGAAACCTGAATAAAATAAACAAACGTGCTATTATTCAATAACTGCAGATTTAACTGTCTCAGGCTTTATTTGCTTCGAAAACATCTCCTTAGATATTGTTATGTAAGGAGTGGTATTTAGAATAACAATGTGTCCCTCATACATAAAAAAATATCAGGATTCTTCAGAATTCTTAACGTTATAGGTTACATATGGGAACGTGATCGTAACGTTTGCCGTCACTATCTTTTACAACTGAATCCACATTCTTTTTTGATTGTTAAATTAAATCAAATTGTTTTTTTTTTCATAGAAAAAAGAGGCAAGAGTACGCATGCGTATACTTGCCCCGTCGGTATCTACGTACCCTTCCCCATTAACTACACAATGGAATTTCCCGCGATGTTGCACTGCCAACTATCCGAAGAAAGTCTATTTACTCCAACCTGTTAAACAATGGATATGTTAGAAACTAATGCTTTACAGTACTTTGAAATCAATAAAAAAATGTGTAAGTTATACCTTAAGCACTTATGTCCCAATATAATATCAAACTATTAGAAAAACATAAATACTTACTTAGATAGCTTGTAGTTTTCTACAGCACACTCAAACTTGCTTAGGTTCTAGACGCCATTAACATCAAACTCCACGTGAAGCATTATTACCATACGCGAATATATTCCGCTGTTTTTAGGGAATTGTATTCTTGCTCCCCGCGTACTCTTGCCCCCTCTACTCTATAAGGCCTATAAGAAATTTTTAAATTGAAATATATTGGATCGTTTGATCCAATAGTAGATGTGACTCGTTCATCAACGAGCAGACCTAATTACTATAGGTAGAAATCTGTGGGGTATTTAGGGAAGGCTTCCGGGCTTAAGCCCCCACGAAATCTTACTTACTACAGTAAAGTATATGAAATATCTTGCAGAATTTTCACATTTTCAGGCAAAGCCCCCCCTCCCGACAGTTAGCAAAACCCCCTGAAACAAAATTGTAAATACGCCACTGGTAGAAACGATAAATTTGGTCAGAGAGAAAAAGTATTTTTGGAAAAACGCACAATAAAAGTGATAAAAGGGAGTACATTTATTTATTTATTTATTTATTTATGCCTAGAATAAAATATCTCATGAATTGCTGAAGTTAGAAAGATGAAGCTCAACATAATAAGCTTATCATTTAAAGAAAATAAATGAATGCATATTTTAGCATTTTTGCATTTTCGAAAATTCCATATCTAGAGCTAGAGAGCGTTTATACTCTTAAAAAATTAGATATTTTGCCGAGAAAATGCCTAACGCGAAGACTTCCTTAAGTTGGAGATGTTAAATTTGGTATACATATATATAATGGAAAATTTGGGAACACGTGTTTTAGAGTTTCGGAAAATTCATTTTGTAGGAGGAAGGGGCGTTTTCAATGATATTTAAATTTTCCGTATCATGTTCAAATAAACATTATTCTAACCGCATATACTGAGAGAAAATGTATGTAACGTACGGTATATCAAAACGTAGATTACATGTGTAAATCATGTAGTTTTTGGACTTAACGTACAGCAAACGTAAAACTGAAAAAGTATAGTTTATTACCGTACGAGTGTTCCGAATAAACGTACTTTCCGACCGAACGAAAGAACTATGAAAAATAAACACACTGCTGAACAAGACTGCACTTATTTAATATAAAAACACATCTACAGATGTGTAAATGTGCTTTTATATTAAGTAAGTGCAGTCTTGTTCGGCAGTGTGTTTATTTTTCTGATTTTATTTGCAAGACGTATGACTATGATTGTGTGTCAGAAAGAACTGTTTATAGGGAATCGATCTCACATACAGACGGACGTATGTGACATATGTATTTGTATGTAATATAAGGAAGACTGTTATATGTCATACATCCTGCAAAGGCACGATGTAGTAAAACACTTAAGCTGGAAAAGTATGTAGTATATGGATAACATACGGTATGCTTCGTACAGATTTCTGTAGGAAACATAAGGATTCTGTATATGTGAATGTTATACCGCTATTCAGATAACTTATTTTTCTCAGTGTATGTATTCAATATTCGAGGAACAGGTTCTACTTGTTAATCTATTGCAACTAGTAGTTACAGATACATACTACATAAAGTTTGAGAGTTGAATTGCCATAGATTGGGAAAGTCTACCCTAGTCTCACACTGTGAAACGATACTCACTCATTATTATTAAAAAGTTGCTCTCCATATTAAGAAAATAAGAACTTTTAAGAATCAGAAGATATTATCAATTTTATTAACAATGCTAATATTAAAAGGCGAACTTCTCAGTTTACGCGTCACACTAATAGGTGTCGCTACCTGCCCTAACGCTTAGATGTATAACAAAGTCCCAAATAATTGTATGAGTATAGTATGGAGATGGGGGTAGTCAGTGGGTACTCAAGAAATATATAAGTGCAACCAATTAATGCTTTTAATTAACCACGATTTTTGATTTCAATTGACTTGATTTTGGGTTTAGCGTCAGTTTCAGCAGCGGGGCTATATGAGACGCGAACCTACAGCTTAACGTGGGATCCGAATCACATGAGCTTTCTCTAGGAATCAAAGCCGGGTCTCTCATGCCACAGGTGCGTACACTAAGCGCTTAGCCACAAAGGAGCCCAACTACAATTTTAATCTAGAGTGTACAAAGAGCCGAAGGCTTCGTCACAAGAACTATTACACTTTATTATTTATTTCTCTTTCTTTATCTTTCTTCTACATTTGTAAAATATTTATCTTCTCATTTCTATGACTTTACGCCTAAATTATTTATTTCTGTGCATAGTTTTACAAAGACAAACTAATGCAAGTTTTAGTTAGTTATTTCACAAGAGAAATAAAACTGAATGATCTCTCACATACCATTTGAGAAACTGGAAATTATTGTGTATTTACGTATTGCAAACAGTGTTTGGTAAGTGAACATTTGTAGAATATCCATTACAGCATACGCTGTTTACATGAATAATTCTGGTGAAAGAGTATGGTATCGAATTAAACCTTCTGAAGGGCAAAGAAATGTTTACTTACTGAATTTCTATGGTTCTCCCTCCGAGGTAGTCGTCAGGATTGTTATATTTTTGGCCGTTATATTGATTCTGTAGTGGTATTCTGATAATTTTCCGGAAGTTTGCTTTTTTTTTTTTTTTTTACTTTTGTAAAATTTCTGAATTCTGGTTTTACGTATATATGTTTTACGTGACCAACGAAGTTTTTATAGCTGCTTGTACTTCCTACAATAAATAACCTTCTAGAATACCCTTATTTTAAGAAATTTGGAAATCGATGCAAGCGGTACGATTCCCGGCGGGGGCACTGAGTCGAAAAAGTGTAACAGCTTTTTCAGGCCAGCTACCTTGAATGAGGTTTCCCTGGCTTTTCCTCATTCACACCAGGCAAATGCCGGGGCAGTACCTAACTTATAGTTCCCAGGGCGCTTCCTTTCTTCCCCAATACTTTCTTCCTTATCTTTCCCCGGATAGTGTGCTCACCGAGGGACGTGATCCCTCAAACGTGACGGGCTAAATGGCCAGAAGATGCCAAGAGGGCAGAAATCTAAATCCTAAATGCTAAATCCTAAATTTGGAAATCAAGATTGATTTAGATAATGTATCAAACCAAAACTTCCTTTTCCACTTAGGTACAGGGCTCAGTGTTAGAGCGCTTAAATATGGTGCGTGCGGTTCTTGGCTCAATATCGGCCAAGTAAACTTGTGTTAGACAACATCATGTCCGTGAGTTTTCACGGGTTTCCTACAACATTTTCATTCCACCATCATTATTCATTTGCCTTAATGACTGTCTCCCTTAGCCTAATCGTAGGCCGTTAAACCGAAATATTTAATTTTTTCTTTCCTTTTAAGCCTATCATTTAATCGACCTTAGATTTCATCCAAGTAGAACTGAAAACACAGTACTGGCCTATTGAAATTTAAATACTAGTGCTAATGCCGCTAGGATACTCCTATAGTTCAATTTTCTTCCAGGTATGATAGTATGGTGGAAACGATATATACTACTGTGAAAGTTCATCTTTCATAATGATATTTGTACTTGATTCTCCGTATTCGGCCGGAAATCGAATTTGCATCTATTTTTAATGCCTACCAATTTTGAAACTTGTAGGCATTATTTATTTTATCCTTTGACACTTCACAGATTTCATTGTCATTCTTCACAAACTCATCCCCTTCTCTACTTGCATATTTAAACCTATTACTTCCCCAAGCGATGTAGAGGTACTAGGAATTTGTCTTTACTAAGCATGATCTAGCATTGTGAAAATTTTTCTTTTCATAAAATTACGCAAATAGGGAAATGACAACCTCTGGAGCTAGAACCCGCGCTTGGTCTAGTGGCTAGTACGTTTGACTTCGGTTCGCGTGGTCCCGGGTTCAATTCCCGGTGGGGCTACAGTTGAACGACCAAAGTGGTTCGGATTCCACTATAATCAGCAGGTTCATGTCTCCTTTAGTCTAGCAGGCATAACCATGAGACATTAAGCTAAATCAAACCAAACCGAATCTCCACTGGAGCACCATTCTCTTAAATATTTCTTCTTCGCTTCCATCAAAGTTATCTTTATCCTCTTGTACTGAAGTTTCACGGGAATTGTAAAATCTGCAAAATTGGCTTCAGTGACACTTCTTTCTGATTAAGTTCTTATGCGTTTGCACTTGACTGTGTAGAACTTTTTTTCTACATTTTCAGATCCATACGGTAGATTTTGTGCAGTAATTTCAAGCACTTAGTACTTTTACTTTGCTTCTGATCAACCCAAATTTACACCAATTCTGCCTCTGAATAGTGTAGTTTCATTACTTCATATATCATAACACCAAGTTGAAACTTTCTTAAGTAGTAACATATCCCTTATAATTGATAAACAAGAATCAAATTCGGTCCGTGGAAAGTAAAACTTAAAGATTTCATTTAAACAAATTCGGTGATTCGACTGTAATAGAAATATATATACGTTCAATAAGTGTTTGAAGAAAGCAAAAAAATAATACAATCATAACAATACTGTAAATACTCAATACAGCAACCCACACACAATTAACACGCACTGAAACGCATTACTTAGTTAAAAAACCACTGATTACCCTGATTCCTACATAACTAATGGAAATTATGTTTTTTCCCACAATGCAACGAAAGCGATTCTGCGACACTACCGGCTAGAGTAGTAACTAACTGCATCGTCTGCTACTGGCAGTAAGCTAAGTGTATCATTGGCTAATTCTATCAGACTCAGGCGCTCTGAATGAATTGATTCGTTCTTGCTTTTAGTAGTTCGTGGTACCCAACTTCCTTGAGTGGTGGCGCCACAGTTTCAGCGGGAAGAGCAGCTGAAACCTCTTATACTATATAATTGAGAAGGTTAGCGCAACAGTGGTCTAACCCACATTTTTAAAAATGGAGAAAAATCAAGTGAAACTTAAACACATGTTTTTTTTTTTTTTGTACAATATATGTATGTATACACGACTCCAAAAGTGCATTACCACCTGCAATTCTCGTTTTCCTGCAATAGCAGGCAACCCAAAAAGCTCGGCGGTTGGGTTGGTTCCGAATTCGAAAGGCGCTGGACCAAACCTCAATTTTGTAATAAATATATCAGTGTGGCAGACTGCAAATGAGGGAATAAAACAAATTGTTAAAAATGACAATAATATTATCATGACGGAGATGGATGACATCAAAAGTTACAAAATGATCTTACTTAAGCAGTTCAAAAAAGATGAATGGAAAAAGACACATATCAGAGGAAAACATTTCTCTCCTCACCTCCCAAAAAAGAATCTCATAAAAAAGAAAAAGTTACATAAAGTTACGTAAGTTTAAATATAAAAGCCCCACTCTATATTGTGAAAGTTGACACCCGAAAGGCAAGAACAACTGAACCAAAGTCAATAAAATTGTGCACAGATATTGTAGACGTAAAAGGAGGGAATACGAGTTTCGTATTTTCCTGGAAAAAACGGTTGGGTGGGGCACGGACCCCTCCAAACCTTTTATCACGAAATATCAAAACTGCTAGTAACAGTATGTCAGAAGTGTGTAAAAGACATGAATAACTGCAATGGAACATTTTGTATTGAAAATACGCAAAAACTACAGGAATACGGCCTTTTTAAATTTTCTGCGGAAAAACGGATTTAGGGGCAAAAGCTCCCACCCAAAATTTTGAAACTTGATGTCCGAAAGGCAAGAAGTGAACCGAAGTGAACGAAATTAAGCGCAGATATTGCAAACGTAACATGAGGATACGAGTTTCGTATTTTCCTCGAAAAAACGGTTAGGTGGGGCACGGAACGTGGCACGGAAAATCAAATGTGCTGGTAACAGCATGTCAGATGTGTGTAAAGGACATGAAGAATTTAATCAAACTGCGTCTATGGACAATACGCAAAAAATAAAGGAAAACATTTATTTAAATTTTCTGTGAAAAAAACAGTTTTAAGGGAAAAAAGCTCAAACCCAAAATTTTGAAAGTTGATGCCCGAAAGGCAAAAGGAAGTGAACCGAAGTGAATGAAATTGTGCACAGATATTGTAGATATAAAATGGGGGAATACGGTTTTAGTATTTTTCTGGAAGTAACGGTTCGGTGGGGCACTAACCCCTCCAATCCTTTGATCACGAAATATCAAAAGTGCTAGTAACCGTATCTGAGATGTGTGTAAAGGACATGAAGAATTGCAACGAAACTTTATGTGTGGACAAAAAAATAAATGAATATTGTTTTTTTTATTTTCCGCGGAAAAACGGTTTTAGAGGGAAAAATTCCCACACAAAATTTTGGAAGTTGACGCCCGAAAGACAGAAGAAAAAATGAAATCTTTCAGTTTTACGTCTCACGGTTATGCCGGTTAGGCTAAAGGAGACAGACGTTGATGATGAGTAATGAATGAAATGGTGGAATGAAGAAAGTGGGAGGAAACGGAGAACCGCTAGAAAACCCACGCACACGGTGTTTGTGCACCACAAAGTTCACTTGGCGGGGGCTGGGATCGAACCCAGGACCCCAAGCACCAGAGGTGAATGATCTACCACTGAGCCACGGCGGCCCCTGAAAAGCAGAAGTAAACCGAAGTGAATAAAAATTTTCACAGATATTGAATACGTAAAATGAGGATACGAATGTCGTATTTCTCTGGAAAAAACGGCCGCGTGGGGCACGGACCCCTCCAAACATTTGACCACGAAAAATAAAAGTTCTTGTAACAATATGTCAAATGTGTGTATAGGACATGAAGAATTGCAACGGAACTTAGTGTATGAACAATAGGCAAAAAATAAAAGAATACGTTTTCTTAATGTTCTGCAGGAAAACGGTTTTAGGGGGGCAAATGAACCCACCCCAAAAGTTTGAAATTTGACGCCAAAAAAGCAAGAAGAAGTGAACCGAAGTGAATGAAATTTTTCACACATATTGTGAAAATAAAATGTGGGAATTCTAGTTCCGTATTTCCTGAAAAAAGTGTTACGTGGGGCACGGACCACTCCCAACATTTGCTCAGGAAATATCAAAAGTGCTAGTAACAGTATATCAGATTTGTGTAAAAGACATGAAGAATTCCAATGAAACTTTATGTACGGACAATACGCAAAAAAAAAAAAAATGGAGAAGGGTTTTTCTGCGGAAAAACGGTTTTAGGGGCAAAAGCTCTCACACAAAATTATGAAAGTTGACGCCGGGAAGGCAAAAAGAAGTGAACCGAAGTGAATCAAATTGTGCACGGACATTGTAGACATAAAATGAGGGAATATGGGTTTGCTATTTTCCTGGAAAAAAGGAGTGGGTGCGGCACGGACCCTCCCTAACGTTTGATCACAAAATATCAAAAGTGCTAGTATGTCAGATGTGTGTCAAGGACATGAAAAATTGCAACATAACTTTGTGTATGGACAATACGCAAAAAGTAAACGAATACGGGTTTTTCTAAGTTCTGCGGGAAAACGGTTTTAGGGGGCAAAAGCTCCCACCCTAAATTTTGAAAGTTGAACTCGAAAGGCAAACAGAAGTGAATCGAAAAAAAAATGAAATGAAATCTTTAAGTTTTACGTCCCACGGTTTGCCGGTTAGGCTAAAGGAGACGGTGATTATGAGTAATGAATGAAATGGTGGAATGAAGGAAGTGGGAGGAAACGGGCGAACCCCGAGAAAACCCACGCACACGGTGTTTGTCCACCACAAAGTTCACTTGGCGGGGGCTGGGATCGAACCCGGGACCCCAAGCACCAGAAGTGAACGCTTTACCACTGAGCCACCGCGGCCCCAAGAAGTGAATCGAAGTGAGTGCAAATGTGAACATATATTGTAGACATAAAATAAGGATACGGGTTTCATATTTTCGTGGAGAAAATAGTCGTGTGGGGCACGGACCCCTCCAAACCTTTGATCACCAAAAATTAAAATGCTAATAACAGTATGTAGAAAGTGTATAAGGGACATGAAGAATTGCAATGAAACTTTTTGTATGGATAATACGCCAGAAATAAAGCAATACGGGTTCTTTATGTTCTGTTGAAAAATGGTATTAGGGGGCAAAAGCTCCCACACAAAATTTTGAAAATTGACGCCCGAAAGGCAAAAAGAAGTGAACCGAAGTGAATGAATTTCTACACAGATATTGTAGACGTAAAATGAGGGGATACGGTTTTCTATTTTCCTGGAAAACACGGTTGGGTGCTGCATGGACCCCTCCAAACCTGTGATCAAGAAATATTAAAAGTGCTACCAACAGTATGTCAGATGTGTGCAAACAACTTGAAGAATTCCAACATAACTTTGTGTATTAACAATACGCCGAAAAATGAATACTTTTTTTTTGTTCTGCGGAAAAACGGTTTCAGGGGCAAAAGCCACCACCCGAAATTTTGAAAGTTGACGTCCGAAAGGCAAGAAGAATTGAGCCGAAGTGAATGAAATTGTGCACAGATATTGCAGACGTGAAATGAGGGTACGAGTTTCGTACTTTCCTGGGAAAAACAGTAGGGTGGTGCACAGACCCCTCCAAACCTTTGATCCCGAAAAATCAAAAGTAATAATAACAGTATGTCAGATGTGTGTAAAGGAAATAAAGAATTGCAACATAACTTTGTGTATGGACAGTACGCGGAAAGTAAATGAATACGGGTTTTGTTATGTTCTGCGGGAAAACGGTTTTTGGGGGGCAAAACCTCCCAAACAAAATTTTGAATGTTGACTCCCGAAAGGCAAAAAGAAGTGAACCGAAGGGAGTGAATTTGTGCACAGATATTGTAGACATAAAGTGAGTGAATACGGGTTTCGTATTTTCCTTTAGAAATCGGTTGGGTGGGGCACCGACCCCTCCAAAGCTTTGATCACAAAAAATGAAAAATGCTAGTAACAATATGTTAGATGTGTGTAAAAGACATGAAGAATTGCAACAAAACTTTCTGTGGACAAAAAACAAAGAATATGTTTTTCTTTTTTGCGGAAAGACGGTTTTAGGAGCAAAAGAACCCAAAACCAAAATTTTGAAAGTTGACGCGTGAAAGGTAAGAAGAAGTGAACTGAAGTGAATGAAATATGGACAGATATTGTAGACACAAAATTAGGGAATAAGTTTCCTTATTTTCCTGGAAAAAACGGCCAGGTGGAGCATGGATCTCTCCAAACCCTTCATCACGAAATATCAAAATATCTAGTAACAGTATATCAGATGCGTGTAACGGACATGAAGAATTGCATCAAACTGCGTGTATGGGTTGAGTTTATTTTAGTTTAGCGTCCCTTTCAGCAGCGAGGCTATATGAGACGTGGACCTACTGACTAACGTGGAATCCGAACCACATGAGCTCCCACCGGGAATCGAACCCGGGTCTCCCACGCCAAAGGCGCGTACGCTAACCGCTTAGCCACGGAGGCTCTGCGAGTATGGGCAATACGCAAAAAATAAACGAATACATTTTTTAATTTTGGTTAAAAACGGTTTTGGTTTGCAAAAGCCCCCGTCTACAATTTTGGAATTGACCCCAAAAGACAAGAAGAAGTGGACCGAAGTGAATGAAATATCCACTAATATTGTAGAGGTAAGGTGAGGGAATACGTGTTTCGTATTTTCCTGAAAGATAAAAAATTGTGAGTGAACCGAGGCGTTGAGTCGCGGGAGAAGTGGACCGAAGCGAAAGCAATTGTATGTAGATATTGGATATGTAAAATATGGCCTCTCGTGTTTCACAAGTCTCGTGTCTCCATCCGATTTCTTCAAATTTGGCAGATCAAGTAACAGCAAACACAAACAGTATAGCGTATTTTATAGTATTTCAGGAGGCACCTTTAACCCTTGCAATGTTTTTTCAGCATAAAGAAAAACACGTGTCGATTTATTTCCAGTTTGCTATTGGTATGCCAAATTTGAAGCAAAACGGGTAGGAACACTTGAGAAACACGAGAGCCCTTATTTTACATATAATGTCTACACACAATTTGATTTGCTTGGGTCCACTCCTTTCTGAGCTATTACGGTAATATTTCCTTTTTTGGGGGGGGATGGGACCTAGGCTCCAACACTGTTTTTCCGCAAAAATTAAAACACGTTTCATATACTGTTTTGCAAATAGTCCCTTTACGAAGTTTCGTTCCAATTCTCCATATTCTTTAGGAACTTTTGCGTATGCTTATTTGCACTTTTGATATTCCGTAATCAACGGTTTAGAAGGTCCGTGCCTCACTCAACCGCTTTTCCCAGGAAAATACGAAACTCAATTATCTCGTTTTTCGTCTACAATATCTGCGCACAATTTCATTTAATTCGGTGCACTTCTTCTTGCATTTTGGGCCTCAAATTTCAAAATTTGGGATGGGGGCTTTTGCCCCTAAAACCGTTTTTCCGCAGAAAATAAAAGAAAAACCGTATTCGTTTATTTTTTGCGTATTGTCCCTACACAATGTGTCGTTCCAATTCGTCATGTCCGTCAAACACTTCTGTTATTAGCAGTTTTGATATTTCATGATCAAAGTTCTGGAGGTGTGTGTGTCCCACCTAAACGGTTTTCTTTTTTTTTCTCAGGAAAATGAGAAAAACGTATGCCCTCATTTTATGTCGACAATATCTGTGCACTATTTCATTCAGTTCGGTTTACTTCCTCTGGCCTTCCGGGCCTTAACTTTCAAAATTTTGGGTGATAGCTTTTGCCCCCTGAAATCGTTTCTCAGCACAAAATAAAAAAAACCGTGTTCCTTTATTTTTTGGTATGTTGTTCATACACAAAGTTTCGTTGCAGTTCTTTGTGTCCTTTACACACATTTGTCATATTGCTATTATCACTTTCGATATTTCGTGATGAAAGTTTTGGAGGGATCCGGTCCCCACCTAACCGTTTTTTCCAGGAAAATAGGAAACACGTGTTCCCTCATTTTATATCTGCAATTTGTGTGTAAAATTTCGTTTACTTCGGTTTCCTTGGTTTTTTCCTTTGGGGCGTCAACTTTCAAAATTGTGGGTGGGGTATCTTGCCCCTTAAAACCCTTTTCTCCGCAGAAAATAAGAAACACGTATTCGTTTATTTCATGTATAGTATCTACCTTCCAAATTTTATCAAGATCGGAGTGTTACACTTCAGAAGTGTTGCTTGTTAATAATAATATTTCTCTAAAATTTTATGAACAAATAGAGGGAATTAAAGCGAAAAATTGGGATCAATTGGAACTTCGGCTCCTACCAACATTGAAAGAAATGACAGCACAAGTATTTAGATGCAAGGTAGACATAAAATTTAGAACTGAGATTTAACTATATTTCTGTCATGATTTTAATGCAGACTTCGAAGTTCTTAAATGCTAATTAAGTCAGGATTTCACATCCAAATTAAGTTGCAACATAATAATTCTTGTTAGAAAACCCGAATCGGCAATGCGAATTTAAGATTAGCCGATACTTTAGATAGCATGGGAAAAAGGTGAAGAGTGTAACCTAAGTGTGCTGCCAAGTGAGTTGCGAGGCGGTTTAATAAATTGGATGTCTTCTACTCGGCAGAGTCCACTTCAACCGTTTAATTTTGTTTTAAAACAAAACATTTTTGTCATGAGTTACATTTAGGGATGCGCACGAGACGAATCGAGACAAGATTTTCCTGACAAAATTCGAGTCGAGACATGGCACTTCCAATAGAGAAATATACATTTTTCGAGTCGAGACATCACTTTTACAGCACATTTTCGAGACGAGACAGCCACAAATCTTGTCTCGTGCGCATCCCTAGTTATATTAGCACACACTACATGAGTGACAATTTATATTATGATAATTATTTTATGACACTCGATAATTATTTTATGTAGTAAGATTTCAATAGATTCAGTGCTTGATCGTGCCGTGTATGAAGTTATGAAATATGAATTGGTTTCAACAGGCGCGGATCCAAGAGGAATTTTATAGGGGATAGTGATACAGCCCTCCCCCATGACGCTCAGGTGTACACTGGATAGAGTGGGTTTCAATCCTACTTTATTTACACTGGGTAAAGTTGGAAACTATGGTTTAGTCCAGCGTTTCCCAACCTTTTTCAACTTGCGGCACACTTCAGGGTAACTTGAATTCTCGCGGGACACATATTATTATTATTATTATTATTATTATTATTATTATTATTATTTGAAAATATAAAATACTGTAGTATTTTTTTCTGATTACTGACATCCTTCTCACAGAGAAGAAAGCTAGACCAGTGTTTTTTCCCCGTGGCAAATCATTATGCTTATTTTTCATTTTAATTTAAAACTAGAAAACAATTACAATCAGATATAGGGCTCAAGTTGTTAAAAATACACTTTTTTTCGAAAACTGTGTCCAACCTTTCATTAAGAAGGAGGATCACTAAATAACGAACGAACAAACGAATCTCTTTTACTTTTAAAACACAAATATAGGTAATTCGTATGCATGTTTACTTTGCCGGAAGGATTGAATAATATTTTAAAATTTCAAGTTACGAAATAGTCTGCAACAGTAAAGAAGCAATAATGGTCATAACAATGATAACAAATACTTTTTTTTCAAAATTAGAAATGTACAGAAAAATGTTCTACAGAAAAGTAACACAGTATGAAACTTTAAATTTTAGATTCATAGTAGTAATTTGAAATACAAATATACCTTTTTCTGTATGTCTTGCAATTTGATTGCTATAGAATTAATAATTTTGTTCCGATTTCCTCGCAGCACACCACTGTGCCGCGGCACACCGGTTGGGAAACGCTGGTTTAGTCCATCCCTTGATCATATTCTGGTTCTGCGGTGTTAATATCTGGTCAGAACTTGCTGTTCTAGAAGCCTTAAGTTCATACGCGATAAAATAATATTTCCGCATTATGCACCTTTTTAAACTATTTTCAATATTTGTATGTATCTTCAGATAAACCCTCCGTGAAAAGTTTTATTTATTGGATACTGTATTTCTGACGATGCTTCCATTATCAAATAGTGTATGTAGTTTTATTTAACATAGAATTGCATACGACAAAACAGTAGAAAACATTCTCATTGTTTTAACTTTTCTTGAGTTGATTTTGAACTTAACGTCCCTTTCAGCAGCGAAGCTATATAAAACGTGGACCTACTAATTAACGTCGAATCCGAATCACATGAACTCCCACCGGGAATCGAACCTGGGTCTTCCATGCGTTAACTTTACTTGAATTTGGACTCGAACGCTCTGCAGCAGATTTAAAACGGTGGACTTGCCACCCCTGAGTTTTTCAATGAATGTATTTC
The DNA here is from genome assembly GCF_964235325.1 of Thermobia domestica. Classification (NCBI taxonomy): domain Eukaryota; kingdom Metazoa; phylum Arthropoda; class Insecta; order Zygentoma; family Lepismatidae; genus Thermobia; species Thermobia domestica. The sequence continues at coordinate 27,315,086 of NC_137468.1, read as the reverse complement.
TTAGTAATTATTTTAATTTTACTATTGAAAACGTGTAAGCATTTTGCTTTAAAAATATCCTTGAATTATACGTAGTCAGTGTTGAATACAGGTTTCATTTTTGTACGTGGCAATAGTAACTTCCATGGTACCCTCTCTTCTACCTCTAGACACAGAAATTTTGTTTTTAATAACGCCAAATTACGATTTTTATCAATAAAGAGTGGCTGTTCTACTAACTCTTGTATCGATTTCCTGCTAAGCAAAGATAAAGTGAATCTGAAAAGATAGGGGAACGGTAGGTAGCGGCATGACATCACGCCGTCCCCCATGCGTATCTTTGCCCATTGTAATTTCTTAGGAACTCGGGGGCGCCGTACACATTTTTAGGAGGTGGGGGACGGCGTCCCCTGCATTCCCAAGCACTTTTACCTCTGCTGCTAAGTATTAATTGCTGTAAGGACTAACGAAAAATATTATGTGGTAATTCTACTACTACTACTACTCCTACTACTACTACTACTACTACTACTACTACTACTACTACTACTACTACTACTACTACTACTACTAATAATAATAATAATAATAATAATAATAATAAATGATCTGAATGATAAAGATGTTTTTTAACTTTCTAATACAATCTCTGTGGGCTTTCGCGAATCTGGATATATTGTTTTTATGAGGAATAAAGAGGCTTCAAACAACGACGATTTGTATAAAAGTCTTATCAGGTGTCTGACAGCTGACCTTGTGTTTTTTTTTAACACAATGTTACAAGGCACAGAAGCGTGCGGGAATTTTGCTTTTTTTTTGCCTGAGTGTAGTTTCAGTACTTTCGTTCTGTCGTTGGCACGTGTCGAAGCAGCTTGTTTGCTGTGCGATGTTTTGCCTTCAGGCGATCGACTAGATCGAAGAGTCAAGAAAGAAAGAAATAAACAAAACGATATGCTTGTTTCATGGAGATATGCTTGCTTCTTGGCATTAGTGTTTGAAAACCAAAACTGTTCTGAGTATCCATTTTGTTATGTCCATTATAAGTATAAAGGGAAATGTTAATTCTCATATATAGTAGGGGTAAAACTGAGGGGGAACGCGAGAGTAACGTTATATATATTAGGGATGGCCGGATCCGGATCTGGTCGCATTCGAAGATCCGGATCTGGATCCGGATCTCGGATCTGGGTCCGGATCTCGAATCTCGGATCCGGATTCGATATTCGGATCTGGGTTCGAAATTCGGATCTCAGATCTTGATTCTTATCCAAACCCACATCCCACCCAAATTGTGATAAACTTGAATATCAAAAATTCGCCGAAAGAAATTTCACGAAGTCCTGACAGTGAAGAAGAAAACAGAAAATTAAGAAGAATACTGGCAAGTCTATTTGTCTCCTTCAATCTACACTAACGATTAAATGCTTGCCTAACTAAAAAATAATCTGATTTGATCCGGATGAGAGTTCGAATGTCGAATCTAAGTCCACCCGGTTGCAGGACCGAGATGAAATACATACATATTTATATTTGAAACCGGAATACAAAACACGAATATTTAAAATTCCTCAATACACCTATTTCATTGACAGTTAAGAAAACATAAACAGTTAAGATAAGTATTGACTAGTTTTTACGTATATTTATCTTGCTCAGTCTGCTCAAAATATCAAATGTATAACTTACAATTAGATTTAATAATTATTTAATAAATCACAATATGAGCACCGAGAATAAACTATGAATTTTGGTGCCCCTTATCTAGATTTGAAATTTCGGATTCATACATAGAATCAGGCTGAAAGATAAATATTTGAGATCTGGAAACCGAAACAAGTGCTAGTACCAAGATCGTAGCTGTTTGTACCTAGGTAGTGCGAGCGGAAGGCACTTGCACTAAGTCCGGGTGTACTTTGGGGAACACGAGAAACTAAAAACAGATATATATTCTTTTTCAGGGGCAAGTCGCGCTTTAACAGACTTTTCATGAGTGTTGTGTTTAAATACGAAAACTGTAATGGCGACTTGTTTGAAATAAATGCCATTTTTAGCAATAAAGTTAGGTACTTTCACATTGAATAAAAATTACCAAAGCACATTTCACTGATGAGAGTGCTGGTTCTTATGGAAGCTTTCACACTGAACCGAAGATTTCCTCATGTGGATATCGGATTGCCACAATTCACCTTTCTGAAAGACGTGGTTTATCAGGAGGTCGGCCAAGATTCTTTTGGACTTAGCGTGTAGACTGCTTCTGGTCTCAATTATTCAAATATAGTAAGACTAACCGTATATAAAGTTGGTTCGAAATGATTTAAAATGAAGGGTGCGGTGGCTCCGTGGTAGAGCGTTCACCTCCGGTGATTGGGGTTCCTGGTTCGATCACAGCACGCGCCGTGTTGACTTTGTGGTGGACAAACATCGTGCTCGTGGGTATTCTCGGGGTTCTCCCGTTTCCTCCCACTTCCTTCATTCCACCATTTTACTCATTTCTCATTATCACCGTCTCCTTTAGCCTAACCGGCATAACCGCGGGACGTTAAACTTAAAGATTTCATTTCATTTCATGATTTAAAATATCACTAATTGACCTTAAGGGCATAATTGCGATTTAAATATTCGTAAATTAGAAGAGATGTAAAAATTAAGCGTTAAAATAAATCCGATAATTCCTAATGCAACCTAATAATAGCAATAAAACTCCTTATGTAACATTTTCAAAGCTATGATTAACAGTTATGTTCTTGGAGAGGGTTTATGGCAACATAGATATAAATCCAATTATCATAAGTAGTACCTCTGACAGCCCCGCATTTCACATCACCATCGCCCTTCATCCTGACAATTCCGGACATCTGGGCAATTCACTTACCCACAATGACTTTTCAGGCGTTCCAGTGACATCAATATCTCAGTTTGGGTTTGGGTTCATGCTTCGGTGAACCTTGACTATCACCATCAGCAGCTATTAGAGAATCAGAACTTATTTCTGTATTAGATAATGTGGGTAACTATAGCTTTTCGTCTATAGAAGACTGAAAGCCTGCCTTCGGTGCCCGTGGTCATGGGTTCAATTTCCGGAGAGGCACTCAACAATTTCGATGTTGACCCAGCATCGTGGGGGAGTTATCTTAAGTAAGAGGTAGCGGACTCCAGTCTAGAAAGCCGGCATAAGGACTTCGGGTGTCGATGCGTTGACTACACATCCCCACTTTGAACGTAAGGCCGCTGGTAGGAACCAAAGGACTGTCGTGCCAAGAATTTAGTTTGTTTTAATTATCATAAATGGCTTCTTTATTATTAAATTTTATCCAATATTTTCTTTTAACTAGTTTGCGAAACTCGGAGCTAGCTACTTGTTTTCTTTTTAATTCATGTTCATAGTTAGAAGAACTAATCACTAAGGAAAAACAATCTTTTCAATAAAATTCGTCTCGCGTCTTTTGTAGCTCTAAGTTTAGTTATTTTTAGTTTTTTTTAAGTTGAAGGGCGGTTTATCATTTCCCCTCGCTTTCCCTATTTTTTTTCTAGTTTTACCTATATTTCTTTGCACGGACATTGCACCTATACCCACGTGCTTAGTGTGTTCATTTACAAAAGCGGGCCATTTTCCTGCTACTATAGAAAGTAAGAGTGCACTGTATCAGAGAAATATTAATTGACGTATATAAGTGAATATATCTGTGACGAAGTCATAATTACTCAGTTTTTGCATCGTACATAGTTTCCTCATCCTCATTAATCTCTTTACTCCCGCTTCCTGAATTCCAGTTCTAGTATTCTTTCTTGATAGCGGACTGATGTCTCATGTAGACTTATTTACTATAACATCAGCAATAAATAAAGTACGGTTTAATTTGCACTAATTTTAAAACATTACATTAATTAAATAATAATAATAATAATAATACGGAGCGAGCTCAGGCTACTTGTTATGATTCTTGCTTCGCAATTGGATAATACCGGATTCGAATTCGGAGACCAGCCATCCTGACTGAGGATTTTCCAGGGTTGTTTCTCAGTTATACTGGGCAAATGCTAGGTTAGTACCTTGATCTAAGGCTCTGGAGACCTTCCTTCCATTCCTTTTCCAATGTTTTCATCTGCTGATTACTACAGTGTAAAGTAGCCTCTGAGGATGTATCTGGTAGCTTATAGTGAAAAAACAATAACGATGTAATATATCTTCACGAAACGTGTGGGTTAATTTAACTACAGCCTTACAGTCCCAATATATAGCTAAAGTTTTAATATCAATTTCCTGACTTTTAAATACTATTTTCATATTGTTTCAGCTTTTAATTTTCTCAAGTATGTTTCCACCGAGAATTGAACCTGAGATCACATGAACAAATGCGAATATGTTAAATATTTTTGAACACTTTAATATACAAAACACAAAACGCTTCAATGATACGACGCATGGATATGTTTTGGTTACCTCCTGCAATGTATGTTTAAAGAAACATGGAGGGTGAAGAAAAAATAATAGAAATCTCTTTTATATTTACTCCTTCAACAAACGACCGACCTCAGAAGGGCAAGCCATAAGTTAGGTAATGAAGTCATACAACGAACACAACCATATCGCTCTCCTGAAATTCTCACGCCAACCAGTCTATATTTTTTGTTGTATATACCTTCGAAGTGAAAGATATTCATTATTACATTTGTTGATGGTTGGACTCTAGTGAGTCAGAAACTACTATTAATAAAGAGTTTGTTTTGTCTAGTATTCCTGCGATTAAAAGGGCCTTATCTAAAAGATATTTCATTTGTATCTGAGAAAAGGAGAAAGTTTATTTTCTAAGAATAAAATAAATATTATCAATATGAAGTTAACATTAAGTTTCGAAGAGGAGCTAAACAGAAGAATTTGTTACCATTTACATCAGTTTTCAGACAGTTCACTATACTCTGAAATGGGAAGAAATCAAACTTGGAAACATCTTACTAAAGCGACTTCGACAGAAAGTGCAACATGTAAATATTGCAAGGTTAAAATAAAATAAAGAACAAAGGTAGAACAAACTGTTACGGAAACATTTAAAAGCACAGCAACCTACTATATCAGTGAATCCGAAAAAAGTTCTAACGAATTTTAGATATTCAATTTTATAAGATCACAATTTCAGATGTAGGTTTGGATACGAATCAAGATCTGAGATTCGAATTTCGGATCCAGATCCGAGATCCGGACCAAGATCCGAGATCCGGATCTGCGATTCGGATCCGAGATCAGGATCTAGGTCCGGATCCGGCAAGATCCGGATCCGGATCTCACTGGATCTGGGATATCCGGATCCGAAAATTTTTGGCCATCCCTAATATATATAATAACATAGCATATTTCTTTCCAAAATTTTATAAAAACTATTTATTTTATAGAGTTCAAAATTCGGCCAAATGTATATTAGTATTAATATTGCATGTTCACTTTTACTTTTTCTTGCTAAGGTAATATTATAGCGCGCTAATTAAAAATTAATTTTCTTCCATTTAAAAGCTGTTTAAGATATTGGCTGCATTTTTCAACAGTGCAGAACAGCAGATAGGAATCTAACCAAGTAGATTTCTTTCTCTCTCTTCCCTCGCTAGGTCACGTGCGTGAACTTAGGATTGTCCGCGGAGAAAAAGAAACCGATGGAATGCAGATTGACAGCAAATAAGAACAAAGTCTGTTTTCTTTCTCTTCATAGATCGTTAAGATTTCCTTGATTCTATGTAAACATCTCCGCGAATAATTACCTGTACAGGAATATTGCAGCTAACAACGTACGAAAGTTTCAGAAAATCTGTCTATGTTGTTTTCAAGTGTGGGGAGTCTGTTCATCTTATAAAATCAGTTTCGAAATGTAGAGCGTAGAACAAACTCACTTATTTTTTGCATCAACTGACAAAAGTTTACATACAGATCAAAGAGAAGTCTTAGTGCGTTTGCACACGGCAACGATAATATCGGTGGAAGCATCGATAATGTCGGCGGTGAAATCGACTTCAATGTACTCAAATCGTAGCTTACACACGCCACCGATATTATCGGCCAATCCTCCGACACGCAGATGCTGTCGGCCAAGCCCCAGATAATGTCGGCGGTATCGCGGACACCGATTTTGTCGGTGGCAATGTTTTCTTATGATTGGATGCACATGTGGCCGATAATGTCGGCCGGCCAGTGGGTTAGATGAAGAGAGTGAGTGACAAGGCGCTGTATATTTTTGTTTCGTTTCTTGTCTTTGGAATTTTGTTGTTTCCATTTTTTCTATTATAATTGTATAATAATATTATTATTATCTTGTCCTATAAACAACTTCGGAACAGCTTATTATTTTTTTACAGTCTCTGTTTTGGAGTAGCTAATTCCCTTTATTAAATAAGTATAAAATGTGGGAAGTTTGAAGAGTACTGGTTTCCCTCTAATTAGCTATTACCAAATAGAATATAGAAAATTTAGATAACCAAGTTCTTGATTATTTTCCACTAATTTTTAATTTTTGTTCTTTCTCTCTCTGTCTCTCTCTCTCTCTCACACACACACTCTTTGATGGTATATTTTTTAATCTATTAATGCATTCAAAGTTTGATACACTGTGAACATAAGCATATGGAAAAAATCCTGATTATTATTACTTCCTTTTCTTTTCATTAGAATTGTGTGCAGATCACTTTTCCCGGTTCCACTCAATAAGCAGTGATTGAATACAATATTTTTTGACAAGTCAAAGTAGAATTATTATTTTGAAACGAAACCAACACAATCAAACACTCTTTCCCAAGCTCCAAGGACAAGTTACTCACTTGGCATTTTCTTGATTGTGATCTCAACAATAGGGATGTGACTTCATGCTTCACTTCTTACAGATTTTTTCTCTCACTTCCAAAACTATCCCAAATCTCCCATTTTAAAAAATAATGTGTAGAATGGCAATTGAAAAGAAAGACCAAAGCTATGTATCCAAGTTTTCCCTATCCCCTTTGTACCGGGATCGACCCCCTGATAGAGTTCTGCATTTTAGCTACAGTGACTGGATCAAAAGGTTGTGTATTATTGCATTCTTACCTTTCTAGTTTTGCTTAGATTTTTAGAGATGGCAGGAATTTTTCCATTCGATATTTTAACCATTATTGAACTTGTGGAATGTAGACTTTGCATATGGGATAAGATAACAGACTCTTTCAAGGACAGGATTGAAAAGCAAAAAGCACGGCGAGAAATTTATGCAAGCCTTGTCCAGGATTTTGAGTTCATGGACAAAAAGAAACGAGAAACGACAGGTATGTATGCAACAGCGCAAATCTGTCTTCAACATTAGGGGAGGGGGGAACGGGTAATATCGTTCCCATATTATATATATACATATATAGCGATGTTCAAAATATTTCTGTAGCCGAGAAACAATGCTGTAGAGGATCAGGGGAGCAGAATTGTCTTCAACATTGGGAGGCGGGCAGATTTGAGGCTTATTCTGAGTGGACATTAATTTCATCTCACTTTCCTTTCTAGCGATCGGACACAAATAATCAAATTTCTCTCCCAAAAAACACATTTCAAATCGGATTATTGGGGAGGACAATCTCCCCAGTTCCAAGATTGGAGGGAACACGTCCCCTTCATTCCCCCGGGATTTGCTCCAGTGTATGTATGGAGCAATGTAAAACAGAATTACTAATTCGAATTTTATCATTTAATCTACTATGACATTAATGTTAACTACATGGAAAACAAAATAATATATATACATGTGTTTTCATTGGGAAGGCCGATGGGGGCTGAATTTGAACGTAAACACTATCGGGGTTGTCACTATACATCTGAGCAATCCCGATAAATATGGATTCGACACAAATATTGGTCATTTTCTACTACTTTTACATGTCCCGGTAAACGCCCCCTGAGACCCCCTTGGTTCGAATTGTGAAAAAATCGCCTCTGGCCTCCAGCCGATACCGCGAAAACTTTGAATGTGACACTAAAATCTGCCATTTTCTACTACTTTTACATATTCCGATAAAAGCCCCTATGATCCTCTGGTTCCAATTTTGAAAAAAAAACATGCCTCTGACCAGCAGCCGATGGGGGCAGTATTTGGAAGTCAACGCATGTGTGAGTATCACCATTCATCTCAGCGACAGTGAAAACTATTGATTTGAGACTAGTATCGGTCATTTTCCATTATTTTTACATGTCTCGCAATTCTCCACCCCGGTGACTCCCGGCCCACATACAATGGTGGCTGAATTAGAAAATCATCGCTAATGAAAGTATCACCATTGATCTCAGCGACCGCGAAAACTATGAAATCGACACTAATATCGGTCATTTTCTACTACTTTTACATGTCTGGGTTAACGCCCTCCTGAGACCCCCTGGTTCTAATTTAGTCAAAAACGCTTCACCTTGGTCTGGGACCTGAACCAAGGTATCCGTATCCAAAATTTGGTAACTCTCAGCCAACTTGTCTGGTTCCCAGGCCGGTCCCGGTTGAAAAAAAAAAACTCTTCGTCTTGATCTGTGGCCTAGACCAAGCTACCCGCGACCAAATTTTAAAAACTTTCGTCCACTCGTCTGGTCCACGGGCCGCACACAGATAGAGAGACAGACACTCAGGCAAACTCTATTTTATTTATATTAGAAAGGTCAGATCCACCGTTATTGTAATAGAGCGGTGCTTGAGTGATTGATCGTAGAAATTTAAAATCCAATGAGTGATAATTTCATAGCCTTGTTTTATTACAAGTTTAAACTCTTTAGTCAGTAGAGAAGAGGGCATGATTCGTGGGTCAGAGTTGATGAAAATGGGTTTCGGTGGGTCTTGGGTCACAGTGTGTGACAGTGGTTCATGGTGGGTCATGGGTCACGATGGGTGGTGGGTCAGTTGGTCGTGGCTAAAGTTTTCATTGCCCCACACTCTCTCTGAACTACAGTGTTGAAAATTAATCAGTGAAAATCAATTGCAATTGATCAATCAATTGAAAGTAATTGCTGTGGAAATCAAAAATTGCAATTGAATTAATTGCTAATTAATTTCAATTGCAATTAATTTCAATCGATTGATTAATTGCAATTGATTCTCCTTTATTAATGGGCAACTGCAATTAACAATTAACCATTACTTACTTCCGTTGTCAATTGCAATTAACAATTAAATTTACAGATTAATTGTTAATTGTCAATTCAATTGAAATTTGCCCAACACTGCCACTCTTCTCTTCACTGTCCCGATCCGGCCCTTCAAACTTTTTTTCCTTCTATCGAAGCCAGTACTGCCTATTTGGGAAAAGTCTCAATGTAGAGTGGTAGTGGTAAAAACCATGCATATTCGCCGTTCTGTTGGAAGGGGGGCTGGTGGAATGTGCCGTAAAATTTTACGTTGCCCCCATAGGAAAAAATCTAGATTCGACACTACTAATATATATATATATATAATTGAGAAACACTATGTTTGTGACTATAACTCTCCCGAACCGCCCCACTGATCTTAATCAAATTTGAAATATGGATGAGTTTTACGGCTGGGCTGGTTTTAGGCTATTCACTTTGATGGTACAACTTAGGGGGGGGGGGTGTAAAAATAAATAAAATTTAATAATTCCTGAACCACTCGGCCAATCTTGATCAAATTTTCAACATAGATGAGGCTCAGGCCTGGGATCGTGTTATTTAAATTTGACAGTGTAACGTGGGGGCGGAGAAGGAGGAGATATATATATATATAAATCAATTTATATAAGACTGAAAGCCACTATTTTTGTAACTTAATAACTCTTGAACTATATCTTGAATATCCGACCGATCGCAATCAAATTTTCAAGATGTATGAGGTTTGGATCTGGAAACATTTTTGTAATTTTACTTTAACGGTACATCCTAGGGGGGAGGGGGGAACGTATAAATAGAAACTAATAAAACCTAATAACTTTTGAACCACCCAACCAATCTCGATCTAATTTTCAACAAATATGAGGGTCGGGTCTTGGGTGTTTTTTTATCATTTCACTTTGACGAGCAAACGTAGGGGAGGGAGAGGAGGCAGATATATGTAAAAAAAAATAAAAATAAAAATGCCTGTCTCTGTGACTTCATCACTCTTGAACCACCCGACCGATCTAAATCAAATTTTCAATATACATGAGTATAGGGGCAGGGATTACTTTAGGCTATTTACTTTGACGAAACAACGTAGGGGAGGGCGAGAGGGAGAGAAATTTAAAAATGATCAAAAATGACCGATATTAATGTTGAATCCATAGTTTTCGGGCCCGATGAGACAAACAGTAACACTTCTGATGCTGTTTCAATCCAAGTTCAGCCCTAATAGTTGGGAAGGTGGAGGATACAATGGAGGAGAGGGGGATAAACGTTTAAAAATGATCGAAACTGAGTAATATTAGTGTCGAATCAATAGTTTTAGGAGTAGCTGAGATTAACAGTGACAATTCTGATTTCGTGTGCCGCGGCACGGGGGAGGGGGAGCTATATATAATAATAATAATCGAAAATAACCAATATTAGTACCTAATCCATAGTTTTCGGGATCATTTTGATGAACTGTGACATCTTCGATCCGGTTTAAATGCAAAATCAGCTCCGCCACTTGCGGGAAGGGGAGAAAGTGATATATAAAATGATCGATAATGGCCACTATCAGTGTCAAATTTATAGTTTTCTGGGTCGCTTAGATGAGCAGTGGTACTTTCGATCATGTTTAAATTCAAATTCAACCCCACAACTTGGGGGAAAGGGAGGAAGAGATATTTAAAGATAATGGAAAATGACCGTTAATTAGTGCTGAATCCACATTTGTGAGGGGTCGCTGAGATGAACAGTGACATTTTCGTTGCCATGGCCCGCAACATAGGGGAGGAGGAAATATATATATAAATGACCGAAAATGACCATTATTGGTGTCGAATCCATCATTTTTTGGGTCGCCTAGTTGATCAATGATCTTTCCGATGCTGTTTAAATCGATGCCATTAAAAACGAAAACAGCATATTTCACGGGTACTAAACACATGAAATACGGAGTTGTGCTTTAAAATTTTCATTTTAACTTAGCAAAGCGGGTAATATATGCTAGTAATACTAATAAAGCTCAGGTACTGTCCTTTCTCTATTTCAAAACCACCTATTTTTTAAATCTCTTTGCTATAATATCTATTACTGGAGCTATCAGTATATTTTTGTTTTTCGTCTTTATACAACACCAAGGTTATAAAGGAAGGTCTTTTATATGTGGGTTCGGAACTTGAATCTGATAGGTCGTTCTCAACCATACTATCTCGCCTCCAGAAAAACTGGATTACAGGGCAGAGTCTAAAGCAAGAAATTTCTCTCTCTTTTGCTAAAAAAAAACTTTAGTTCGCATACTAGTCATAGCACATGTTTAGAGGTTTTTCAACGAATCTGTATGAGACGAGACCTGCAAATGACACAATACTGAAAGTTGAGCTTACACCAGGAGTCGAATCTGGTATCATCCTAAAACAAAAAAATCCTAATGGCTGACTACTTTAATGCTCATAAATCATTCTAATGTAAAAATTTTTGGTGAGCCCGGCCCCCTAGACTCCCCGTGGATACGAGCCTGTGTGATCCCCCACCCTCGAACACAATTTTCTGGAAGAAAGCCTCTATTCTTCCTTTTGTCTGTCTAGTTTACTGAAAACATGAAAAGCAAACTAGATCACAGAGCATAGAGTTGGAAATGATGGACATGTTGCATTGCAGACATATTTCGTACCGTTGGTGATTTTGGGAGGTTTTCCAGGGACAAAATTCACCTCGGAGTTATATCTCCTATGGTGCTCAATATGAGTTGAGTTGATTTTGTCGTCCCTTTCAGCAGCGAGGCTATATAAGACGGGACCTACTGATTAATTGACAAACCCGAACTACATGAGCTCTCACCGGAATCGAACCCGGGTCTCTCACGCCAAAGGCACGTACGCTAACCACTTAGACACGAAGAAGCTCGGAGCTCATATTAGAAAAGAAGAAAGCACATTATGGGAATTTCAGTGCAGGCAACTAAGTACGACGACTGTTAAAAGAATATTTGTATATATTCTTGAATATATTGTAATAATGGTCAATCTTATTCGATAATGTCATTTTTTTAAAAAAATAGCATTCTCTTTTCTGTAACTTACTACAGTATACAAGTTAAATTTCACACAGTGTGCAAAAGAGGGGAGGGATTACAACGTACGATGGGCTTCGTTCGCTTCTTATCCGATGGACAAAACCTTTCTTGTAAAATTCAGCGTTTCAAAGAACCTGTGTGGTTGCTGATAGCTACACATAAATTGACAGAATTTTAGTACTGTCTGCCTGAAGCAAAGTCTTAATTTTAGTACAGAAGCTGCCTGAGGCAAAAAAGCAAGCACACCGCAGGCGTGGTGGCTTCTGTGCCTCGTAACATTGTGTTTAAAAAAACAGACACAAGGCCACTTGTCAGTTCTTGCAACTGATAAGGCTTTTTTTCTTTTATACAAATCATATTGTTAGTGGAAGCCTCTTTATTCCTTTCAAAAACAATATAACCAGATTCATGGGAACCCACAGCAATTGTAATAAAAGTTGAAAAAATATCTGTATCATTCAGATACTTTATTATTATTATTATTATTATTATTATTATTATTATTATTATTATTATTATTATTATTATCACATAATATTTTTCGTTAGTCCTCACAGCAATTAATACTTAGCAGCAGGGGTTAAGGTGCGTGGGAACGCGGGGGACCCTATCCCCACCTCCAAAAAACTGTGTACGGCGTCCTCCCACTTCCTAAGCAATTACAATGGGCAAAGATAGGCATGGGGGACGGCGTGACGTCATGCCGCTACCTACCGTACCCCTACCTTTTCAGATGATTCAATCCCATCTAGCCTAATCCCACCTCGCCTAACGATTTATCATCCACTTATATCTCCGAAATAAGAATGTCTACCATTTTAGGCGAGATGGGAATTTCCATCTTACTTAATCCCATCTCGCCTAAAATGGCGGTAGGATGCAAGGAGGGAATTTCTGTACTGAAGAGGGAATTCCTCTAATAGAATTTTAACCAGATATTTCAATCAATATTGGCAATCTATGTCAATTACAATATAAATATATAATAAGTACTATACAAGAAGAAAGCATAGGGGGAAGGCGATTTAGTGAATTTAGTTCACTTTTGGTTTATTTTGGGAATACTGGAAATTGATTGGCAAAGAGAAGCTAATCCGAAACAGGATAGAAATATAGAGGATGTTTCAAAACAACACTTACAACGTTTGAGAGCTCATTCCTGACACCGTGATAAGACAACCTGGGTGCACAATGCTTCCTTTTGGCGCTATGACCAGCCAAAAACCAGTCGGAAAAATGCCCAAAAAAGCCGTAACTCGAGAACAAAATGTCGGATCGAAGTCGAGGGAAAGGAAATGTATATTACTTTTAGCCATGGCTTCCATTAATGCACAACCCGATATGGTACAGAGGCAGCACAAAGGTCAGCTCAAATAAATTGAAGAATTATGAGGATATTTTATGAAAGGGGGTTATAGCCCCACACAAGTTACTGGCACATGCAAGGAGCATTAGAATATTAATTCTGTGACATTTGTGAAAAATCTGACGCTCACTGGCATTTCCGGAACAAAATTTTGAATTTTTATAAAGGTACATCATCTAACGCTTCGTCCCCTGTGCCCCCCTAAGGCGGTGCGTTACCAAAATAGCATTCCATATTTCAAAAATGCATACTCTTTTGCTACAATGACGCCAAATTTCACACTAATTAACAAAAACACCTTCTTCTCGTATGTCCCTATTAAGGATATTTCTGGTGATTTTCTTACTTTTGAAAGGGGGCTGTAGCCCCATTATCAGTCACTCTTACATGTAAGGAGCATTGGAGCATTAATTATGTGACATTCGTGATTAATGTGACGTTTACTGGCACTCCGAAAATAAATTTTGGGATTTGGTAACACATCACCCACCAGCTTTTTACGGCCCTTGCCCCCCGAAGGGAGGCCTTCCCAAAATAATGTTTGAGACGGCTTTACTAGCTTTGTGAATGAGTGTTTTTGCATTTCGTAACAAATACAACTCATTTGCCCCAAAATCTTTACGAATAATTATTGGAGAAAACTGCTTCCAAAATTTAACATTGAACCTCCCATAAGGAAAATGAACTTCTGTGTTTACACTTCCAAAAGGGGGGCTAAACATTAATTTTCTTTTATTTCCTTTAGAAATTCGAAAAATTCAGATATTTCTCAATAAGAGTGCCAAATTTTATATTAATGGTGTGAAAACTTCATCTTCTCCCAGTGCTGTAGAAAATTACACGAATTGTGTAACAGTCTGTGTATATATATATAATTCAAAATCACGTTTTCAGTCAAAAGAAAAAAAAATATTTCATTTGTTTACCTTTGGAATACCAATATCTAATCTAAATGATCTAGACCCTCAAAAGTATTGTAATATTTATTTTGTATATTACTGTTACGCACACGCCTAAAATGCCATGATTGTTCTTTCATTTTAGTAGATATTTCTTTTAAAGTTATGTTTTTTAAGTAACATTCCGTATTTTGGAATGCAAAATATTGATGATAATGCTTTTACAATAACTTTGTTTTCCTTCTGTCGTATCTTCCTTTGTCACCTCGCAAAAGTCGATTTATGGTCAAAAATGGTTGGAAAATGAAAATAGGGATATTTCACCCTGTTTGACAAGTCTTGTTATAAAATACTGTACTTAGAAGGTAAATTCTGTACCACCAGACATGTCAACTCTGACGCGAAATCTTAGCAGTTATAGTAGTATTAACTGTGGTCGTAGTAGTAATAATAGAAGTAGTAGTAATATTAGTAGTATTACAGTACTTTGCAGTCTTGAATAAAGAGTCAGTTTCCCAAACACACTACGATTAACATAGACTGACAGTAAGACCGTACGAACACGACAAAGGCAGGGGTAGTGGAGGACATTTAAGGGAAAAAATGACATTAGTTTTCAATCCGTCCTTGAGTGCCCGGTTCCAACCCGGAAATACGTGCGCCCGGTTCGGCCCTATAGCATTTGTGTCCGGGCCGAACAGGACACGCCCAACCCGTGCAGGGCAAAGCCCTGCAAACCCAGGCCCGAAGACGGCCCGGCCCGGCCCGGCCCGACCCGAATGGATCTGAATTCTGTGCCCGGCTCGACCCAGCCCGGCCCGGCCCGAATCTCGAGGCGGGCTCTAACTGGGCCGGGCACGAAACGGGCCGAAACGGGCCGAGCCGGGCCGGCCCGAACACTGTGAAAGACGGATCGGAAACTAATGTTGGCAGCCTGTATTAATCGTAATGTGTTTGGCATGGGCGGTAATGTGTTTGGCATGGGCAGTTGCCCCCGCACTTTTTTTAAGTAACCAATTAATGTATATAGTTTCATTTGGTAATGTAACGATTTTGTATGTGTTACTGATTAATAGGAAAAAATGCTGCCATATAATATTTGCTGTTGCGTGAATACGTATTGGTTGTCTTCCCGTGGAGTAAAGAAAGCTACAGTAATTGCGTTTTAATCGCCACAGAAAATAACCCCAAAAAATAACCTATTGGAGCACAATTTCAGCATACTTTCATTTCTTCTTACAAGGGCTCGATATGTTAGTGAGCCGCTTTGAAGCTAATCGAAAGAACATTATGCAAAAAAGTAGGGCCTATTTCACAAGTTATTCTTTAATTGCACAAAAATTGACAGTTCCTAAAATGTCTTTTCTTCTTTCTAAAGAAGGAATATCGATTAAAAAGAGCGTGATAAGAAACAACTTCTACCTTTTCCATTGTTTTGTAGTGTAATATACGAGTGAAGTGTTGTGTTTAAGGATGTACGAGTGTATATACAATAAAATTTAGTAAATTGAACATAATTCTAGGTTTTAAGTTTATTTTGTATAACTGAAGTGTGGATTGTAAGTATTGTTGTGTTTTGATGTGTTCCAAGAAAGTGAAATCTGCACCTAATGGCAACGAACATATTTCAAGAAGTTCCAAAAGCAAATATTTCTTTAAATGTCGTAGCATATGCTTGTAGTATTTACTGTCTTTCATTTTCTAAGAGTAATAACATACATTTAATATCATGTGTGGAATTAAATATTAAGTTTTTCATTAATCCTCAGTTTCAATATAACTTTTGCAAAACAAGCATCATTATTCATTACTATGATTAATATTATCCTTTCTATTTATTTGTTTTGCAAATTTATTAAATAATCTGATCACACAATTTTCCAGACAGAATTTTAAGATGTTCATGAGCAAGGAATCAAATCTCTTCTTACACTTTCGTCGTTTAAGAGTACAGAGTATCTACTTGCGTTGTTCTTCTCAATTTACTTAATAAACTATTATATACGATATACGGTATTTTAACTGAAAATATAGTATCCTATTAGTTATACAACCTTTCGTCAAACAAAATGTTAGAAACAACCAGGAAAACTAACATTTATATAAAAATATTCAGATCATGTCTTGCCCCCTCACTTTTAACGTCCAACCGCCGCCACTGGTGTTTGGGAAATTAACTCTTTATTCAAGACTGTAAAGTACTGTACTTCTACTACTCTTATTACTACTACTACTGCTACTGCTGTTATTATTATTATTATTATTATTATTATTACTACTTCTACTACTACAACTGCTACGAGCGTCAGAGTTGACATGTCTGGTGGTACATACTTTACAATCTAAGTACAGAAAAAATCGAAGAAATACTAGTTATTATGGCCAGTCTGCGTAGTCTGGCCAGTAGAATGCATTCACATCTGGTGCTAGAGGTCGTCGGATCGATCCCTCCTCGTGTTATGTGAGCTTTGTTGTGGACAAAAATCGTGAGCGTGGGAGTTTTTGGATTAGACCGTTTTCGTCCACTGTCTTCATTCCACCAATTCATCCATCATCATTCATACGTCTTGAGCCGTAATTGCCTAAAGAACATATGAGAAAGTCAAGTCCTTGACCTACTAATTAGAATTTGTTCCGCTACATTAGACCCCGGAGGCCGAAACCATGAACTGGCGTGTTCATAAGATTAGCGCAATTTGTAGTAATGTTCAATTAGCACGGCAGATTCCAAATCATATTACATGTTCCTGTATTCTTTATAATTCGATGCTACAATAATAATAACAAAAAACAATGATCAAATAAATCACCCAGACCCCAGGATCGATGAAGTGTTCCTGGAACGGTGCGTAACAAGTAAATAACAGAGCTATATGACGGAATGCGAGGCAGTAAATCAAAACAAAATCCACACATATCATTGTTGATCAAAAAATACCTCAAAAGTCCCCTGAATGAAAAATGTATAGATATCAGCTATCAAAAATGCCTCTTAACATCACATATAATAGAAGGGATAGTTGATATTAAGAAAATGAAAATATAAGGTTTCCTAAGAAACCAATAGTGCAAAATGAACATCGCTTTACTGTATGTCCTTGTACGCATCGAATAGCACGGAAACAGATTCAACAGTTTCTTTAGAGCATTTCTCCGTTCCTGAGTACTAAAATCTCTTTCAGTAGACGCACTAGAAGCAGGGATGACGAGATACTGACGCGTTAATTTACACAATTTTGGTAATGTTTGTTCTTGTTCCACCACTGCAGTATATCTAGTTCTCTTACACATGATGACATGTTGAGGTAGATGTCTACTTCACACCACAAAGTTCACTTGGCGAGAGCTCGGATCAAACCAGGGACCCCATACACCAGAGGTGAACGCTCAACCGCTGAGCCACCGTTCCAGGAACACCTAATCGACCCTGGCGATTTGGTGATGTATTTGATCATTATATTTTGTTATATTTGTAGCATCATACTATAAACAATACATGAACATGTAACACCATTCGATATTTGCCTTGCTAATTGAACATTACTACAAATTGCACTGATCTTATGAGCACGCCAGTTTATGGTTTTGCCCTCCGTGGTCCAATGGTAGCGTACCAAATTCTACTTACTAGGTCAAGTACTTGACTTTACCATACGTTCTTTAGGTAACTACGGCTCAGGCTGAATGGATGATGATGGGATGAATTGGTGGAAAGAAAACAGTGGGAGGAAGCGGGACCAGCCCAGAAACTCCCATGAACACGATGTTTGTCCACAACAAAGCTCACATAGCATGAGCAGGGATTGATCCGATGACCTCTAGCACCAGATGTGAGTGTTTTTTCTATTGAGCCACTATTCTCCCTCGTAGATCAAGCATCGGTTCACATTCTACGCAGACCGGCCATAATAACTAGCATTTCTCAATTTTATTCTGTACTTAGAAGGTAAATTCGGTACCATCAGACATGTCAACTCTGACGCGAAGTCGTAGCACTTGTAGTAGTATTAGCAGTGGTCGTAGTAGTAATAGTAGAAGTAGTAATAGTAGTAGTAGAAGTAGTAATAGTAATAGTATTACCAGTACATCACAGTCTTGAATAAAGAGTCAGTTTCCCAAACACATTACGATTAACATAGGCTAACAGTAAGACCGTACAAACACGGCAAAAATAGAGGTAGTGGACGACATTAAAAAAACAAGTAGGCTGACAAGATTAGTTTCCGAACCGTCTTTCAGACTACAGGGCCGAGCCGGGCCGGCCCGGCTCGGCCAGGTTCGGCCCGAAATGTGCCCGGCCCGGTTAGGGACCGGTCCAGTTTGATATTACTTGAAACGGGTCGGGCCGGGCACCGGGCCGAATCGGGCGCGCCCGGCCCGTGCAGGGCTCTGATTCATATCCACTGCAAACGCTGTTTTTGTTCCATTTTGACTTTTATTTTAGTACTCAGACGAGAATTGTGTTCTATGTCTTAATTTTCTGCATTCTTTCACATATGGAAAGATTCGTTTACGTATCTAAATGTTTCTTTACGTATGGAGAGCTAAATGACAAACAGGCATGTGCTGATATTAATACAAAGTTTCGAAATATTGAATTATTAAGTATTTCAATCAATGTTGCTTTTTTATACAATTAATAACAAATCTTATTATATTTAAAAGAAGAAAAACACATCTGCAAAATTTCTCCCGATTGCAAAGGTTGACTTCGAGGTTCGAACCTGGTTTACTTTTTCCCGAAGATACCCGAAGCTGGACTTAGAAAATTTTTTACTTAAAATAGCAATAAAGAATGCCCTCGACCTTTGAGACAACATGTACCTTTCGGGAGTCAACTTTCAAAAGTTTGGTGTGGGTTCTTTTGCCCCATAAAACTGTTTTTCTGCAGAAAATAAAAAAGCATTCCTTTATTTTTTTGCGTATTTGTCCATACAAAAAGTTTCGTTGGAATTCTTCGTGGCCTTTACACACATATGACATACTGTTACCAGCATTTTTTATATTTCGTGATCAAAGGTTTGGAGGGGTCCGAGCCCCCTAACCGTTTTTCTTAGAAAAATACGAAACCCGTTTGCCCTCAATTTAAACCTACAATATCTGTGCAATATTTGATTCAATTTGGTTCACTTCTTCGCGTCTTTCGGGCGTCAACTTTTAAAATTTTGGGTGGGTCTCTTGCCGCCTAAAACCGTTTTCCCGCAGATCATAAAAAACCGTATTCCTTTATTTTTTGCGTATTGTGCATACAAAAGGTTGTGTTGCAATTCTTCATGTCTTTTACACTCATCTGACATACTAGCACTTTTCATATTTCGTGATCAAATGTTTGGAGGGGTCGGCGCCCCACGCTTCCGTTTTCCCCAGGAAAATACGAAACTCGTATTCCCTCATTTTTTGTCTACAATATCTGTGCACAATTTAATTCACTTCGCCTCACTTCTTCTTGCCTTTCGGGCATCAACTTTCAAAACTTTGGGTGGGTTCTTTTGCCCCCTACAACTGTTTCTCCGCAGAAAATAAAAAAACGTATTCCTTTATTTTTTGCGTATTGTCCATACAGAAAGTTTCTTTGGAATTCTTGGTGGGCTTCACACACACCTGACAATCTGTTACTAGCACTCTTGATATTTCGTGATCAAAGGTTCAGAAGAGTCCGGGCCCCAACTAACCGTTTTTTTTAGGTAAATACGAAACTCGTATTCCCTCGTTTTACGTCTACAATATTTGTGCAAATTTTCATTCACTTCCGTTTACTTTTTCTTACTTTTTGGCGTCAAATTTCAAAATTTTGGGATGGGGTCTTTTGCCCAATAAAACCGTTTTTCCGCAAAAATAAAAAACCCGTATTCCTTTGTTTTTAGTGCATTGTCCATACAAAAGTTTCGGTGCAATTCTTCATGTCCTATATACACATTTGACATACTGTTAGTAGCACTTTGATTATTCGTTATCAAACGTTTGGACGGGTCGGCGCTCCACACGACTGTTTTCTCTAGAAAAATACGAAACCCGTAACCTCATTTTCTGTCTGCAATATCTGTGCAAATTTCATTTACTTCGGCTCATTTCTTGTTTTCTTTCGGGTGTCAACTTCAAAATTTTGGGTGAGAGATTTTGACCCCTAAAACAGTTTTCCGCAGAAAATAAGAAACCAGTATTCATTTATTTTTTTGGTTATTTTGCATACACAATGTTTCGTTGCAATTCTTCATGTTCTTTACACACATCTGACATACTGTTACTAGCGCTTTTGATATTTCGTGATCAAAGGTTTGGAGGGGTCGGTGCCTCACCCAACCTTTTTCTTCAGCAAAATACGAAACTCATATCCTCATTTTACGTCTGTAATATCTGTGCAGAATTTCATTTACCTCGGCTAATGTCTTTTTACCTTTCGGGCGTCAACTTTTAAAATTTTGGATGGGGTCTTTTGCCCCCTAAAACCGTTTCTCGCAGAACATTAGAAACTCATATTCCTTTATTTTTTGCGTATTGTCCATACAAAAAGTTATGTTGCAATTCTTCGTGTCCTTTACACATATCTCAAATACTGTTACTAGTACTTTTGATATTTCGTGATCAAAATGTTTGAAGGAGTCCGTGCCTCACCCAACCTCTTTTTCCAGGAAAATACGAAACCCGTATTCCCTCGTTTTAAGCCTTCAATATCTGTGCAATATTTCACTCACTTCGGTTCACTTGTTCTGACCTTTCCAGCTTCAAAATTTAAAATTTTGGGGTGGGTTGTTTTGCCCCATAAAACAGTCTTTCCGCAGAAAATAATAAACCCGTATTCCTTTATTTTTTGCGTATTGTCCATACAAAAAGATATGTTGCAATTCTTCATGTCCTTTACACACATCTCAGATACTGTTACTAGTACTTTTGATATTTGGTGATCAAAGGTTTGGAGGGGTTGGCGCACTACGGAACCGTTTTCCCCAGGGCAATACGAAACCCGTATCCTCATTTTACGTCTGCAGTATCTGTGCACAATTTAATTCACTTCGGCTCACTTCTTCTTGCCTTTCGGGCTTCAACTTTCAAAAGAGGCTATAGCCTTTAAAACCGTTTTCCCGCAGAACATAAAAAACCCGTATTCCTTTATTTTTTGCGTATTGTCGATACGAAATGTTTCTTTGGAATTCTTCATGTCCTTTACACACATCTGACATACTATTAATAGTACTTTCGATATTTCGTGATCAAAGGTTTGGAGGGGTCGGCACCCGACGCTTCCGTTTTCTCAAGGAAAATACGAAACCCATACTCCCCCATTTTATGCCTACAATATCTGTGCACAATTTCGTTCGCTTCGGCTCAATTCTTCTTACCTTTCGGGCATCAACTTTCAAAATTTTGGGGTGGGTTATTTTGCTCACAAAATAATTTTTCCGCATAAAATAAGAAACAAGTATTCATTTTCTTTTTGCGTATTCTCCATACACAATGTTTCGTTGCAGCTCTTCATGTCCTTTACAGACATCTGACATACTGTTACTAGCGCTTATGAAATTTCGTGATCAAAGATTCGGAGGAGTCCGTGCCACACTTAACCGGTTTGTTTTAGGTAAATGCGAAACCCGTATACCCTCATTTTATGTCTACAATATCTGCGCAAAATTTTATTAACTTCGGTTCACTTTTTCTTCCCTTTCGGTGCCAAATTTCAAAATTGTGGGGTGGGGCCTTTTGCCCCATAAAACCATTTTTCCGCAAAAATGAAAAACCCGTATTTTTTTGTTTTCAGCACATTTCCCACACAAAAAGTTTCGTTGAAAGTCTTCATTTCCTTTACACACATCTCACATACTATTAATATTATTTTTGATTTTTTGTTATCAAACGTTTGGGAGGGTCGGCGCCCCACCTAACTGTTTTCTCTAAGAAAATATAAAACCCTTATCCTCATTTTAAATCTGCAGTACTTATGCAAATTTCATTCACTTCGGCTCATTTCTTCTTGTCTTTCGGGTGTCAACTTTCAAAATTTTGGGTAGGAGCCTTTGACCCCTAAAACAGTTTTTCCGCAGGAAATAAGAAACTCGTATTGATTTATTTTATGGTTATTTTCCATACAAAATGTTTCGTTGCAATTCTTCATTTCCTTTACACACACCTCACTATTACTAGTACTTTTGATATTTCGTGATCAAAACTTTGGAATGGTTCGTGCCCTTTCCAACAGTTTTTTCCAGGAAAATACGAAACCCGTATTCACTCATTTTACGTTTACAATATGTGTGCACAAGTTCATTCATTTCGATTCACTTGTCCTTGCTTTTCGTTCGTCAACTTTCAAAATTTTGGGTGGGTGCTTTTTCCCGTAAAACCATTTTTAAGCAGAAAATAAAAAAAACAGTATTCGTATGTTTTTCGCATATTATCCATACATTAAGTTTCATTGCAATTCTTCATGTTCTTTAGACACATCTCACATACTGTTACTAGCACTTTTGATATTTCGTGATCAAATGTTTGGAGGGGTCCGTGCCTCACCGAACCTTTTTTTGCAGGAAAATACGAAACCCGTATTTCCTCATTTTAAACCTACGACATCTTTGCAATATTTCACTCACTTCGGTTCACTTCTTCTTATCTTTCTCGCGTCAACTTTAAAATTTTGGGGTGGGTTCTTTTACCCTATAAAACTGTCTTCCCGCAGATAATAAAAAAACGTATTCCTTTATTTTCTGCGTATTGTCCATACAAAAAGTTTCGTTGTAATTCTTCATGTCCTTTACACCCATCTGACATTTGTTACTAGTACTTTTGATATTTCATGATCAAATGTTTGGAGGAGTCCGCGCCCTACCCAGCCGTTTTTTAAAGGAAAATACGAAACCCGTATTCCCTCATTTTATGTTTATAATATCTGTGCAGAGTTTCATCCAGTTCGGTTCACTTCTTCTTACCTTTCGGACGTCAAATTTGAAAATTTTTCGTGGGGGCTTTTGCCCCCTAAAACTGTTTTCCGCATAACAATAAAACCTCGTATTCTTTTATTTTTTACCTGTTGTCCATAGAAAAATTTCGTTACAATTCTTCATGTCCTTTACACACATCTGACATACTGTTACAAGCATTTTTGATATCTCTTGATCAAGGGTTTGGAGGGGTCCGTGCCCCACCCTACCGTTTTTTTTCAGGAAAATATGAAGCCTGTATTCCCACATTTTACGTCTGCAATGTCTGTGCACAATTTTATTCACTTGGGTTCAGTTATTCTTGCCTTTCGCGTGTCAATTTTCAAAATTTTGGGTGAGTCTTTTATATTAAACCTTTACTTTATGTAACTTTTTCTTTTTTAAAATTCTTTTTTTTGGGGGGGGAGAAGGAGAGAAATGTTTTTTCTGATATGTGTCTTTTGCCATTCATCTTTTTTGAACTGCTTAAGTAAGATCGTTTTGTAACTTTTGATGTCATCCAACTCCGTCACGATAATA
The DNA here is from genome assembly GCF_964235325.1 of Thermobia domestica. NCBI lineage: Eukaryota > Metazoa > Arthropoda > Insecta > Zygentoma > Lepismatidae > Thermobia > Thermobia domestica. The sequence goes on along the minus strand of NC_137468.1, from coordinate 27,291,247 downwards.
AAATTGTCATTCTTAACAATTTGTTTTATTTCCTTATTTTTCAGTTTGCCACACTGGTATATTTTTAACAAAATTGAGGTTTGGTCCAACGCTTTTCGAATTCGGAACCAACCCAACCGCCGAGCTTTTTGGGTTGCCTGCTATTGCAGGAAAACGAGAATTGCAGGTGGTAATGCACTTTTCGAGTCGTGTATACAATGTATGACACATTCAACCACTTGTGCTTGCTTTTGTTATATTGTCAATTACTCTACGTTAAAAACTTGCTCACAAAAAGGAAACACAGATTAGTAACAAGACGAAGAGAGGGACATTTGAATATGCCTCACAATGTTAAAAGTTTCTCCGTTGTACGGTAGTAGCTATTTTTCTACAGAGTGCGATCAATGGTCGATGAGACACCGCATACTGTGAAGGAACTATTGTAAAGAGAATCAGAGCTTGTGAGGAACCTCACACAGGCAAATCAACAACAAATAGAGTTTTGCAATGTTTAACTAGTCTCCTCCACTGAAATAAATAATATTGAGATAGGAAAACCTTTATTTTTATTTAATTTTATTTATTTATTTATTTATTTATTTATTTTTCCAACAACTCCAATAGTACAGAGAATTTCACACCCTTATCTGAAAATGAATAATTCTCTGTTACGAAAATGATGTGGTACTCATAAACATTTTTTGAATGGAATGTTTGTCTACAGCTTCCTCAGATAACACACACACACACACACACAGAGTGTTATATACAGGGTGTTTGAAACCAACATCTACATCGTTTGGAAGGCGATTCCTCGCATGTTTGAGAATCCTAAGGTATTCACACAACAACTTTTATAAAGGGAGTTTGGCTACGAGCAAATAATTTGAAGTACTCACCAACTATCTCTATAAAGTGGAAGTACCGCAGGATTCTGAAACATGAATATTTAGATAGGGCACATACTAGTTCCTAAATAAAGTTTTGATCCGACTACGATAGATCCCATAGTATTTGAGCTTTGGACCTTTAAAGTTCATGTTTTCGGCAGCCTATAACTCCGAAAGGAAGCATTTGTGCACCTAGGTTGGTCTATACATTTTGTCTTATCTTGGTGTCAGGAATCATCTCCCAAACGTTGTCCAGCCCCCGCCAAGTGAACTTTGTGGTGGACAAACACCGTGTGCGTGGGTTTTCTCGGGGTTCTCCCGTTTCCTCCCACTTTCTTCATTCCACCATTTCATTCATTACTCATCATCACCTTCTCCTTTAGCCTAACCGGCATAACCGTGGGACGTAAAACTCAAAGATTTCATTTCATTTCCAAACGTTGTCGGTGTTCTTTTGAAACATCCTGTATATCATCTGTTATTATATTCTGCACACTTCAGCTTCATCGACACCCCTTTGCGTAACGTACATGTGTATAATGGGAGTTTCCATTCATTCTGTGTTTGTATACAAACATAAATGAATGAACTAAAAAAAAAAATAAATAAATAAAATAAAATAGATTGGCACCCACTCAGTACTCTTAATGGTAGAGATATTTTTTTTATTGAATTTCTTTGTATTTTATTTGCAATTTAACGTATGTACCCGCTGTATAATTGAAAACAATATATATTCACCTGCAAGGTAATAGTCTAATAATAAATTAAATAAACAAAATCCAGTAGAGATGATTAAATTTAAATACAGCTAAATTATTTATGTAGATATATTCCCGCGGGGTTTCAGTACTGGTTATTCTACTGTTGGTTAGTTGTGTCATTTCTTGATTAATTAAATATTTTTTTAATTGTAGAATTTAATTTTAGTTTGTTTCTATCAGAGTTGACTCGGAATTTCAAATGCTACTTTTATTTTTATTCTTGATACACACATATTCATACTGTGAGGGTTCGACTCACTGTAATGAATGGTCTACATTCTCGTCAACTGCGTTGATTTCGTAACCTGATCGTGATGTGAAGCCTATCTTAATATTAAGTTCCTTTCTCATTTCCTCGATGTTACATAAGAATGGCATAAAAAATATCAGTGATTAAAAATAAGGCTGAAAATAAGGAACTTTTAAAAGTGCATAGATGTATCGCCACATACATTAATGTGGAAGACTTAAGCACGGAAGTAAGTGTCGCATGCTGTACCACACCCAAACAGAGACGCCACAGGACATTTTTCCAAGAAAGAAATGAAAGACCGATTTCAAAGGGGGACGGGCAGATCGATTCCAAGGGGACAAAAGACCGATTTCAGGGAGGAGGCAAAAGATTGATACACAAACACAATCGCGAATACGCACACACTTTGATGCATTCGTACACATGATACATCATATAAAACAACAGACCAGTATCCACGGGGGGCTAGGGGGCCAGGCCCCCCTAAATTTCCACTACCCCCCTAAAATTTTCATGGTAGGCTTGCAAATGAACTATAATATGGTTGGGTCGGGCCCCCCTAGCTTCTATCGGTCCCGTCCTAACTTCTACCGCCCCCTCTACATTTTTGGGCTGGCTACGGGCCTGTAAAACAACCATTATTTAAGCACATATCCTTATTAACTGCGGTAAATAAACCGTACCATTATAGTGTTTTATATAAAGGTATTAAGTACTATATGATGCAAATTAGTATGTTTTGATATTCCAAGAAATCAAAATCTAGAGAGGGCAACTGCCCCTCCTTGCCCCTCGCTGCGGGCGACCATGGTCCCAAGAGCCATATATTGGTGAAACTTGAATCATAGAAAATAGTTCTACATGATACGGGATATCGTCGTTTTCAGTTTAATACAAAGTGTAAAGCAGAATTGAATCCGTTTTATCTAGTGTAAAGCAGAATTGAATCCCATTTTATCCAGTGTATACCTGAGCGTCAAGGTGGGGAGCTATAGCCCCTATAGCCACCCCCTTGCATCCGCCACTGGTTTGGTATATGCATAATCTCTGGACATATTTGATCGTTTTACCATATTGTGGAATTTAAGGAAATTGCCATTTTAAGAGGTAGATGGGGTATAGGCCCTAAATACCATAATGGGAATTACTAAAGAGGCAATTGTCTGCTCCACGATGGAAACCAATAAATGTTTGAGCTAAATACAAGAGCGCCGATTTCTCTGTAAATTTGGGGGGGGGGGGCATTCAGATGCAGAAGGTAGACATAGATTTTGAGACAAATTGCACTCAAACTATGCCAAATATTGTATATTTATAAATACAATAAGGGGCCCTCATCAGCTTTAGGAGGGGGGGGGGGGAGGATCGGAACCCTTGGCTAAATGAAGCATTTTTTTCAGTGAACGAATTAATGTGTTTTCTTTTTCTATGAGGAAAGCGTACTTTAGTAATGTTTCAATGAATATCAGGAGCTGATGAGCAATTTATATGTAGTTTTGTATTAAAATGGCTATAATGAAGATAAATACTTATTTTAGTTTCACTTTAAACGAAATCTGAAGTATAAATAAAAAAATTACAGCTCTGGTTTGCTTGAAATAAATCCCGTGAGAAATCATCTCACGGAATGGAATGTACTCGTACGTATATACATCGATAACTCTCGCGAATAGCATATTGATCACGTACTGTTATCAGGCGGCTTAATAACTCGGAAACGACCAGAACAACATGTAAGTCATAATCACCACAAATTGTCATGTACAGAGAATGCAGTAGATAAACCTCTCTCTCTCTCTCTCTTCCTCGCTACTCACCAATCATTTTGCAATGTACCGCAATACACCATTCAAAACGCCAGATTGTGAATAAGCAAATACATGTAATTCTGCTATACATAAAAGGTGTTCGGGAAACAAGACTAAGTAACTTTGGGAAATGAATCATTACAGGAATAAAATTATGGATCAACATGGGTACGCAATTGTGTCATTTTAGTCTTTGGTAGAGCTATAGTCTACCGAAAGTTGATCTCAATGATAAAATAACGGATTGTAATTCGAGAAACAAAATGTCGGATCAAGGCCAGGTGAAAGATTATTGTGATAATTTAGATCCTAGATACCATTAAAGCACCAATGGACATGCAACAAGGGCGACTGCAGAGTTAGCCTCAAAGTTAAGGAAGTAAATTCACTAGATCTTCTAGAAACGAAAAGTGATTATTGTTGGCTACGAAACGAGACCGAAATGAGGTTTTCTAACTTCGTCTCTTAAATTTTGTAGAAGTATCGTTTCGTTTCGGTTATCATTTCAAATTATTTCGAAATGTTTCTTGTCGTCTTATATGAACACACACACACACACACACACACACATATATATATATATATATATATATATGTGTGTGTGTGTGTGTGTGTGTGTGTGCACCAATAACTACCAGTACATTTGAAATCTTTAAAATGATTTTAGGTATCTGTGGTTTGAGTGTGGAATTGCCCTGGAAATGCTAAATGTCTGCTCTCGGTGAATCCTCTCCCTTCAACGCTCAGAAAATTGACGTAAATTATTACCTTTGCAAAACTCTGCTTTCTTTTAAGCCCCAAACGAACACATGACAGCAGATATTTTCGGAAAGCGCTGCTATTTTAAGTGCTAGCTTCTCGTTTTAGGTAGTGTATATTTACAACGAAGGGGAGGGGGCTGCACGTGCACCTTTGCACCCCCTAAATCCGGCTCCATATATATGCTCTGATTTTTCCCCTAATTTTATCTACAAGTCCTCAAAATATTTCCGCGTCACGAGGAGTCCACGAATGGCGTGATATAACAACATTTAAACAACTGTAGGAAACTGAGCAGCTGCTTGGAGAAATAGAAATAACATTCACACTTTTATATCTATTTCCCAACAAAAAGTGAGAAACAAGTAAGTCCCCTCCAATCAGAAGTAAGCTCACTCAAAACCTTGGATTTCTGCTTAATGTTACCAGCATTTATACCCTAGTTTGTCTACTGTAATTATGTGTTTGGAATACAAACATTTCTGTACATAGACTAGTGCTTAGCGTTCTAGGTTTGCAATCAGGAAGTCCCACACGAAAATCTGATTACCAACAACCCTAACTGTGCTTTTTCTAAGTTTTCCCTCGGTTTTACTTTCTTCTGATTGTTGGTAATAATTGTGAATTGTGTCAGAGTATATTGTTTATATTGGTATCAATGGTTTTATGTAGAATTCTATTAACTAAATACGAGAGTTTTTTATATTATTATTTTCATTAAGCCTTAAAGGAAAGAATTACGTGAGATAACAGAATGTAGATGAGAATCAAGATGTTAATTGGATTTTATTCATCTCCTACACCCATAGGCAAAGTCTGCAATTCAATCATTGCGGAGTAATGAGCATGAAAATATATCAAGTGCAGTCAAAGCGCACACGTAGTGTAAGCTACATGATGTAATCCAGGCAGAAGAGCATAGCAAAGTCTCAATTCATACTGAAATAGCAAAGGATTATGGAGAGAACTTTACAAGTGACTGCTATGGGCACGACTGCTGCAGAGAGTTTAAAGAAGAAAACTTTGTAGGTAATGTTTGTGTGCACGACTGCTGCAAAGAATTGAAGAAAGCAAACTTTGTAAGTAATGTTTGTGTGCACGACTGCTGCAGAGAGTTGAAGAAAGCAAACTTTATAAGTAATGTTTGTGTGCACGACTGCTGCAGAGAGTTTAAAGAAGAAAACTTTGTAAGTAATATTTGTGTGCACGACTGCTGCAGAGAGTTTAAAGAAGAAAACTTTATAAGTAATGTTTGTGTACACGACTTCTTTAGAAAGTTTAAAGAAGGACCTACCAACATACACAAGAAGGACATTCTAAGATGGAGGTTTATGATGATAGACCATCTTTGTGAATGCGTTAACCATGTGGTTCGTGAAAGGTATAGATGATGATTTCAGAAATATTTAATCTTTGAATTTCAGCGAACTCGGCAGCGACCTGGAGGAAACGAATTACATCACATTCTTACACTTGGAGAGCGTTCCAATTGCAGTCTGTGTGATCTTGAAACTTCAGGGAACTCAGTAGCCGCTTGAAGAAATCGAGTTTCGTAACGTACTTCGCACTTAGATGGCGGTCCGATTGCAGTCAATATCTGAACTATCTGATGCTGGAAGAATCAGGGAACTCAGCAGCCACTTGGACAAATCGTATTATATCACTTTGATCGCAGTTGCCGGGAGATTCGATTATATTCGATATTTTTCCACGTCTACTACTCCATAAAGAGTTAATAGCAAAGGTTGCCTATCGGTGTGAACATGGGTAACGTGCAACAATCAGCTTCATATTATCACGTCACGTCATCCCTTTCGGATCTTCTCTAATAGCGTAACGGAGGTTGAAAGAAAATAGGACTCGTATGTTTTACGATGTGTTAATTTCCGAGCTCCGAATCTACAATGTTAACTTTCTTGCTTGACTTACATCACATAGCATCACTCTTCCAAATCAAATTTTGTATTTAAGCGAGATTGAAATAACATAGGTAAGATTAAAATACTTTGTATATAAATCAGTACCATTCTGTGCAAACATATTTATAACATAACCGTACTGAACAAGGGACGAAGACATTACATTAAGTTCTCAAGTATAGAGGAATATTTTAATGCGTAATTTACAATATTGACAAAATTAAATCAGAGCTTGACTTTGACTTGGGCACCTGAAAATGTTAGAAGAGTCTGAAAGAAGAAGTGAAAACATAGATTAGTAGTGTTTGTTTAAACTTTATAAAATTTATTTGCGTCAAATATTGTTCATCCATTTTCTCTAGCTTTTCAATATGTCTTGTGCTTTTATTTCAGCGTTTCTACGAATGTTATTTCTTTTCAAGCTCCGCTCATCCACCTGGTGAGAACTATGTGAAATGACGAAATGGAAATCCTCCGCAGAGATACGATTTACTGTTTAATAGTTGTAGTGAGCTTTAAAACATATGGAAAACAATTAAGTTCCCACCACGCGTAATCTTTGTAATATAATTTGATACTGGTCTTTTAATTTCAGAGAACTCAGTAGATAGCTCAGACGTCATATTTTACGCCTTTCATAAACATACGATGCTCACGTTCAGTAAAGTCATCTGAAGTCATAGATTTCCACTCTTTGCCATCCTTGTCATTTATGCCGATAAGGTAGTTATTCGGTTAAAAGAGAATTACAGGGGCCCCGTAATTTTCAACTTTTTGGGGATTAAAATGTAGATTTCGATTAGCTGTGACCAATGGCAGAACTTTTGGTTTCTGGAACCGACCACTTCAAGGTCAAATTAGGGGTCAAAAATAAAAAGTGAGACCATTTGAACAATGCGGACCAGTGATCGACTGGGGCGACATGGGTGTCATTTGATTCGTATTCTCACGTACATGAATAATTGATATGCCATTTTCCCGACAATTTCTTGACATCAAAAATTAACGAAAATCTGGAATTTTGTATCTTGGATTTTCGTTAATTTTCCGGTACAAAATGGGATTTTTGGGAAAAATGGCATATGAATTATTCGTGTATGTGTGAATATGATTCGAATGACACCTATTTTGTCCCAGTCGATCACTGGTCCACTTTTCTCAAAATCCCAATTTTTCATTAATTTTCGTGGTCAAAATAGAATTTTTCGGGAAAATGGCATATGAATTAGTCATGTATGTGAGAATACGATGGTCACAGGTCTCATTTAGTCACAGGTCCAAATTGCCCAAAATCACGGATTTTCGTTAATTTTCGGGGTCAAAATAGAATTTTCGGGAAAATGGCATGTCAATTATTCATATAAGTGAGAAAACGAATCGAATGACATTCATTTCGTCCCAGCTGGTCACTGGTCCGCATTGCCCAAATATTCCCAATTTTTACTTTTGACTTAATTTGACTTTGAAGCAGTCGGTTCCAGAAATCAAAAGTGACTCCATTGGGCACAGCTCACCGAAATCCACATTTTAAACTCCAAAAAGTTGAAAACTACGGGTCCACGGCAACTCCCTTTTAACCAGTTATTCCTTAATTCTTTGCTGTCATAGGTTTCTATCTCTTCCCCGTCCTCGTCGTGTACACCGGTAAGTTCTTTAAATTCTCTGATGCCATAACTTCCACCCATGACCGTCGTGTTTTCGTAAGATCTTATTCAGCAGTTATCCACACCACTGTCACTTATTAAGCTTCCTTCATAACTGTTATTCTTTCAAAGACGAATTACGACTGTATATTTAGCCTGGAGAAATTGAATCACTTGGTATACCCATCGTTTGCACTGGATAAGCTTCTACTCTTGCTAGTCCACAGTGACTGAATGACAGTCTGTCTATCGTTGTAGGGAATGGACAATACGCAATGAAAACATATTTAAAACATTGAAAACAAACCTCACAAGTGCAATATTATCTGCAAACCCTACGTCCTATGCATTTATTCATTCTATTTCCTACCAAATCCTGTTTTGATTATGCAGACTATTTTTCACTATTTCACCGAGATAGATATTAAACAATTTTGCCGAGAGACAGCATCACTGTTGAACTTCTCTTCGAAATGCATTCTCCTCTGTCATTGTTTCCTTATTCTAACACGTACTTGTTGGCTCATGTGTAAGTTCCTTATGAGTCTTTCGATCTTTCTATTGAAAACCAATCTTCTTTGGAGCTCCCAACAATTTCCAATTCATGCGATCAAAAGCGTTTTCTAGGTCAGCAAATGTAGCGTACACCTTTTCCCTTTTGCTATAAGCCTTTCACCTAACACCCTTAATAATCCAATTAAATCTATTGTGTCCTTACCTCTCCTAAACCCGAATTGTTTCTCTTCAACTTGTTCTCCCATACAGCCTTGTGTTGAATATTCGAAGCTAACTTTCTGCTGCATGCTATATGAGACTAATAGTTCTATAATTTTCTGACCTCTCTGAGCTCGATTTCTTAGCCATGGGCATCATGACCATCTTTAGAAAATCTTTTGGCACTGTTCTGTTTCATATAACTCATTGCAGAGTCGGAACATTTTTTATATTTTTTTTGCCCTTCCTTTCCATATTCTTAAAGAATTCGATTAATATATTATCTATTAGGTTGCTTTTCCTTCCTAATCTCTAATATAGCTTTCCCAAACTCATTTATCATCCTCGTGTACTTTATTTTCTACTTCAATATCTAGGTCACACGGTCTATCCCTACTCTCATATTTCCCGGCCCCCGCCAACTGAACTTTGTGGTGGACAAACACCGTGTTCGTGGGTTTCCTCGGGGTTCTCCCGTTTCCTACCACTTTCTTCATTCCACCATTTCATTCATTACTCATCATCACCGTCTCCTTTAGCTTAACCGGCATAACCGTGGGACGTAAACCTCAAAGATTTCATTTCATTTTCCTACTCTCATATGAGTTATCAACCTATTCTTTCCATCTTCCTAAGACATCACTTTTCTTGATGACTACCTTCCATTATTTTCTACTATCATCGTAATACACACTTCTTTCCTTCCAAGTTCCATAGATTTCACCTTCCTGTATACTTCCTCATATTTCCGAATCCTTTCTAATTCTTCTATGTCTTTCTCTTGTAAAACTCTTTTCTTGCCCTGTCTATTTCCATTCGTAACTTATTGTTTCACTTCTATATCAACCAGTTTCTACGTTTTCCTTTCCCTCACTTTCTACAATTTATGTCCTGTAACCCATGGTTTCTTGTTTGTTTTGTGTTCGCGGTAACCCAATACTTCTTCTGCAGCCTGCTGTATGCCTAGTTTAATACGCTTCCACCGTCTGTTACTAGCTCTATCTATCCTTTCCGGGTTTGAGTCTTTTTCTTCGAATTTTTCAGCGAAAAGATTTTTCGCATCCTCGTTTTTCAACTTTTCAGGATTCAACTTCTTCTTGCCTACTTTTTTTCTGCCTACATTTTTCAGTTGAATATCCACTTCGGCCAGCACAAAGTTATGATCAGAGAAAATACCGGCCTCAGAAAGAATCTTTAAGCTATTCAAGCTGCTCCGATCAGATACCTTTGCCAAATCATAACGTTCTCTGTCTGATATCTTTGGTCGTCTAGTGAAGATTTTCAGGTATATCTTATTCTCTTTTGCTGCAAGTGTTCCTAGTGACTAGTGAATTCTATCTACTGAAATTGTCCAGTCCCTCTCGTCTTTCATTTCTTTCGCCTAAACCATATTTGACTACGACGCTACCTTCCAGTTCTTCTACCACAACTGCATTGAAATCTCCCATTACAATTACGCATGCATCCCTCTTCTCCTTGCTTACAATTTCTACTATTTTCTCATAATTTTTCTCTTCTTCTTCAGTTGTATGCGAAATTGTCGGTTCATACTTCTGTATCGCCACTAGATTCTACGTTTTCCCTTTATTGGAAATCCTTAGGTGTGTAGAGATATGAAATTTCTTATTTAAATTCTTTCAAATAAAATAAAAACAACATGTTTCAGTATTTTTGTGTGTGAGTGTTTGATCTACAAGGAAAGAAAAGGGCTTTGTAGTATGCTAACATATTCTACCTCAAAAATTCTTAATCTTAGAATTGAAATGAATGTTCTTGTTTAACATTTCACGGCTGTGCTCTGAAGCTAAGAGAAACGATGAAAATGAGAATGTTTGAAATGGTAGAATGATTAAAATGGGAGGAAACGGATGATACATCGAAGAATCTCACGCATACGGTATTTGCTCACTACAAAGCCTACAGGGTGCAAGCTGCGATTGAACCAGGTATCATATGCACCACTGAGACAACGCGGTTCCCTTATGTTTAGAGAAACTAAATTTGATGTTTAAATTGTTCATTGATAGTATTTAAACACATGCTTTTCCATTTCTGTGTTTGACCTAAAACCAAAAGAAAAGAGGTGGGAAGAAAAGGGGTGGAGTGGGGCTCACTAAGATACCCATATCAAGGAATTCATTAGGTTTAGAGAATTGGCAGTGGCGTATTTACGATTTTGTTTCGGGGAGGGCTTTGCTAACTTTCGGGGGGGGGGATTTGCCTGAAAATGTGAAAATTCTGCAAGATATTTCATATACTTTACTATAGTAAGATTTGGGGGGGCTTAAGCCCGGAAGCCCCCCCTAAATACGCCACTGAGAATTGGAATTTACTCTATTCTATAAAATAATAACTTTATGTGTTTGTTGATATTTGACACAGATAAAGAGTGGATTATGCTGGTACTGTGCCGCCATCTTCAGTTGCCTGGCCCGGCAGAAGTTTGTCAGAAATTTCATTCGTCTACAAACCATGTCGCGGGCCGGATAGACCTTTACAGGAGGCCACATCCAGCCCGCGAGCAGTGGTTTCGCCATCGCTGTTACAAGTAAAGTAATCATTAGATCTTAGTCTTCACGTGTGATGAACAGAGATCTTTGCTAGTATCAGCATAAAAATCAATTAACATTGCACTTTTTTTTTTTTTTGCCGAAGAAAAGCACTTTTCTTTAACAGGAATACAGTACAGTTATAGAAAACACAAATAAATGAAATAAGGGAGACATTTCATTGTACTACTATCTTAATAAATTAAGCTTGCCTGGACTTACCTTCTCGTTGCGCCCAGTCGATAAGAGATGGCACTCGCGCGGAGAAACTTGAAAAACAATTTTCGAACGTTCCTCGGTTATCAAGTCCTACAGTTTCAAAATTTCCTTTTACACCACACATTAACGCCGTCGCACACGCCGACGATTCGCCTATCTGAGCATCGTTATTGTAAGTCTGGAAAAAGAAAATAAAAACAATGCTTACATTTAGGAATGCTGAATTTGTAAAATAATAATTTGTAGTATTTTTAAATATTTAGTAACAATAAATATATGGGGACTTTCACACCTGTTGGTAGCACTGTCGCTCTCTTTTCTTCAAACAGTTGGTCTAGGGTTGCCATATTCAAGGGCACCGATTTCTCAGTAAATTTGGGGAGGCCCATTCAGATGCAGAAGGTATATATATGAGGATTTTACGATAAATTGCATTCAAATTATGCCAAATATTGTATGTTCATAAATACAATAGGGGGCCCACATGAGCTTTGGGGGGTCCGAGGCCCCCAGGATCGGCGCCCTTGGCCATATTACCCGATTATAGCGGGTACCACTCGATTTTCAGATCCTATATTCGTCCCCCGCTTAACCATCTCAATCACGATAAACCATCCGCTTTTTAAATTGGAGAAAAATCTAAGACGGCTTTGTTGATGAAGTGTTGTTATATTCAACGTAAAACAGAGGGCGCGGTGGCTCAGTGGTAGAGCGTTTACCTCCGGTGCTTGGAGTCCCTGGTTCGATCCCAGCTCGCGCCATGTGGACTTTGTGTTGGACAAATACCGTGCTCGTGGGTTTTCTCGGAGTTCTTCCGTTTCCTCACACTTTCTTCATTCCACCATTTCACTCATCTCTCATCATCAGTGTCTCCTTTAGCCTCACCGGCATAATCGTAGGACGTAAAACTTAAAGATTTCATTTCGTTTTTTCAACGTAAAACGCTACATCTGTGTGACAATCTCAATCGCGACTGAGTTAAAAATTTGAAGTCAGGCTCAGGCTGTGAGCTATGTGTTCACCTAATCTTCATATATTCAGAAGTGAATCAATTGAATCAATAGCTCCGCCGAGCAACGTTGCAAGCGACAATTTCTCTCACGTTGAGATTTTACCAAAACAACGGTATTGTAATAGAAGTTGCAATTCTAAATGTAACATCATTTGATATAAATGCACTGTTTGAAACTGAAAAAGTAAATTTAAAGCCTATATACAACCAACATATAGTATTTTTTTTTTCGATTTCTGTGAACTTGGATTGTTGTTACTTGCAACGTTGGTCGGTGGAGCCTTCAATTACGGTATCCTTAGCACTTTGTTTAGATCAGATTTATTATTAATATTTTCTTTTCTTTTAAAATGTTTATGGACCAAGATTCCTAAACACATATGTTTTACCTTTCTTATGATAAAAATTTAGAAATTATTGTGTGTTAGTTAGAGAGAAAATCGTATGATCAATATTTGCCATATATCGCTTACTTTTTTCTTAGGGTGTGGGGGCTTGCCTTACAGGTATCTTACTGTAATATTTACTTTACAATTCGAGACTCACATTTGTTGAACTTAATAAAACATTAAAGGCAAAAACTAAATTTTCTTTACTTTAGTTTTGTTAGAAAAGTACAATGGAAGTGTCACTTAACAAAGAAATCACACACACACAAATGGTCCGAAGGATCCCAGGTCAGTATTTGTAGTACAAAAATTCACATCAGTCCTTACGGTTTAGAATTCCCAGCTTTTCTAATTTTAAAATATGGCAATCCTAAGTTGGTGAAACATATCTCTTTTTAAACATGTGTATAATTATCCAGGGATCGAGTTGAGCAAATACGAATTATCATTAACCAATTGAGCATGTCATGACGAGTTTTGCATGTAAAAAGTTACGGATCTAAACACATGACTTCTATGTGTGTTGTTTTCTTTGGCAGTTGTTTTCTAATGTAAATGGATTTGGAAATCGCAACTGTCGTAGATTTTTGTGGTTCTTATCCTGGCTGTGTTATCACACTGCTGTGCCTGTGTTTGCATACGGTACAGACAGGGCCGGATCCAAGATTGTCTGAGGAGGGGGGGGGGTGCGCCAATAACTACCAAAATAACCAATCACACTGAAACTCTTCAAACTGACATGCGAAAATATTCTTTACACCTTACAACACTGATACATAGAACGAAGGGGAGGGGAGGGGAATATTTTAAAGAGGGTCACAAGTGTTATGCAGGAAAAAAATTATCTGCTCCTGGTTTCTGTTTTCTTCCCTACTTGACAAATGCTATATTGTTTTGCTTGGTAAATCCTTTGCCTTCAACCTTTTGAAAATCGACTTAAACTATTGCTTTTGCAAAGCTCTGCTTTCTTTTAAGCCCAAAGGGAAACATGGCGGCAGAAAGTTTCGGAAAGTGTGGCTATTTTCACTGCTAGCTTCTCATTTTAGATAGTATATATTTACAACGAAGTGGGGTTGCACGTGCACCTTTGCACCACCCCTAAATCCGGCCCTGGGTACAGATGTTTCGGCGGGATGAAGATTCCCATGTTTTTGATTGTCAGGATGATTGACTGACATTCCTCCAACAGTTGCCTCAATGCTGGTTTCGTAGTTCCTCAAGCTGTGGTGGATCAAGCACGGGGCCGGGGGGCATAGGCCCCCATTTTTTGAGTGAGAAATAAATAATTGAAGCTATTATTTATATATTTTTTTAAAGTTTATAGTAAACTCATGCTATAGTGCTGCCTCCCTCCCCAGTTGTTACCTTCTATATGCGCCACTGTCTTCAAGTAATGAAAGTTCGAAGTCCTTATGAATTTGTACGATCCATGTGTCTCTAGAGTGTCCTGTGACAGCATGTGCGGCTTTGTTTTCGACCACTTGGTGGTGGCAGTGGGAAGTATGTTGCCATACAGGATAGGCGTATATCAGGATGGGAAGGATACACATCTGATATACATGTCATTTTGTTTCTAAGGTCAGTTGAGAGCTGAGGAGCAATGGGCAAAAGGGCTTTGAATCATTGAGTAGCTTTCTTGGCTGTTCTTTCCAGGGGTTCGCAAATGTTGGACGTCGGTCCGGGGTGGCTCCAATATACTTGGCCTTCTGTTGTGGGGGAGTATGATTTCTGTAGAGGAAGATGTGATAGTCCCTTTCAGTACACAAGCTTTTTTTGTGTGTGTGTGAATTCCGCGAGTTCAGTCTTGTCGGCGCTTAATCAATTAAGATATATATATATATTTTTTTTGAAGCCAAGGTATTAAATTATCATTTTCTTTGTGTGGTTGCCTGTAAAGGCCTGTAAAGGAGAGAAATGAGTAACCTTTGTTTAAAAAATAAAAATTAAATAAATTTTTAGTTTTAAATCCTCTGGTTCAATCCTCGGCTTAGTAAATTTGTGATAGACAACATCATGTTTATGCACATTCCTGAGGTATTTCCGTTTCTCCCACATTCTCATTCCACCAACGCTTTCGTCATCATTCATTTGCCATCAACCATCTCTCGCAGACTAAAGTGCAGAACTCTGGGACGTTAAACTGTAAGATTTAACTCCTTTTCCAGATGTTACGCTGAACGACTAAAGGAGACTTTGAGTTTTTTTTTTGTTGTTGTTTTTTTTTTTAGACAGAAATTGAACATGTTTACACTCGGATGTTCCATATAGAACAGGACCTAAATGTCTAATTTTTCAGCATTTTATATGTTCAAATAGCTGCTATAAATTAATTAGGTTCGGAAATGAAACTAACGTTGTTTCACGATTGCGTTGCAAAAATAATACATTTAGAAATGTAATTCACAATAGGAATCGAATTTCTAAAATGTGCGACGAAGTATATTTTGAATTTATCTGGGCTCAACTGCCTTACTTGACGCTTAACATGGATGGATGATTTACATCTGAACATGTCCTCTAAGAAGAAAGTAGTAGAACAAATTGGTATTTCCTAATTCCGAACAGCTGGTTGATACCGTGAAGATTACTTGACCCAAGTTTAATTTGTCCCGAAAGTTGGATCCATCCAGTATTTTGAAATCTGATGAGACTGAAGCTCCATCTACAAGATTGCCAGCTAAAGTGGAGATATTCAGTTGAAGTAAATTTCAAGGGCGCCGATTTCTCTGTAAATTTTGAGGGGGGCCCATTCAGATGCAGAAGGCGTATATGAGGATTTTAAGACAATTTGCATTCAAATTATGCCTAATATTGTATATTGTTAAATTCAATAATGAGCTTTGGGGGGGAAGGCGCCCCCCCAGGATCGCCGTCCTTGGTAAATTTGCATATCTGAAGTTAGGGAATAAATCATCATGGCTTTCAATTATTTGCACTTATTGAAAATCGTCTATAACAAGTGTGATGCAGCCATCTTGTATTTGGAAACGGCCCGTGAATTTGACTTGTGCCTGAAAACAGTTTGTAATCTGTATCATCATTTCAGTATACCATATAGTAAGTCAACTTTCTGCAAGGACTGTTTTCACATAAAGCAAAACCCGACCTTTTTCTCAAATACACCTCATCATGCAGGCCCGCAACCAGAGGGGGTCTTGGGCCCCTTAACTTTTCGTGGCCCCTCCAGACCTCAATACAAAAAACACAATTTAGATATGTGTAAGAGAATTTTTAATGACTTGGCCCCCCAAACCTATGTGGCTTGTTTTGGAACCTGTCATCATGGATTGGAATTTAAATTTACTCTGTTGTGTTTATATTTAAATATAGTTCTGTGTTTGTTTACATAACGGAATCTAAATTAAGTAGCTCTCTTCAATCTTTGAAGTCAGATTTCTATTACTTAATAATGTTTAAAGTAATGGGTTAACGTTACAATACCAGCTACCGCTTCAGCTAGTATACTCACTCAGAAACTAGAAATTAGACTCTATTTAGTTTTATGAAAATGGGTCAAAACTTCCCTGACCTCAACCTAACCCGTTCCTACCCTTACCCTACTTATCCCTATCTTACTCTACTCTACCCTACCCTAGTCTACTATACTCTTTCAAAGCAGTCCTACTTATCGATGCGTAGCTGGAGTGTGTATTGTAAAGTTTACCCGAAGTCTTCTTGTTTACCTCATCTATAGGTTGGTAGGCAATATGGAAATTTTAAAACTTTTCTCTTGCTTGAGAGAGCTGTTTTATACTTTGATAAGGCCTCTTTTTCGTAACTGCATCTAGATGTTCTATCCTTGGTCTTCCTCTTCCTGGTTTTCCTTCTGCCTTTCCCCCTATCAGCACAGTGATCCAATCGGAGTGTAGAATAAGATGGCCAAGCATGCTGTTTCTTCTTTTTCCTATTATCTTCTGATCTTTCGTCTTTCATTAGCTTCCTTTAGTACGTTTTCATTCCTTTTCCTTTCGGTCCATGATATGCGCAACATTCTGCGCCAACAACATATTTCAAATGCTTTCTCCGGCTTAGATATTTCAGCTTTTCTCAATGTCCATGTCTCTGATCCGTACAGCGCCACGCCCCATACCAGTGTCTTAATAAATCGTTTATGAATTTCCTGCGACACATTTCTTGATGTTAGTAGTCCTCTTTTCCTACTGAATGCTTGTTTAGCCTGCGTTATTCTGGAACTTACGTCTTTGTCACTTCTTCCGTCCGAGGATATTAGACTTCCTAAATAGGGGACCGTTTTAACGTCTGCGATTTTCTCTCCATCTAGCCATATGTAATCACCACAAACACCAAAAATATGAAGATTAACTAAGATTAACAATTACTGCAGAAACTTTTATGAAGACACAACTCTTTATCCTCAACTGAGATTTAGAACTACACATCATAACCAAATAACGCCAATCAACAGCATTTTAAAAATAAATATTGAAATTTGTGTCTTTGTTGCTCTTCATATGGTGAACCATAACGCATCAAAGGAATTTAGATATAGTTTCAACATCTGTAGCAGAAATATTGGGTAGTGCCAAGGCCATGCCGTGGAAAATCAGCGCCCGGGGCGAGAGTATACATATATTCCAAGCAAATTTCCTATCTTTTCCCTTTTTTCTACCGAATTTTTCGCCCCCTTATTCCGGCGCCGTCGCCCCGTTCGCAACCCCTTCTCCACGGCACGGCCTTGGGTAGTGCAAAAGGTCTAACCGTGTTCGAGGTGCATACGGCAGTGCGAAGAGCACAAAATGTAACACATCTAGGACTGTGTATAATCAATAGCGTGATCAATGACCTCCTACCATCTTTCAGGTAGAAAATGAATTCCATGCCGATAAAATTCTGCAGGTTTGGAGTTGAAAAACGCACGTAAAGCCATTTTCACAGGCTCCAGTGTGTGAAGGAGATTTGCAAGGCTCGAGAAAGATGTAAATCTGTAGTGGCCAAATCAGAAGAATAAGTCGGGTGAATTTTCGAAACCAACGACGACAAGTATTTTCGTCAATTCCATTATGTTTGTTTATTGTGGCAGGCCATGGCTACACTAGTGTCCTTATCGAAATCAAACGGCAAACAGAGATGTGTCCCTAATTGGTCTCCATTTGATCGGCAAACACTCTCTCCAGTTACGAGCCACTAATACACTCTCGCTACCTGGTGCTGCTGTAATGTTCTTCGGATAACATAATTACCAATTCCACCTCTTGGAACTTTATATATTCGGTCACAACACCTTTCATCAGCGACCAAGGGCGGATTTAGTAGATAAAGATTGGGGGGGAGCAGCAGCCAGAACCCAGATTATGATAGGTATATTATGAGTTTATTATAAACTTTCAAAAATATATAAATAATAGCTTAAATTATTTTTGTCAGTCAAACAACTGAGGTGGAGGGGGGTCTAGGTTCACCCGGCAAAGGGCTAGATCCGCCACTGCCAGCGACCTATCAGAAACGGGTAGGAATTTTGCACGTACCCAATTCTGTATTTCCTGTCATCAAGACCTACATTACTGGCAAACTGATTCGAACTTCTTTCCATTACTTATAATACATTTTTACAATTTTAGAGATAACGTTGGGCAAACTAGCCACTACTAGATTTATTTCCATCCTTTGGGAGGTGTAAACAGACTCCAGATAATAGCTATTTAGTTCTTTCCTTACCAAGTATCATATAGCTCATCACTTGTCTTGCTCTATTTGTCAACATAAGTTAAATTGCCAGTTTGATTTTAAATATGAAGAAGGCTAGCAAATTGCTGTTTAAATACTTTTGAAATCGCCTAACCCAGTTTGATAACGGAACTAACGAATTTACGTGAATAGAAAAATTTTCAATTCTAAGATTCATATTTTACTTTAGTTGACATCAGTGACGTATTTAGCGGATGGGCTATCGGGACTCACCCCCCCGAAATAAATTTGTTATATGCACAACATCATTAAAATTTGTCAGCCCCAAAAAGAAAAATATAAGTGCTTATTCACTTGTTGTGCATAGTCCCTCCCCCCGAAGCAAAATCCTAAATACGCCACTGGTTGGCATAATAGAAAACTCGCCAAAAACTTCAGCTCATTGCATTTAGGCTGCTCGAATTTCTATAAATATGCGTGATTGAATATTTGATTCTCAAGATATGTTGTATGCTTTTGAGATATGTATGATTTTATTGTTGTTTTGTCATCAGTAGATTAATGTAATATCTGTGTGTGTCAATGCGATGAGTGACACGGCTTATATATAGGCATATTCTGCAATAATTTTGTAATTATATTGCCTTTTCGCTTGGGTGAACTTTGGTTTGCTACATCTATTTTCCCCATTGCATTGCCATGTAAATTATTATTCGATTCATCATCTATCGTTGACAAATGAACTGGATATGAAGCAAGTACCTCTTCGTTTAAACCATAATATATATATATATATATATATATATATATATATATATATATATATATATATATATATTGCCAGTTTTGTGTTTACTTTGAATGAAAAGACATGTTTAATTTTAAACGTAAATTAGCTTTCATAGTAGCAATAATTATTTGCACACATAGCGGAATGTACGTATGTAATATAATATTTCATGTCAAATATAAAATCTTAGCTATATGAGCGATCGTTGACCCTTGTGGTTAACTTTGTTTTTAAAGGGGGCAGACTATAAAAATGATACAAAAGCTAACCATTTTTCTTTTGCCCGTTTTTTTGTTTGTAAATGAAAAGAGATAATGAAATGTAACTTACGAAATAAATAATTGATAATGTTATTCTACACCCGAAAATACGAATCAAAATAATTTTCAGTTTCCATCCATAGAAATTACAGTGTGACCAGAATTTGACTTACTCAAAAATCTAATTTAAGGCCGCGACTAGAAAAATGGAGTCAACGGTAATACATAACCAATCATGTTGTGTTGGTTCCTTTTTAGCTACTTTTTAAATATTTGCATTTATTTTTTATTTTTTGAATATTTTTTTTCTATTGTTTATTACAAAAGAAATACAAATATCATTTAAAAAGTAGTTAGCAAGGAACCAAGACAAAATGGTAAGTCAAAAATTACCGTTGAGTTCATTTTTTTAGCAGCTGCCTTAACGTAGATTTTTGGGTAATTCATATCCTGATCACACTGTAATTTCTATGGATGGTAACACTGAAAATTCTTCCGATTCGTATTTTCGGGTGTAGAATAACATTATTATTATTGCGGTAAGTTACATTTCATTATCTCGTTTCACTTACGAGAAACGGGCCAAAGAAAAATAGTTAGCTTTTGTATCATTTTTAGTAGTCTGCCTTCTTAACAGATAAAATTGCCTCTAACAATGATAGCTACATGCATCCAATGTCTTACGTCAGACGAGCAGTTTATTAATTCTACGACTACCAGGTGGGTCCATTGGACCCATATTGATTCTTTTGTGAGTAATAATAATGATACACAACGTTTCCAGGTATTGATATTCTCTGACTTTTTCTTGTTTGCAGTCTTGTTTTAAATTACTTAGGTGCTATTTTATTTTTGTAAGTCATGAGGGTAGGTTTACTAATTTACAGCATTAAGTACCATGCGGGTCCATTGGACCCTGATCTTTATTGAGTGCAAACATATTTATCAAACTTCAGCTTCGGTTGAAATTGTGCATTGTAGATGGCAGTATTAGCATTTTAATGTTCTAGCTATCATGGTGAAAGTTAGAAATAAATACAAGGGCTGGAAATACATAAATGGCAATATTGTTTTATGCTCAAGCAGAGAGTTTTATTCCAGCTGCAGTTGGAACGCATGTAGAAGGTGGGTAAAGCTAGACAAGCGGGTGGCGGCGCTAGTATATGTGTTGCATTGATAGTAGGGGAGTGTTGAAAGTAGGTTGTTAAATCTCACTTCTTCAAAGCAGTTGCTTTTCAAGTTAGGACATTGTGCATGTGTAAAAGATCGAAGTAGACCGTGGAAATAATCGCCAGGGAGTGTCACTCTGGATTAGCACGCATTGTGCTATGGTACTGCAATACTTTGGGTTGTACGTTTCGTACAGGACGTGGTAGTGTGCAACAGGAACCAGCTGGAGGTCGACATGGGGTCGGAAACTCATTGAATTGACTCAATCTTTGCTGTATGTGCACAGGTGGTGGACTGGCAGGAAATTGGGGAACGAGGTAGGAACATCCAACACTACTGTATTGAATGTGCTGCATAATGCCCTTCGTTACCGAAAAATTTTATCCCGGTGTTTACCGCACCATCTTACAGGCGTTCAAAAATGGCACAGATACGCCCTCGCCAGTGATCATTTGGTACATTAGAGACGGGAAGATTGCGTGTTCCGGGACAGAATTATCGCACTTGACGAAACATGGGTGTGCTCTTATGACCCAGAATTTAAATGCCAATACAATAGATGCCGCCACCCATCTCCCTGATCCAAGAAGCTCCGTCAGCATGAAAGAAAGTGTAACCTGGCGAGGGGAGGGGTGAAGGTGATGCTGATAGTGGCATACTATGTACGTGGTTTCATATTACCAGACCGAAAGGCAGTGTACTACCGCAGATTTCTGGAACATCTTCGTCCTGCACTGCGCAAGAAAGGCTCCAAATTTATAAGGGTTTCACCCATTGCTTTGCATGTCAACTCCCGTTGTCACAACACTGTTGCTGTGAGAGACCTGTTTGCATGATAGGGGTGGGAGGTTCCAGAGCACCCACCCTATTCACCAGACATGATCCATGTGACTTTCTTCTGTTCCCTAAGATGAAAGAATTACTGCAAGTTTGTTAAAGTTGTTTGGGAAATTTTTACATAATTTTATTTTTGTTACATAGAAATACATTTCTGATATCTAAATTTGGATATTTGTTACTTCATAAATAAAAAGATGCTTTATTTTTCTTAAAAAAGAGAAAACTCAGGAAACGGAAGTGTATTTCATTGATGTTCTAGGTAATAAAAAATGTAGCAATTTACTGTTTAATTGCTCCTTTCTAAAATAAGTACACATTATTCGTTAGAAAAAAACAATCACCAATGATCCATTGGTAATGAAAGGTATAAAATTTTCCCTGTAATTCCAGGATTAAAAATATTTGTATACCGGCTAATATGTATGAGGTTTGGTCAGTATCCGACGTCATTATTATTATTATTATTATTATTATTTGGTCTAGGAATTAATTCGTGCGGTTGGTACGCACACATTGAAGCTGTAGTACAAACACAAAATACATAAATACCTTAAGAAAAATATTGTCCATCGCTAGCCACCACTTTCGCCCATCTGTCAGGCAATGTACGGATTCCGTGGCGAAAGAAGTCCTCATCCTTGGAAGCGATCCAGTCAGAGACCCATGTTTCGATATCTTCTGAAGAAGTAAACCGCTGTCCAATCAAATCGTTGTTCATGCAATCGAACAAGTAGTAGTCCGAAGGAGCAACGTCTGGTGAATACGGCGGGTGGGGTAAAACTTCCCATCCGACATTTTCTAAATAGGTTTTGACCGGTTTTGCGACATGTGGGCGAGCGTTATCATGTTGAACAATAAGTTTATCGTGTCTGTTCTCCCATTCTGGTCGTGTTCTGGCCAGAGCTTGCTTCAAACGCATTAATTGTCGTCGATAACGTTCTCCATTCATAGTTTCACCCGGTTGCAGCAGCTCATAGTACACCACACCTTTCATATCCCACCATATGCACAGCATAACCTTTGCACAGTGAATATCTCGTTTTGGTTGTGATGGACCTGGTTCACCTGGTTTCACCCAGGCCTTTTTTCGTTTAGGGTTCTCGTAATGGATCCACTTCTCATCACCCGTAATAATTCGATGCAGAAACCCCTTTCTGCTCTGTCGTTGAAGCAGCAATTCGCAAATGGTTTTTCGTCTTTCAACGTCTCTGTCTTTCAATTCATGTGGAACCCAATGTGACATCTTTTGAATCATTCCCATGGCTTTCAAGCGTTTGGAGACTGTTGTTTGATCAACGCCTAATGCTGCTGCAAGTTGTTTCTGCGTTTGACACGAATCCTGCTCGAGCAATGCTGTCAATTCTTCGTCTTGAAATTTTATTGGCTGTCCAGCTCGCTCTTGGTCTGCCAAGCCAAAATCACCACTTCTAAACCGTGCAAACCACTTCTGACACGTTCGCTCAGCTAGAGCATGGTCACCATACACTTCCACCAAAATACGATGACTTTCAGTCGCACTTTTCTGCATGTTAAAGTAATGCAGCAGGACACCCTGCAAAAACACTTTATCAGGCACAAATTGCACCATGTTCACTTAACTACAAACTGGTGTTGTTGACGCTTTAATCCACTGCCCTATACTACGAACGATACGCGATGACAGGGGTTTGCAACACATGTGTGGATACACGGAACTGTGGGACGCTCCGTTCGTTGCGCCATCTCTTGTCCACCCGCACGAATTAATTCCTAGACCAAATATTATTATTATTATTATTATTATTATTATTATTATTATTATTATTATTATTATTATTATTATTATTATTATTATGGCGTAATCAAACGTAGTTATGGAGGTATGATTCGATCTACGGATATAGGTGATCTTTTTTTTTTCTGGACCTGCAGAAGCAGTCAGTCGCCGGCAGATCGCTGATGACGGCGAATAAGTAAGTGAGCGACATCGGAATTTCGTTTTTGACAAAATAACTTAAACACTCGAACAACGCTATTCAAAAAGTGAAATTCGACGACCGTTCAATGTTCATCTTCACTAGTTAGCCGACTATCCTCGATTGACGATTTCTGCAAGCAGGAAAGAAATCACGACTGCGCATGAGTATCCGCTCTACATCTACACTAAAAAAAGTCTCCCGCGGTTCATTGCTTTACGCCGGAAAAATAAGAGTTGGTACGTTTTGAACACACCTCGTAAATAGGTTATATTAAGTACTATACCATGTGGGAGGGCGCCCATCAGGAGAGAAAGGTGGGGCGCTTTCCCCTCCCTAAGAGGAAATTTTACCTGAGAATATTGAAAACCCAATAGAATTTTTACATTAGTTACAGCAAAATTTGAAACGTATTTGAAACGTCGCTAATACTTGCCCCCCCTGAAAACCACAACATGGGTGCACTTGACCATGTGGGGACAATTTTTGACAGGTTTTTCTAAAAACTGAACATCGAAAATCCAGGGAGGCCACTGCCTCCATTGCCCTCGCTGCTGACGGCAATAACTTTCGTTGAACGTACCGTCTCTCCTCATTGAGAATTCTATCTTCGAGACTAGAAACATTCTAATTGGTTACGATAGTGTCCACCAGTCATTAGTCGGAAGTAAAAAGAGAAAAGTTCTAATTGAAATCGTAATGCTAAAAAAAAAAAAAAAACTCTCTTTTGATGGTACCTAGAGGGAAATCAAACTCCAATTATTTGTTTTCTGCTTGAATTGCTGCTGACTGGGAAGACCTGACAGAATCAGCCGCCGTGCTGTGCAAATTATTTGCCTTCGCTTGTCTCCCGCACACAATTCACAATTCACTTAGCTATTTCAGCTGCTGGGATGGGTGCTTTTGTCAATACAGATAGGTTTCTGTAAAATAACAGATGACATTGTCGTTACAAGCCCTAATTGTGTTAGGTATTCGAGACATTTGAGATTCATTCACAAATATGTACATACACTTATCAAAAGAGATTATGAGATATAAAAATTTTACTTTTGATTGTCTTGAAAATGTTAATTTTTGGACTATGTTTGTACTGAAATCAAAATTCTCGCAGGGAAGAATGTTAATGTTGTTTAATAATTTAGGGCTTAGTGACAATGTATTGCACAAACTTTCGATAGTATCCGGGGGTACCTACTATATACTTCCCATCAATAACCATAAGTTTCAGCACTATCTATACGATAGACCACGCCAACCTTTACCGTTATAGCGAATGCCTTTTCAGCAGATATTAATATCCATAGTCGGAGTGCTCGAGAAAAAGATAAATTTCAACAATATATAACTGATCATCTTCATCTTTATATTCATGTTCTTCCTAAGCACACCAGGCCTATAAACCAAACTACACCAGATGTTATTACATCTCTGAATCTCATAAATAAGTGCCAGCTAGAGGTGCTCGATTCTATTGGTAGTGACCATCTTCTAGTGAAACTAACGTTAACACATGGACTTTCAACTCGTCCTGTTATTGCGCCTCGCTCCGTCTTGAGATATGGTAAGGCTCATTGGCCTGAATTCCGACAAGAAATTGAAGATACTCTTCATAGTGTAATACCACCTACCAATGACACCGACCTCGCTTCTTGTCTCAATACTACAACTACTGCAATACAACGAAGCTCTCAACATCACATTCCAATAGAACAAGTTCATCCTTATAAACCAAAATTGCCTCCAATCTACCTTGCATTTGCACAGAAGGCACGACACAACATCTTCGCGATTATTATCGAACAGGAAACCGTGAATCTCTTCAGCACCACGTCAATGGTAACGCACAGTCAAGAACTATCTGGATGCATATAAACGTAGGAACTGGATTAAAACATGTACTAACCTATCTGAGGATGCACATCCTTCTCGATATTGGAAGCGTTTCAATGAACTTGCTGGGAAGAACACCAAAACTACTTATCCTCTCATTGACCATGGCACACCTCTCTTTTCGGACCAAGATAAAGCAAACGCCTTTGCTACTCAGTTACAGACTGTATTTACTCCCTCTGTCGCTTCCAAACGTTTAGAACGGATAAATATATCTGGCATCTCTGCTCTGCAGCTTTCCAGAGAGCATATCATAGATCCGGAGCATCCTCTTACAGCACCTATCACTACTGCTGAACTTCAAACCGCACTAAAGCGGAAAAAGAATACAGCACCAGGAATTGATAATATCTCTTACCGTCATGTCCAAGAAGCTCCACAATCACTACTGGTCCTCCTTGTAGCAATCTTCAATTTCATCCTAAAAAATGGTTTCTATCCACTGGAATGGAAAGTATC
The DNA here is from genome assembly GCF_964235325.1 of Thermobia domestica. NCBI lineage: Eukaryota > Metazoa > Arthropoda > Insecta > Zygentoma > Lepismatidae > Thermobia > Thermobia domestica. Next base: position 27,265,333 of record NC_137468.1, on the reverse strand, counting down.
GAAAGTCTGCATGTTTCACAAACCAAATAAGCCCATACATTCTGTCAGCTCTTATAGACCAATCCAACTTACTTCAGTGTTCAATAAGCTACTAGAAAAATTCTCGTGTGCAGGCTTCGTTCATATCTGGAAGCACATAATATACTACCTTTTCATCAAGAAGACTTCAGACCACGTTTCTGAATTAATGACCGATTGCTTCGCCTTAGCACTATAATCATAAACCAGTATAACAAAGCATTCCCATCATGTTTTATACTCATGGATTTAGAAAAGGCTTTTGATAAGGTTTGGCATTATGGACTAATTCAAAAACTTCAGTCACTCAACTTTCCCATGTGCTATTTGAGGATCATTCATTCTTTTCTTGCACATAGTATTGCTCACGTCACTGTTGGTAATGTGCTCTCTTGGCCTACATTTCCGTTTACTGGAGTTCCTCAGGGATCGGCTCTTAACCCCTCACTTTATATACTTTATGCTTTCGACATACCTCCAATTCCACACAATGTATTTACTTTTCAATATGTAGACGATACGGCTTTTCTCGCTCTTCGCAAAACCCTACATCAATTTAATACTTCTCTTCAAACCACACTCAATAATTCCATCACCTGGTGCAAGAAATGGCATCTAACTATTAACGAAGAAAAACACAAGCAATAGTGTTCTTGCTACCTAAAAGACGTTCCAGAATTCACAGGAACCCAACTCTTTTCCGAGTCATTATAGATGGATATCTTATACATCCTACATCGACTGTCACCTACTTAGGCGTGGTCTTTGATTCCAAGCTCACCTGTAACGCCCACTTGAAGAGGGTAACAGATAAGACTAAAAATAGATTGGATCTCTTACGCCGACTCACTGGAACAACTTGGGACCTGAACGCGGATGTCTTGCTTCACACCTATAAGGCGTTCCTCCGCCGCGTCCTCACTTATGGGCATACTGCCTGGTGCAATGCTTCTGTTTCTTATTACGAAAAGCTCTGCATACTGGAGAGACACAATTTTCGTTTAGCCTATCGCCTTAAACTACCATACCCCACATGGCTCACCTATGAATACATCTCCTTTCCGAAAATTACGGAACATCTTGCAGAACTCCGTACTACATATGTCAACTCTCGCATACACACAGATCATCCGCTCTTTTTAAACATCTTTCACTCCGACGCTCTCACCGACTCCACCTTTCGGTACAGACTTTCACCTTTAAATATATTTATATCTCTATATATCAACAACACACACCTGACACGGGACGAACGAGAAATCTACGTCATTTATTTCATTGCCGATCACATTCCTAATTTTTCTCCATTATTGCACAAAGATCCTCACCATTAACAAGGGCTTCCCCCTGTGTTCATCAGTCCCGAGTCGCCCCGGGACAGAAGATATAACCCTGCATCTATCTGATTAACACATTTATGTTTGGGACGTTCTAGCACTTCATCTCATTTCTCATCTTCATCACTTTACAATTTCGCTGGCCACGTGTTGCACCTATTCCATATCTTTGATTCTCTTGCACTATATCATATGTATGTTTTTTGCACTATATCATTATGCACTGTTTCAATTATTCTAGTCCTATATACCGTTTATTAGCATAAATAAAAACAAATGTAAAATGATGACATAAAAAATTAAATGATGATGAGTTCACAAAGCTCTTAATAGATGTTCCAATTCAGCTAATAATAAAGAATATCCCTTAGCCCATCCCCTACCTTTTCCTGCGCCTATTTTGTATATAAGAATCACATGCTAACGAGAGGGCGTAACCCTCTTAGAAACAGACTAGAATTCTATAAGAGAAATTATCTCTCTTCCTCCTTAACTTAAAAAAAATATACTGAATTAGAACCGATAGTAGTTTGAAAAATTCAAGATTGTTAATTTCAGGATGATCTCTGTAAGCCAAGTAGAAATCTTGCAGGGAATCAATATTAATTTCTTTAGAGTGCAAACAATATAGAAATCATACCCTACGAAAATTTGAAGCGGAAGACCCCAGGTTTGGTTCCCGATGGGAACGTTTGTGGTTAGGAAATCAACTCATTCTGAAGGTTAAAATCTCATATAGCCTGGGTGTTAAAGGGGATGCTAAATCTCAACCCAACCAATAATTTGGGATCAAGACATAACTAGATCAAAATTAACAAAAAAAAATCTTCACGCAATACTAATCTCCGACATGTACAACTAGAAATAGGGCACAAAACTAGACAGGAGCACACCCGGAAATTTTTGTTGTGAGTCCAAACTTTGGGAGGGCGCAATACTACGTCTATAAATTAAACCTGTATATTTTGCATTAGAAAAATAATAAGAAATTGTAAAATACTTCCTCTTATATTTTCAGAAAAAATGATAGAACTAGATTCTTTTTATAAGAGAAAGATTACAAATGAAGTTTATGAATATTTTTATGCTGTTAAACATCTCCCTCAGTGGCGGATCTAGAAGGTAAAAACTGGGGAGGCAGCCAGTACCAAGACTATCATAGGTATATATAAATTTTCAAAAAATATATAAATAATAACTTAAATTATTTTATCACTGAAAAAACTGCCCCCCGGCCCTGGCCTAGATCCGCCACTGATTTTCCTGTTAAACTAACATAATTTTATTGAGAAAGAGTACAAGTGAATGTTGAGTTAGGAAGTTTTGGGGGTGGCGGACCCGGTGGACCCTCGTGAGTGCGCTCCTGAAACTAGAATAAAATACTAATCAAGATTGAACCTAAAAATAAAACCAAGAAAAACAGCGCACCATTGAAGAAGTTTATGAATTATTCAAAAGGAAGAATCTATAGTTCAACAACAAGTCGAAGCAGCTTTAAGGAAAAGAAATCATCCACTGGGTTACCCCTGACACCACTGGTATAAAATGAGAATAATTACCTGAAATTGAAAGAAACATCTACTCAGAGCAAAAGTATTTACAGAAGAGAATAGCACAGAGACATTCTTTGAACATTTGAAGTACATTGGTCTCGGATGCCGCCAGGTGCATATCCTGTTGAAATCCAGATTGCATTGCATATGCAAGATTCCCTGTGGGAATTTCTGAGTTCTTTGAGGGATAATCACACGAGAACTTTTTGAACACCAATGTATTATGGTGAGACTCGTGTGACAAATACATTTCCGTGAAAGCCAAGAGAAATCACATAGGTATTTCTATTATCCTCAAATTTTCTTCTACGAACCTAAATGTCCCGAGAAAGTGTGAAACCGATGAGATATCCCATAAGTATACGGGAAAGTTCTGTTCTCTGTGCTGGATACCCACAGAATAAATTTTGGACATACAAATATTGCCCCGTGACAGACACATCCTATTGAAATCCTAGAGAAATATGCCACAAATAGAACCACTAGTAGTTATTTCTCAAAACTACAGATTCACATTTTTTTTTTGTTTGTTTTAGAAATTGTAATCTTGTTACATTAACTGGATTTATTGTCTCGGCCGAGTTCATAACCAGTAATGGTGACTAACGGCGTCTGTCCGTATCCCATATATGGATTTTTTTTTTTTGGGTGATGTTTTACCAGAGTTTGTTTCACAATAGTGCACTTACCACAAAGCACGGCAATCCATGGAACATTCTACAGCTGCAACCGTCTTGCGGACACTCAGGATCGCAGTAAACACTTCAAGGATAAAGTAAATATCCACGGTATTTCCTTTGAAATTCAATAGGATATGCCTATCACGGGATAATATTTAAATAACCAAATGTCGCCCTCTGATTCTCATGGAAAGAATCCGAAAATATATCGCAGTAATCCCGTAGAAAGTTACGTTTTCGTGATATAAACTGACACTTAGATCACCACAGAACGTCTACAAGGGCGCCGATTTCTCTATAAATTTGGGCGGCCCATTCAGATGCAGAAGGTACATATATGAGGATTTTAAGACAAATTGCATTCAAATTATGCCAAATATTGTATATTTATAAATACAATAGGGGGTCCACATGAGCATTGGGGGGGATCTGGGCCCCCTCGACCCCCCAGGATCGGCGCCCTTGAACGTCTACTAGAAAAAGTGGAATGTCTGCTGGATATCCTACGAATGACATTCATTGGACGTCCGAAGCATTTATGTATGCGAGATGGGTACTAGGCTCTAGAATGTAACGAGTCCAAAAGTTTGGACTATTTTGCTACCCCGTCATACAGAAAACTAACATCAACTACTCCAAGCATGCGAGAAGAAAATCAAGTAAAAATAGAGAGAAGATTCGAAGAGAGGTCAAGGAAGGTGGTCATCAGTGAGATCAGAAACCTGAAAATGAAGTTAATGAAGTCTTGAATCTGATTAACCTGGAGAAATGTCGTGATAGGCAGCTTTCTGTATAGAATATCGAAAGAACTGAGACGAAAGCAAGAGAAAGCGAGAATTTTGTAAGTTTCATTGTATTGTCATAGAGAGGGCTATATTTGCCAGTTATCTTCTTACATAAAAGAAGTAAGTTTCTAAGTCCTAAAGATTTGATTTAATTTTTGACATTCCTTTCAGCAGTAAGGTTGTATGAGGCGTGGCCCTACAGCTTGACATGGAATCCGAACCACATGAGCTCCCGCCAGGAACCGAACAGGACTTCCCACGACAAATACATGTATGCTAAAATCGTTTAGCCACGAGGAAGTCTTCTGACGTACATGCTAAAGAAAATGGCATACATTATAATGTAATTTTACTATAACTAACCAAGGTTTACTCTTCTTAGATTGTGACCTGTTACCAGTGGCGTATTTACGATTTTGTTTAGGGGGAGGCTTTGCTAACTTTCGGGGGGGGGGCTTTGCCTGAAAATGTGAAAATTCTGCCAGATATTTCATATACTTTACTATAGTGAGTAAGACTTCGGGGCAGGGGGCTTAAGCCCGGAAGCCCCTCTAAATACGCCACTGCCTGTTACTGTTAACGGGTAAGTATTTATATTTTTATACTCAGTTGTAGAGCACTTACCTCTGGTGGGTGGGACCCCTGGTTTGATCTCCAACCAAGTAAGTTTGTGGTGGACAACATCGTTTCCGTGGGGGGGTTTCTCGGGGTTTTCCCGTTTTCTCCCACAATCTCATTCCAGTATTTTTTTCATTATCATTGACTTGTCTTAATTATCCGTATCTCTTAGCCTAAAAGGCATAAACGTTGAACGTTAAAATGAAATATATATCTTATGCAATGTGCAGTTCGTACAAAATATACCAGAACCGTAGAGCATCCAGAGGGTGAAGGGTTGTTTGTGCTCCCAGCTGCTGCAAAAGCCAAATGAGATAATTTTTTTAAAAATCTTTCACCTCCAATCAGGAATCCGTCCTGGATACGCCCCTGCCTAGAACATTTCTTGACAAACTCTATTTATTGGGCTTCTGGTTTCATAGATAAAGGATTACAAGAAACTTACAAAATAATCGGGGTCTTTTAGAACTACTATCATATTGAATTACGTCAACACATAACTAGTCCCAAAATTCACGCAAGAAGTAATTTTGATAGAAAACATAGGTTTATTATTAAAAATTGTAATGCTTTTATTGATTCACAAAGTACACAATATATGGTTATATATGGAGTAGCATATTGATTGATAAAGTATACAGGATAGGGCTATGTATGGAATAGCTTACGCACTCTTTTATGGAAATTTTCCATGACCGTTTAGCATAAACTTGGCTGAATTTCGTTGATACAGCACTCAATTTCTTCCTTCAAGGCTTGGATGATCGTAGGTTCAGTTCTTGAGTTAATTGAACTTTGTAAGAATAAAGACGCATATTTTCCGTGAGAATATGCTGTAGAGAGGTTCACAAAGTGGCCCATTCTTGACAACGGTGCCGAATGGATGTTTCTGGACTCTCAGCAATACTCTCACGAACTGCTGTGATGTTTTGTGTTGAATGACTTGTTGAAGAATGGCTGGAATATTTAATATCATAAATGGATCCAGTCTCTCTAAATTTTAAAACCAATTTCTTCACAGTTGATCAAGTTAAATCACTATTCCGACCGTATTTTGTGCAAACATTGAACACTGTAGCTGCCAAACCGTTATTTTTAAAATATTACTCAACTATGAAAATGCGTTGTCGTTTCATGTAGAGCTCCATTTTTAATAAACCAAAACTGTCAGCTGTCACGGTCTTTTTTGAGAGGGGAACAAGGGCGCCGAACCTGGGAGGCCAGGGGGCCCGGGCCCCCCAAAGCTCATGTGGGCCCCCTCATTGTATTTGTGAATATGCAATATTTGGCATAATTTGAATGCAATTTGACTTAAAATCCTCATATATGCCTTCTGCATCTGAATGATCCCCCCCCCCCAAATTTACAGAGAAATCGGCGCCCTTGGAGGGGAACAGCTTACTGTACAAATGGCACAAAATTCAAATCTTACGTGAATTTTGGGACACTCATAGGGTCTACTAATATCTTACAACAATTACAATTCAATAAGTAAGTCACAAATTCTGCTGGCAGTTACATGTTTCTTATTTGCAAAGCATATCTGCCACACTTCTATTTTCGAAATATGTAACTAATTTTATAACACATTTAGTCCAACTCTTAACTACTACAACACATTAAAAAAGGTATTTTACCTACCTTGGCAAGGGCAACGTAAGGGAACTTTTCGAAAGCTAATTGGTAGTCCTCACCAGACTGCCCTAACTGTTGGCCGCGCAGAATACGAGCTGCCGTAACGGTAGACAAACCCATCCCGTCTCCAATAAACAGTATTACGTTCCTCGCTATCCCGTGCTCTGGCGGCGTATGAAGAATTCGATTCAACGTATCACGAGCTTCGCTGTACCAATAGTCTTTATCTGCAAAGAAAACAGAAAAAAAATGTTAATTAAAGATTCAGAAAACAGACATATAAACAATACCTTACAAAACTTAAATATGAACTACGATACGTAAGATAATCAGTACAAAATAAATTACAGCAGTATTATTAAGACATGCAAGTGGAAATCATCAGGTTATAATACGAGTCCATTTGTTCGTTACTTCGCAGGATAAGTCTTGAATGGAAATTATTTTATTGTAATAGAACTCGGCTGAACTCTTTAATGTAGTAAATTCGTTAACATTATCAAGGGTAACATCGACTTTAATGATGGCTATCCATATCCCCTTCGGGTGTTTTGTCTCACGTTTTATTATAAACTTTATAAGTACATTTAGATTAGAAATATGTAATCTCTATAAGTCTTTAAGAGTTCCAAAAGGATTAAATACAAAGAAACCTTCTGCCCGTTACAGCACAGAGGTTCAAGTTGAGTATGTCTCTATCCGTAGCAGCTGGACCTAGGAAGCTTCATGCCCGTTACTGCACACAGGTTCAAGTTGAGTGTGTTTCTGTCCGTAGCAACTGGGTCTAGGAAGCTTCATGCCCGTTACAGCACAGAGGTTCAAGTTGAGTATGTGTCTGTCCGTAGCAACTGGGTCTAGGAAGCTTCATGCCCGTTACAGCACAGAGGTTCAAGTTGAGTATGTGTCTGTCCGTAGCAACTGGGTCTAGGAAGCTTCATGCCCGTTACAGCACAGAGGTTCAAGTTGAGTATGTGTCTGTCCGTAGCAACTGGGTCTAGGAAGCTTCATGCCCGTTACAGCACAGAGGTTCAAGTTGAGTATGTGTCTGTCCGTAGCAACTGGGTCTAGGAAGCTTCATGCCCGTTACAGCACAGAGGTTCAAGTTGAGTATGTCCGCAGCAACTGGGTCTAGGAAGCTTCATGCCCATTGCACCACAGAGACAGGGTTAATAATCACTTGTCCCTTGCAGCACGGAGAGAAAGGAGCATCTCTTGCCCATTGCAGCTAAATCTATTAAGTGAGAAATTATCAATTGAAAACTGATCTCTTTTGCCTTGAAAAGCATATTATTTTTTCAAGCGCTACCCTAAAAAAAAAATATGCATTTTGGTCAGAAGGAAGCGGGTGAGGTTCGAAGTTGGACCATCCGAGTGTGACGTAATGTCACGTGATATCATCATAGGGGTAAAGGTGGAACAAAAAAACGAGGCCTGCAGGGCTTCTAACCTCCTTGGCTCGCTGCCGCTTGCTCAGCTATGTTTCATGACGTTCAAGGGCAAAATGAATATTATTCTGATCTTATTTTAATGATAAAAGTGTTATGAGAAAAGATTTTAAAAGCTTACCTAGGGCCGGATTTAAACCCAGGCCAAAAACGATTATCATTACTATCCCGTTGTACTAAAATGCTCGGCCCCGAGGAGCGACAGCAGATGGCGTTTGATTTCTGCTATCTGTACGCTAAGTGGCGAGAAACAGATAAATTCAATCAATCACAACCACGTGTTTAGCTCCTATGGCTTGGCTAGGGTCAAGAGTGATTTAAAAGATGCCGATCTGTGGGATAGTTGATATTCATACATTATTTTCTTCATAGATGACACGGTTTGCCATAAACGGCTTATTACTAGTTACGTGACATTTTAGTGTCAAACGGGAAATTTTCGGAAATATTCTCCTAGTAGGACATAATTGGATGAACGCAAGTGGGATTTTCCGCTTAGAACGATAATCTTCGTAAACTTTACTCGGTTTTAGTTGTACCACTCGTATGCTTACTTTTCATATTTCCAAATAGATATGTTCTTTCTCATTGAAATTGGCAAAGAATAATGATCTATGTAATCAAAGACTTTTTCAACAAAACTATTTTCAATGGAATCTTTTCTAGTTAGAAATACAGTATTAGCTTAAAAGACACAATCGTAGGTCGGTAAATTGAAAGATTTCACTTTTGTTTTCTAATTTCACTCCTGAACAATTTAGTTTTCGAGTTAGGCTAAATTGGCATCCAAGCGATCTAATTGTAAGATACAGGGAGAAACTAAAACGAGTCATTTGTTAATTCCCTTTTTGTCGTCTTAATTTGAACATTTCTCTGACCTCTTTATAGCCTTGTTCGTTCTTCATTACATCAAAATGGCAACAACACAAACACAGTTAAAAGTTCCCATATGTTCAGTGGATTGGAACATGTGATAGACTATGTCGCTATCTGCAGCTCAAGACCTCAGATGAATTGAAAATGAAGTGAAGGTTTTAACTTTACGTCGATCCTCAATTGCGCCCTTTAGCCTAAAGAAGGTGGATGAGTACTCAAAGTGCAAAATTATTAAGTAATTGGTGAAATGTTAATGTAGAAGGAAAACTAGAGCGATTATCACATTTGAGTTCGTTAATAGAGTCAACCTGTTATCAACGTCACGAATAATGGTGGTCTGACATTCATATCCCATTTCAAATTAGCATGTTCCCCTGTCTTCTATGCAATCTGCACATAATCAAAGAAATGCTAGTTGTCTATAATAACAGGATATGCAGCTTTTCTCACTGCAATTGTCCCTAACTAACTAACTAACTAACTAACTCTATGGCCTATGGAACCCTGAGGTTCAATGCCGCGTTCACAAAAGCTCTCCACTGACTTCTATCCTTAGCTAACTGCATCCAGTTTCTACTTTGTATTCCAATCTCTGCGAGATCCATCTTAATATTGTCCTCCCATCTGCGCCTAGGTCTTCCTAATGGTCGTTTTCCGATTGGTCTTCCAGTCAAGACTTTGAAAGCGTCTCTACTTTCCTCCATTCTAGCTACATGACCCGCCCATCTAAGCCTCCTAGACTTGACGACCCTAACAATGTTGGGTAAACCATATAAATTATGTAGTTCCTCGTTATGAAGTTTCCGCCATTCCCCATTCCCGTTCCTCTTGGGTCCGAATATTCGTCACAGGATCTTGTTCTCAAATACTTTCAGTCTATGTTCTTCCCTCAGAGTAAGTGACCATGTTTCGCAGCCATACAGAACTACAGGCATGATTATCGTTTTGTATATTTTAAGTTTCAAATTCCTTGACAGAATTCGCGACGACAAGAGATTTTGAACCGAATAGTAACACGAATTCCCTGCTTTTAGTCGACATTTAATTTCTCCGTGAATATGATTTTCCTCTGTTAATATTGATCCTAGATATTTGAAAGTATCCACTTTATCAAAAGTATTATTTAGTATTTTAACATATCCATAATTTGCTGTATTCCGGTCCCGACGGACTTCCATGTATTTAGTTTTCTCTGCATTTACTTCTAAACCCATGTCCCTGCAAGCGTTTAATAAGATCTCTGCATTTCTTTCTATTGTTCTCCTATCATCTCCTATTAAATTTACATCATCAGCATATGCCATAACCTGGTGAATACCGTTCAACTGTAAGCCCTGGTTGCTATCTTTGATTTTCCTTATAGCGTATTCCAAAACGAAGTTAAATAATAATGGCGACAACGCATCTCCTTGTTTCAGGCCATTTTCGACGTGAAAGCTCGTGGACAAAAATTTTCCTACCCGGACTTTACTTTGGGATTCATTTAAACATACCTTAATTAATCTAATTAGCTTTCTCGGTATTCCAAGTTCTGCAAGAACGTTGTATAATGTTTCTCTCCTAACCGAGTCGTACGCCTTTCTAAAATCAATAAATAGTTGATGTACCGGGGTATTGTATCTCACTTTTTTTCGAGTATTTGGCGAATGGTAAATATTTGGTCCATAGTTGATCGATTTCGTCTAAATCCGCACTGATAATCTCCAATAATTTCATCTGCGTATGGGGTCAGTCTTGCTAGCAGAATATTTGAAAGGATCTTATAGGATGTTCATAGAAGAGAAATGCCTCGATAATTATTACAGTCAGTTTTGTCGCCTTTCTTGTGGATTGGAGCAATGATTGATTCTTTCCACTCTTGTGGCAATTCTTCCTTGTTCCAGATAAGGAGAATGAGTTTGTGTATCTTGTTCCACAATTTTTCGCCTCCAGCTAAAATTAACTCAGCCGGAATTTCATCTACACCCGGAGATTTGTGTTTCTTTAATTTCTTTATAGCGGTTTCTACTTCTATTCGGTTGGGTTCTGGAATATACGGTTCTGTGGTGTGTATCTCCTTTTCTCCACGAACACTAGTTTTTGGTTGCGTGTTAAGCAAATCGTTAAAGAAATCTTTCCATCTATTTAAGATGCTATCCGTGCCAGTGAGAACTGTACCGTCTGATTTCTTTAATATATAAGCACGAGGTTGATAGCCTTTCTTAAATTCGTTGATTCCCTTATACATGTCCCGGATGTTTTTATTTTTACTATTATCTTCAAGTTCCTTAATTTTAGCTTTCAGAAAATCGCGTTTCTTTGTTCTAAAAGTTTTGGAAGTTTCCCGCCTGATAACTGCGAAATTTTGTGTAGTCATTTCATTCGGATTTTGTAGCCAGCGTAATTTTGCCTGTTTTCTCTTCTCTGCTAGTTTTATGCATTCCTGGTCGAACCATGGTTTGTTCCTACGTATTTCCGCGTGTCCCAATTTTTCTATTGCTGAAATTTTAATGCTATCTCTAATTTCAATCCAGGTATCCTCAACACTAGTGCACTCCAAGTCTTCTAAAACCGAGAATCTATTCGAAAGTTCAATCTGGTATTCCTCTCTTACCTGGCTCTCTTCTAATTTCTTTAAATTGAATCTCTCCGTTTTCGGACAATGAATATTACCTTTATTCAACGATAACCTCTCTCGTATTATCGCTGCTATCAGGTAGTGGTCAGTATCACAATCAGCCCCTCTAAACGACCGGACATCAATTATGCTAGATTGCCTTCTTCTATCTACTAAAACGTGGTCAATTTGATTATGTGTTTTCCCGTCTGGTGATGTCCAAATGTATTTATGAACGTCGCGATGTGGAAATTTTGTACTCTTCACGATTAGGTTTTTGGATGTTGCAAAGTTCACGAGTCTAACACCGTTGTCATTACTTTCCTTATGCAGACTTTCGTTTCCTATAATCGGTTTGAAAATATCCTCTCGTCCTATCTTCGCATTGAAACCCCCTAATAGAATTTTCATATGGTATCGCGGGAGTTGGTCAAATATCCGTTCCACTTCTTCGTAAAAACTGTCTTTTATATCGTCATCCTTACCTTCCGTTGGGGCATGTACATTTAAAACAATAATATCACACCACCGTCCCTTAAGAGTAATAAAAGAAAGTCTGTCAGTAACAAATTCAACCCGTTTAATTGCTGGTAATATACTTTTATGAACGAAAAACCCTGTTCCTAACTGATTTTTATTTCCTTCCCCGTAAAAGAACGTAAAATTTCCGGAATTCTCAGATCCATTTCCTTCCCACCTAACTTCCTGAACTCCTACTACGTCCATCCTGTATTTCTCTAACTCCCTCGTTACGGATTTTAACGCGCCTGCCCTATAAAGACTCCTAATATTCCATGTTCCAAATCTCATGTCCATTTTCTTTTGCTGAGGTCGTGCCAAGTTATCAGTCCTTGTCCGAGGCTTTTGTGAATATTTCTGAACAAGTGCTTTTTTTTACAGGATGAGGTTGTTAGCCCTACCCAAACCCCCAAGCTGGAGGACCACTCCTAGTCGTCTGTCCGCGACTGCTTATTCAGTATATTCGCAGCTAACCTCTATATCTAGAGGCCTTCTCCTCGATCCGCAACCTGAGGATGCGCCATGCCGTGGTGACAGGAACCCACGTTACACGGCAATTATCCCTACTGAGCTCATTAATACAGTGAATCCGTTACCATCTTCATAGGTAACGGTGAATTCAACGGTGGCCATTCTTCTCCCACATTTTAAAATATGTGATGAAGTTAGAAATTTTTGAGGTTAAAATGTAAAATTGTTTTTTTTAGTTTAAAGTTTCCTTTTGAAGTTAACAGATTTTTTTTTGGTTAAATCTCAAAAAGGTATTGGTGAGGTTAAAATATATACTTAACTATGAAAGGATGTATAAAAGCCTACAGTATTATCGCTCAAATTGATTCCGAACAGAAATGATTCTAAGAGGTTTAAATACTTTTTTTGGTTAAAACTCAAAACATATTGATCAGGTTAAAACATCACATACTTGGGTTTATGAGCGGGTATATATAGGGTGGTCCATAAGTCTTAGTACAGTGGATTATTTTGGAAACAAACATGATTAAAGCAAATCTGATTAGCGGAGGGCGGACTTGGTAAAGGAGCTACCGATTCATGCATGTGTGGTGAATGGCGGCCATCTTGATGGCCGAAATCTTGGATCCAGATTTTTTTTTTCAAATGAGAAGGTAGGCATGTGACACATCAATTAACCTTTTTTTTTGTTTTTTGCAGGGGACTGCAGTCCCACAAGCAGCAATACGTTATCATGTCATATTAAAAAGTTATGTGGTCCCAAAGTCCTACCTACAGGATGTGCTCCACATGTTGCCCGTCCATTGTAACACACAACCGGAGTCTCTTAATCCGGTCCTCTTGAACCCGTAACAACACAGCGGGGGTGATGCTATCACAGGCGTCCTGAATACGTTCCTGTAGGTGTGCAACATCCTGAATCTTCTCCTGATACACCAGGTGTTTTCAAGTGTCTCCATAAGAAAATCCAAGGGAGTGAGGTCCGGCGACCGGGCTGGCCAGTCCACAGGGCCTCAGCGACTGATTCAACGTCCAGGAAAATGCAGATCCAAGTATTTCCGTACAGGCAGAGCATAGTGCGGTGGGGCACAATCTTGCTGAAAATATCGCGGCAAGGTAGCATCAGGGCGGAGAAGCAACGGAAACACCAACTCCTGCAACATGTCGAGATATCGGACACCATTTAGGGTACCAGGAATGAATAGGGGTCCTATCATCTACGTGTTCCATATGCCACACCACACCATGATATGAGCAGGGGTAACCCTCATGCAGGGATTAATCGAATGTGGATTTGTATCCGACCAATATCGCATGTTCTGGTGATTCACTTCCCCATCTAAATAAAAATTTGCCTCGTCTGTGAAAAGAATCGCTAGCTGGGAAATGCGGATCTCGGTTATATTGTGACAAAGCCCAATTTCCGAATTCTATTCGTTGGTCTGGATCATCCTTTGAAAGGTTGTGGACAAGCTGCAGCTTAAAGGGATGCCACTTGTTCGTATGGAGAAGCACGTGGTACGCCTGTTATCGCTGATAGTTGTCTTGTGTTGTGCTTTAAACTTTTCACAGTAAGCACCATTGTGGATGTGTCCTCATCTGTCGTGGTTCGTGGGGAACCTGACCATGGTCTGTCGGCAACATAACTAGTTACACTAAATTTCCTAATGAGGTAGCTAACGGTGTTGTGGCTCATTGCAGGTCTTTCGGGGTGGGACGCGTTGAAGTTCTGGGCAATCACACGACTACTCCTTTCTCCAGGCATTAGGATGATCTCAATTCTTTCCTGCTTCGTCAGTGCCATCTCGCTCTACCTGCAACGAAATGAAAACTCATCAAATTTGGGGTGCCATGTCTTTCTTGCAGCGTTAGTGCCATGTCGCTCTCCCTACAAGGAAACAGAAATCCGTCAACTTTGGGGGGGGTCATAACTTTGGAACGAGACATGATTACGTATTTCTGCTTGCGGGATTACATTCCCTTACAAATAAAATAGTGTTAATTGATGTCTGACATGCCTACCTTGCTATTTGAAACAATTAACCTGGATTATGATTGTGGCCATCAAGATGGCCGCCATTCACCACGCATGCATCAATCGGTAGCTCCTTTACCAAGTTCGCTCTCCGCTAGTCAGATTTGCTTTAATTATGTTTGTTTCCGAAATAATCCACCACCCTGTACTTCAAATATTTGAGGCAAGAAATAGTATATCCTATAAAGCTTAGAGTAATATTGGTATGTTTAACCTCAAATACGACATTTAGGTTAAACCTCAAAAAATATTTGTCAGGTCAAAACTTTACATACTTAGGTCATGAGAAAGTATACTGACCCTTTTAATTATCAGTATATATTCATTCTTAAATGTAAGCTTCGCAAGAACCTCCCTACTGACTTTATGAGAGTTTATTATTATTATTATTATTATTATTATTATTATTATTATTATTATTATTATTATTATTATTATTATTATTATTATTATTAATCTTACGTACCGTAATTGCGCATTTTAAGGATAAGAGCCTGACATACTAAAAATAACAAAATTTTCCATTTTTCTTTTGCTTGTTTTTCATAAATGATAGGAGATAATGAAGTGCAACTTACCATAATCATAGATAATGTTATTTTACAAAAGAAAGAAATTGCAGTGTTGCCAGAATAACATTTCCCCCAAAATCTAAGGTAAGGCAGCGACTAGAGGAATTAACTCAACTGCGTTTGATTACGTATCAAGTTGTTTTTGGAATTGTGTGAACTACTTTTTAAATAACATTATTATTTATTTTTAATAACTGTATGTTAAAACTTTTTTTTTATTAAACATAAATACTATTATTTAAAAAGTGTTTCACGGGATTCAAAAAAAGAAAATCATGAAACGTAATCAAATGCAATTCAGATCGTTTAGATTTTGGGGGAAATGTTATTCTGAAAAACATTGTAATTGATATGGATGGCAACACTTAAAATTCTTCAGGTGCATATTTTCTGTTGTAGAATAACATTATCTATGATTGTAGTAAGTGGCATTTTATTGTCTCCTTTCGCTTATGGAAAACAAGCAAATGGAAAATGGTAAATTATGTATTATTTTTAGCATGTTAATCTCTCAAGGAAAAGAAGAGAAACTGACACAAATAATGAAATGGCAATACATAACATCCATACCCTGAGGGAGATTTGAACCCACAACAGATAGAGAAACTTGGTCGAGGATGAGCACAAAGATTAAGATAAGATAATCATGATGCCCATCCTAAAGATCTCCTTCTCTTTCGTATCTAGGACATATATACTGGGTGTTTCAAAACAACATCGACAACGTTTGGAAGATGATTCTTTACACGAAGATAAGACAAAAAGTATAGACCAACCTGTGTGCACACATGCTTTCTTTCGGAGGTATAGACTGTTGAAAACATAAAAAAAATGAACTTTAAAGGTCCATAGCTCAAAAACTATGGGACCTACTGTAGTCGAGTCAAAGCATCACTTTGGAACTAGTATGTAGCCTATTCAAATATCCAAGTTTCAAAATAGTACTGTGCTTTCGAAACATTTTTATAGAGGTAGTTGGTGAGTAGGCCTACTTCAAATTATATGACTGTAGCGAAAGTCCCTCTATAAAAGTGATTGTGTGAGTATCTTAGCATTAGCATCGAAACATGTATTTTTGAATAGCGCAGGTATTAGTTCCTAAATAAAGTCTTGACCCGACTACGGTAGGTCCCATAGTTTTGGAGCTATGGATCTTTAAAGTTCATTTTTCATGTTTTCAACAACCTATAGCTCTAGATGGAAGCATTTGTGCACCTAGGTTGGTCTATACTTTTTTCTTATCTTGGTGTCAGGAATCAATTCCCAAACGTTGTGGGTGTTGTTATGAAACACCTTGTATATTATTTGCTGCAACTGAAGTTTGAAACAATGAGGGAAAAAGTTTCGTTTAGGGCACTTTACTATATATGTTAGTAATATATTGTATCAAAGCCTTAGATTGAAAACGAGATATGTCTCAGAGATACATTTTGTTCCACGTATAAAAATAGGCCATGCACTCTTCTAGCTATCCATTATGTTTCCTCATTTCTTTGTGTTGAAATAATAAATATGACAGTACGTTTTATCATGCATTACTGGTTCCATCTTAAAATACCCGACAGGTATCAGACTCAATGGGAAAGCACAACCAGGTTTCCGCTAGAATGTTAACAAAAAGAAATGAAACGGAAACGTAGGCTGAACGTTACATCAAATTTGCCTGCATTACAACGATGAAAGCAAGAATTTATATTAACTGGTTTCCGACGTTCTGTAGTTCTCTCTCAATTAGATATAACAAAGAAAATAATCGTAATTCTTCTGTTAGCAAACGAGGTAAAAATCCCCAGGACATGCAGAGTATATATATATATATATATATATATATATATATATATATATATATATATATATATACGAAGTATGATCAAAAAGAATCATTTTATTAGAAACAAAGTAACAAGCCTATGTGAAATTCGATTTAATCTTATTCAAAGTACTGTCCTTTGCTAACAATGTACTTATCCCAACGTTGAATGCATAACTCGAAGCATTTCTGGAAGGTTTTATTTTGGAAGGGCGTTTGGCTGCTCTGTCGTGGCCTTCTCAATTGTCAAGAATTGTATCAGAACGTTTCCCTTTAAGCACGATTTTAATTTTGGGGAAGAACCAGAAGTTACACGGTGCTATATCTGGAGAGCATAGTGAATGAGGACAGACAAGAATATTCTTTTCGGCCAAACACTCGCGTATCAAATGCAGGGTGTGGCACCGGCGAGTTTTCGTGGTGAATTAGGAAGCCATTTCCAAATTTAATCGACGGTTAAAATGCATTCCACGGACCCATACGAGATGTTTAATTCTTCGGAAAGCTCTTAAATAGTCATTCGCCTGTTTGGACAAATGATTTTCGTCACTTTTTGCAGGTTTTCATCTGATTTTGACGTCGAAGGACGTCTCGATCGTTGCTCATTTTCAACCGAATCCTTGCCACTTTTGAATCGCTCATACTACTTGCAAACAGTCTTCAATGCCACCGCCTCAAAGCCATACACTTATTTTCACATTTCGTGAG
Source organism: Thermobia domestica (assembly GCF_964235325.1). Classification (NCBI taxonomy): domain Eukaryota; kingdom Metazoa; phylum Arthropoda; class Insecta; order Zygentoma; family Lepismatidae; genus Thermobia; species Thermobia domestica. Next base: position 27,247,675 of record NC_137468.1, on the reverse strand, counting down.
CTTCTTTGGCACTTTTTTGCAGCTTAGAGCAAAATGCAGGCGCGTGATAGACATTCTTAACAAGTCATCACTCTTCTGCCTCTGGAAACCAACATGTCACAACTCGTTCAAACTCGACACTGACTGTGCCAAATATTAGGCTGCTGGCATTACTAGTTGAAATGGATTATATATATATATATATATATATATATATATATATATATATATATATATATATATATATATATATATATATATGGGGGGGAGGGTACTGTGAAGGAAAAATATCTCTTCCTTTCTCTCACTCTCAATCTTCATTTCACAGGTCAACCTTTCATCCTGATAAGCAGTGGCCTAACTTAAGCATACAGAAGAACGGATAGTTTTTTCTCTGTTTCTATTGGAAAGGCAATACGAAGCACTGGCTGGTTATTACAACTTTCAAGGAGAACTTGATAATGCTACTATGGCTTTGTGAAACTCATCACTATAGATCGGAAACCACCACTGTAGTGTTTCGTAAATTCAGGTCTGTAACACTCGCAATTTCGAAGCGATGTTTTTGTCCATTTACAACAAATCCTGGAAGGCATTTTTATCGAAATCCGAACCAGGGGGGTCTCACGTTGCTGTTTACTGAGACCCATCTGGGGACAGACAAGTTGAACGAGAGTTACCAAATTTTGGTCACGGATACCTTGGTCCAAACCAAAGACCAAGGCGAAGCACTTTTGTTAAAATTCGAACCAGAGGGGTCTCAGGAGGGACGTTTAGCGGGACATATAAAAGGAATATACAAAGTGACCGATATTACTGCCTAATTCATAGTTTTCACGATCGCTGAAATCAACTCCGATCGCATTAACTTCCAAATTCACCCTATTTGGCTGCGGGCTGGGAGTCACCGGGGCGGGATACCGAGACATAATAAAGTAATCAAAAATGACCGATATCAAATGTCAAATCTATACTTTTCTTGGTCGCTGAGATCAATGGTGACACTTCAATTAGTGATGACTTGCAAATTCACCTACCATTGTATGCCGGTCGAGGGGCAACGGGGGGATGCCGAGACATGTAAAAAGATTCCAAAATGGTCGATATTAGTGTCAAATCCATACTTTTCGCGCTCGCTGAAATGTATGGTGATAATACCACAGGCGTTGACTTCCAAATACTGCCCCCATGGGAAGAATGATTATATTCAGCTACTATATAATAATAACCGCATGCACATGACTTGCGATAATTCGTGTTGGTCTCTTCGCGATTCTCAGCGACTAATCGAAGGAGCGCAGACCAAAATGAAGTTTTCGCTGCTACGCGGTGGTAACTTCAATACCCCGACAGTAGATATATCTTTCGACTCGACGAAACCATGCCGCCAGTGGCACACTAGTGGCAATCTTTCGACGCGTCGCTATAGCGACGATCGACATTTATCAGCAAGTGGGCCACTAGGTGTTGACGACGTTTACGACGTGGGGTTTGAACTTACACGGCGTAATTACTGCATAGTATGTTATTTTCCTGGATTGTATGCTATTTCGTTTATTAGTGGGCACTAATTTGTCTCCAGATCCTCAAATGAATGAATTTCGGCGTGCACTTTGGTGTAAATAACCTTACAGAAAGAAGCCGGTTCGTTCCAAAGAGCAGAACTAAACTTAGTAAGATTTTAGTTATAGTTTCAGGTGGCAGCATAGGGTAGGGGCAACGTCCTGGACTCACGAGTAGAATAGGTTCAAAGCGTAGGTTGGAATCCTGGTCAAGACAAAGGTCGTTTTTTTTCACAAAGTGATCGTCAAGAATCGAAGAGTGACTTCTGATACTAAACAAGCAATCCGTAAGAATGTGGAAGCAAACACCTCTATTATGATAGAGACGATTTAAAAATGTTGGTTGAAAAAGGGCAAATAATAATTATGGGGGCTACTAGGACAATCCGAATCACTTAATTGGTCTGTGGTATCCACTTTTCATGTTATTGTTCTTTGAAAGATACACTATACCTTTTGATAAATATGTTTCGGGTAGAGTAACCGTTGGTGTATTGGTACCGTCCTCGACTTCCATACCGAAAATCTCGGTTTGAATCCCCCATCAGGTACTATGTTTTTCTCATAAAACATTCGCTACCAAGGAGAAGTTACAAGGCGAGAATCCGAATAAACAGTGCGTGCAGTCTTCATCATACAGAGTAATGATAATTAGTTTTCATATTTATATTCGTCTGTCTTCCTCTCTCTATATCCATCTTTCTTCACGTTTCCTTATCATATCTTGCATCTTTCTATTCTCTCTCTCTCTCACACACACACACACAAATTCACACTCTATGTCAAGGAAATACGCAATGTCTCTTTTTCTCCTTAGGGTTACCGAGTCTCAATCGAATCACTGCGATGACTCGTTTCAGCTCTAGCGTGTTCATTCTATCATTGCGAATTACAACGTTATATCCGCAATAGGTGGAATCGAGAGTGGATATAAGGAAGAGACAAATGTTCAGAAATGACTATAAAAGTCCTCTTTGGGATTATTTCAAGAGAGATTTTATTTATATTAATTTCACACAAAATTCGTGTCCATCCTATTATCCTTCAATTTGTTTTATCCACGTATGAAATGCGAAATATGAAAGATTTGCTATGTCTATAAGGAACCAACATCCAAGTTTCCTTTGTAACTTTTCATTATGATACAATTTCGACTTTTAATGTAGGCTCTTTCTGATAGAAATTTAGCAGTAAAATAGAACTCATTCAATTTTTCTTTCTGTCTTTTTTCTATATTTTCTTTCCTTTATATTTTCCTTTTCTTTGTTCATTTTGCATTAATAGTCTGGAATGGAATGTAGGACCTATGCTATTTACGAATTTTATTGTAATGTATTTCAGATCTGCACGATTAATAAATACTATCAAATTCGCAACCGAACCACGCGGAAAGACAGGATGTGTGTTAAACATTTGGCATGATCCTAGATATGTCTCGGAACTTTTCAGTTTCAATGGGAATTTACTACTTAATTTGATCACTAAGTTTGGTATTCATTTTGAAAGTGACTTAATGGATTTTACAAGCATCCTCTACATATTTATTTGAATAGTTCTGACAAAAATAAAAAACATTATTTCTACATTACTATTGGATTTCTAGAAACTGAACTTTATAATATTAGGTTATTTTCTTACTACGTTTAAATCCAATACTTTTTTCTGTGCTCCCTTTTCATTTTCTTTTTCTATCTCCTTTTCTCTCTCTGTCTCACTTCTGTATCTAACAGATATCTAGTTTTTCAATTTTTCATTGAGATATGTTCAAGTTTCTCTCTACATCAACTTATGAATCTCGTTTCGTCTCATGAGCTCCTCCGTGGTTAGCATACGCGCCTTTGGTGTGGAAATGAAATTATATTTGGAAGTATAAGAGGGTCAATAATTATTATAAGGATTAGGAGGAGTGGAGCTAAAGAAATTAGTAAGAAAAGGCTAGGTGTTAAAGTAAATATTTCATTTGATGCTAGTCTTGTAACATAAATAAATAAAACTAATATACCTCCAAAAAAAACTAGAAATGGGATGTAAGAAAATCAAGGGGATTCTCTTATGGTTGAAATAATTAAGCAGGTAGTAATGGTGTTAATAATAAGCATTAGTCCTATTGAGAGGGGGTGAGATATTTGAATTAGAATGAATCTTAAAACTACTAAAATTATAAGTAATATTCAGGTTATTTTAATTTCAAGAGGTAGTTTATTAAAATATTAGTTTTGGGGACTAAAGATAGGTTTGCACTTTCTCTTGATGCTTTTAGAATCTTATTCATTAATGGTTTACAAGACCAACGTTTTAATTAAACTATAAAAGCTTATGAAAATATTATTTATTTTATTTTCTTGTTTTCTAATTATTTTAGGAATAGCTTGTTTTGTTATTCAACGTAAGCATTTATTGATGGTTTTATTAAGACTTGAATTTATTGTGCTGATAAGTTTTTTACTTCTATCTTATTCTTTAGGTAGCCTGTATGTTGAAATTTATTTTTGTTTATTGTTTCTAACTTTTAGTGTTTGTGAGGGTAGTTTAGGCCTATCGATTTTGGTGTCTATTGTGCGAACTCATGGAGGTGATTATTTAAATTCTTTAGTTGTGTTACGATGCTAAAATATTTAATATTTATATTGTTTTTGATACCTTTAGGTTTTAATTTTAAATTATGGTGAGTTGTTCAGTTTTGTCTTATTGGAGTTTGTTTTTTATTTATAATAAGAAATAGTATAGGATTAGTTCCCTGGGAGGTGGGCTACTATTTGTGAAGTGATAGTTTGAGCTATTCATTGATTTTATTAAGTATTTGAATTGTTATTCTTATAATTATAGCTAGAGAAGGTGTCTTGAGAAGTTCATTTTATAGTGCAAGCTTTATTAGTTTAGTTTTATTGCTACTTATTTTACTTTACTTGAGATTTTCTTCTTCTAGATTGTTTATATTTTTTTTTGAGGGTCCTTTAATTCCTACACTATTTTTAATTTTGGGCTGAGGTTATCAGCCCGAACGAGTACAGGCAGGCATATATTTATTATTTTATACCCTGTTTGCTTCACTTCCACTTTTGATTGGTATTTTCTATTTAGAATATGTTAAGGGTAGTTTATTGATAATTAATATGAGAAGTGTAATAGATTTAGGAATTACATATTATATGTGATATTTTGCTTTAGTTATTGCTTTTTTAATTAAAATGCCTATATTTCTAGTTCATCTTTGGTTACCTAAAGCACATGTTGAAGCACCTGTAAGTGGTTCAATAATTTTGGCTGGAGTTTTATTGAAGCTAGGAGGGTACGGATTATTACGTATTATGTATTTTATAGAAAATGTAGCTGTAAGCATAAATTTAATTTGATTTGGTATTAGAGTTGTGGGTATTTGATCAGTTAGATTGGTATGTTTACGACAAGTTGATGTAAAGTCTTTAATTGCTTATTCTTCTGTCGCCCATATAGGCTTAGTGTTGATAGGCTTACTAACGATGGGACTATGAGGATTTAGAGGTGCTCTTACATTAATAATTGCTCACGGCCTGTGTTCTTCAGGATTATTTTGTCTTGCTAATATTTCTTATGAGCGTCTAGGAAGTCGAAGACTGTTAATTAATCGTGGAATACTATCTTTTATACCGAGTTTAGGGCTGTGATGATTTTTATTAAGAATTGCTAATATAGCTGCACCACCAACATTAAATTTATTAGGAGAAATTAGTTTGTTAAATAGAATTGTTGGCTGATCTTGATTGAGTATATTAGGGTTAGCCTTGCTTTCTTTTTTTAGAGCTGCCTATAGACTATATTTATATTCATATACCCAGCATGGAATACCTTATTCTAATTTATATTCTTGTTGAGGAGGAAGTGTGCGAGAATATTTATTATTGATATTACATTGGTTGCCTTTAAATTTATTAATTTTTTTTGCAGGGCCGAGATTCTTATGGCTGTAACTGCTTGAGTAGTTTAGAATAAAATTTTAGTTTGTGGAACTAAAGAAGGTTTAGTTGCCCTTAGGCCATGGTTTGACCTTTTTCAATTTGTATGACTAGATTTGTCTTTTTAAATAGAATAAGTATTCTTTTATTCATAATAGGCTTGAGTTTTTTAATCAATAGATATAGTGTATTTATTGAATGAGAAGTTATTTCTTTTAATAGAAATAAAATTATTATAACTCTTCTATTTGACTGAATATCATTTATGTTTATAAGATTTGTACTTTATATTTCTAGAATAGTAATTTATTACAGTGAACAGTATATGAGGTCCGAGCGATATCTTAATCGGTTTATTATGCTCGTATTAATATTTGTTCTTTCAATAGTTTTATTAATTGTTTCCCCTAATTTAATTAGAATCCTACTTGGTTGGGACGGACTAGGATTAGTATCATACTGTTTAGTAATTTATTATGAAAATGTGCGGTCTTATAATGCAGGCATGTTGACTGCCCTTTCTAATCGTATTGGAGACGTAGCAATTTTATTAGCTATTGCTTGAATATTAAATTATGGAAGTTGAAATTATGTTTTTTATTTGCATAGAGTTTTAAATAAAAATGAGATAGTAATTATTTCTAGTTTGATTATTTTGGCAGCAATAACGAAAAGTGCACAAATCCCTTTTTCTGCGTGATTACCAGCAGCAATAGCTGCTCCTACACCAGTATCAGCATTAGTTCACTCTTCTACACTTGTAACTGCTGGAGTTTATTTGTTAATTCGTTTTAGAGATGTTTTATTGAGTGTTTATATAGGAGATGTATTGCTTTTATTATCAGGATTGACAATATTTATAGCTGGCATCGGTGCTAATTACGAGTATGACTTAAAGAAGATTATTGCTTTATCCACTTTAAGCCAGCTTGGTCTTATAATAATAATTTTGTCTATGGGATTTCCTGTATTAGCTTTTTTTCACTTATTGACACATGCCTTATTTAAGGCATTACTTTTTTTATGTGCGGGAGCAATTATTCATGGTGTGGGTGATACACAAGATATTCGTAGAATAGGAGCACTTGTAAGTCAAATACCACTCACTTTATCTTGTTTAAATGTAGCTAATTTAGCTTTATGTGGGATACCATTTTTAGCTGGATTTTATTCTAAGGACTTAATTTTGGAAATTTCTTCTTTGTCTTTAATTAATGTAGTCAGCTTTTTCTTATTATTTTTTTCTACAGGCCTAACTGTATGTTATTCAGTACGTTTAAGATTTTATTTAACGGGAAAGGGCTTTGGGGGTGCTAATATTCATTCTATTAGTGATAATGAAGGTTGAGTGATATGTAAGGGAATATTAGGATTGGTAGTAATGGCAATTTTAGGAGGCGCGACATTGAGTTGATTAATTTTTCCTGGTGTTAATTGTGTTGTTCTACCTTTACATCTAAAAATGGGTGCTCTACTTGTGAGTGTAGTAGGTTTGTGGGTTGGTATTTTATTATCAAGCTATTCTATCGGACAGTTTTTAGTGTGTATGAAATTTTATTTTAGTTCTACAATAATAGGAAGCATGTGATTTTTACCTTATTTATCAACAAATTATATTATTAAATTACCTTTATATATAGGGGGTGCATATTATAATAACATTGATCAAGGGTGGAGAGAATGTCTTGGTGCTCAAGGGATGTATAGTAGTTTTAAGGACGGTTCAATATTAATTCAACATTCACAAGATAATTTATTTAAAATGTATTTATTAATTTTTTTAATTTTTACAATTTTCCTTTGCTTCTTTATATTTGTGTATTTGGGTAGCTTATACTGAAAGCATAGTACTGAAGATACTAAGAAGAATTATATTCCCTAAATATACTCCCTGAGAAGAGCACTCTCTTTTTTACCCCGAAAAGGTAATGTAATATTTATACTAAGGGGGCTATAATTATTTTATATTAAGAGATGTTAACGGTACAATCCGCTAAAGATAAAGTTAGCAGCTTCTTCTTGATTATTCACATCTCCTTAGTTGGGGTGATGGAATACCCAATAGTATCATTAACAGTGAAATGCCTCTTTTTGGCTTCAACTAACAAGCAGGGGTCAAGAGACCAAAGGTTCAGGTCGAAACTGAGTGCAATTGTTTGCTTCCTGCTTATGAGATAAGTTGACAGCAACACCTTTTGGATGCAAACCAAATATTATATTTAACTATTATCCCATTTTATTAGTCGGCTCATGTTAGAGATCCTTGATTTCATTCATGATAAAGGCCCACTAAGAGAATTACTAGGAATGTTAATCTAACGAGAGATCAAGATAATGTATTAGTATTGTTAATAGTAATTGTTATTGGGAGTAGAAGGGCAATTTCTACATCAAAGATGAGGAAGATTACAGCGATAAGGAAGAATCGTAATGAGAAAGGAATTCGGGCTGATGATTTAGGGTCGAATCCACATTCAAAGGGGGAATTTTTTTCTCGGTCATTAATAACTTTTTTGGAAAGAAGAGTTGAAATAGCTATAACGATTAGGGAAATAATGATAGTTAATAGACCAGTTGTTAGAACTGTATTAATTGCCTATTTCATTTAAATGATCTTTTTGATTGGAAGTCAAGTATACTATATATATTAAATAGGCTAACCTCCTCATCAATAAATAGAAATATAAAGGAATAGTCACACTACATCTACAAAATGTCAGTATCAGGCGGCAGCCTCAAATCCAAAATGGTGCGTAGGAGAAAAATGTGATAAGAGGTGGCGTAATAAACAAGTGGCTAGGAATGTAGAACCAATGATAACGTGAAGACCGTGGAAGCCTGTTGCTATAAAGAATGTTGAGCCGTAAACAGCGTCTGCAATAGTGAATGGGGCTTCATAATACTCGTATGCTTGTAGTGCAGTAAAATATAAGCCAAGGAGGATTGTAAGTAGTAGACCTTGAGTGGCTTGAGTGTGATTACCTTCTATTAATCTGTGATGAGCTCATGTTACAGTAACTCCTGAGGCGAGTAGGATTGCAGTGTTGAGTAAGGGAATATGTATTGGGTTGAATGGAACGATGCCTATTGGAGGTCAGAAAGATCCAATTTCTACTGTTGGTGCTAATCTACTATGAAAGAAGGCCCAAAAAAATGAGACGAAAAAGAATACCTCAGAAATAATAAATAGGATTATGCCTCACCGAAGTCCTAATGTGACTTGCATAGTGTGTAATCCTTGATATGTTCCTTCTCGAGTCACATCCCGCCATCATTGAATTATGGTTAATAGTGTAATTAGTATCCCTAGGAAAAATAGGGAAGGGTCATATTGATGAAATCACTTAGTGAGACCTGTGGTTGTAATTAAGGCCCCTAGAGCTCCAGTAAGTGGTCAGGGGCTTTGATCAACAAGGTGGTAAGGGTGATTTTGTGGTGCTGACATAAGTAACTTCTCTTGAATATAGTGTGACTAGGACGGCGAATACATATGATTGGATTACTGCGACAGCAGATTCTAGTATTAGAAGGGTAATTTGTCCGATTATTAGTAATGAAAGTATGGAAAGAGATAAAGAAGGGCCTGTATTACCTAGTAAGGTTAAGAGGAGATGTCCTGCAATTATATTTGCTATTAATCGAACAGCTAGGGTCCCAGGTCGAATGATGTTACTAATTATTTCAATGCATACTATAAAGGGTATGAGAGGGGCCGGAGTTCCAGAAGGAACGAGATGTGCAAATATATGTTGAGTGTGGTTAATTCAGCCATAGATTATGAAACTTATTCAAAGGGGCAGAGCGAGAGTTAATGTAAAAGTTAGATGTCTAGAGCTAGTAAATACATAAGGGAATAGGCCTATAAAATTATTAAATAGGATGAAGGAGAATAAAGAAATGAATAGGAAGGTTCTTCCTTGATGACTAGTAGGACCAAAAATAGTTTTGAATTCCTTATGAAGGGTTAAGGTAATTTTATTTCATAAAATGTTTGGACGTCCTGGCAGAAATCAAAATGGGATTGGAATAATTAGAAGTCCAATTACTGTTCTAAGTCAATTAAATGACATGTTTATAATTGAAGTAGAGGGATCAAATGTTGAAAAAAGATTTGTTATCACTTTCAGTTTATGGTTGTTTTTTTTAATGTTAGTGCTATTTAAGGAAGGATGAGGCGTGTTTGAATTAAAATATATAATAGATGCAAATAAGAGGTAGCACAAGGAAAATATAATAAATAAGATGAGTCATTTTAGGGGAGATATTTGTGGGATAGAAAAATACTATTAAGTAGTAATTTAAGCTTGACATGCTTACGTTATAATTTAACTAATTTTTCCATTAGGAGTAATTGTTACTTTACTATCTTTTGGTTTAAGAGACCATTGCTTACTTTCAGCCACCTAATGAAAGTTCTTGTATTATTTTTGTTATTCAGTTAATAAATACTGAATGAGGGCAGGCCTCAACAACAATTGGTATGAAACTATGATTTGCACCACAAATTTCTGAACATTGACCGAAAAATAAGCCTGTGCGTGTAATATTAGCTGCTACTTGATTTAAACGTCCTGGGGTGGCATCTGCTTTAATGCCAAAGGCAGGCATAGCTCATGAGTGAAGAACATCGGCAGCGGTAATTAGAATACGAATGTCAATATTAATAGGTAATACGATGCGATTGTCCACATCTAGAAGACGAAATGAATTAGGACTTATTTCATTGATGGGTACTATGTAAGAATCAAATTCTGTTAAGGAGAAGTCGGAATATTCGTAACTTCAGTATCATTGGTGTCCAATTGTTTTAAGAGTAATTGCTGGCTGGTGAATTTCGTCTAGTAAGTATAAGAGTCGTAAAGATGGGAGGGCGATAAAGATTAGTGTAATAGCAGGCAAAATTGTTCAAATAGTTTCTAGGGTTTGGCCTTCTAATAAATTACGATTAATATATGTATTTGGTAGGAGAGAGGCTAGTAGATAGCCTACGAGGACTGTAATTATAGTTACAATGAGTATTGTATGATCATGAAAAAATACTATTTGTTCTATTACAGGGGACGCTGCATCTTGAAGTCCTAGTTGATTTCAAATGGCCATTTCTAAAGAAGATGTTTATTCTTATGTTTGGGGCTTAGGCCCAATGCACTTATCTGCCACCTTAGAAGTTTGTTAATAAGGGAAGTTCTGCGTAACTATGCTCTGCTGGCGGCAAGTTCTGGAATCATTCTAAAGATGTTGTTTGTTGGTCCGAGAAGACTACTGGTCGAGCTCTCGCAAAGGCTTCTCACATAATAATTACAAGTACTAATACGGCGACGAAGGAAAGGAATGAGCCAATACTTGATACTATATTTCATGTAGTGTAGGCATCTGGATAATCTGAGTACCGGCGAGGTATCCCACTTAAACCTAAGAAATGTTGAGGAAAGAATGTGATGTTTACTCCTATGAATATTACTAGGAATTGAATTTTTAGTCATGTAGGATTTATTGTTGTTCCTCTGAATAGAGGGAACCAATGGATAAGTCCTGCCATGATGGCAAATACAGCACCCATAGATAGTACATAATGAAAATGTGCTACTACATAATAAGTGTCATGGAGAACAATGTCTAAGGATGAATTTGCTAATACAACTCCCGTGAGACCTCCAACAGTAAATAGGAAAATAAAACCTAAAGTTCATAAGATTGAAGGTGAGTAAGTTATTTGTGCTCCATGAAGTGTGGCAATTCATCTGAATACCTTAATTCCTGTAGGAACAGCAATGATTATTGTGGCAGCAGTAAAATAGGCACGAGTACCAACGTCTATACCAACAGTGAATATATGATGAGCCCCCCGATCATTCGATTCGATTCCCGGCAGAAGCTCATGTGGTTCGGATTCCACGTTGATCAGTAGGTCCACGTTTCATATAGCCTCGCTGCTGGACAGTACGTTAAACTCAAAATCAACTCAACTCAACTCTTTTCGTCTCATTTTTATTCTTTCACTTTATTGACACTAATAAATGTATATTTTGAAATTTGAATTGTGCTCATGTTGTTGCTGATTTTAATATGGAAGAGAGGAAAGTGGGAGAGGGATATTTCTAAGAGACACAATTGTGGGATAAGGAGGTATATATTGGATGGCTAGCTGCAAGGTATTAGCTGTCGCTTTTTTATGCGGAGTGTATAAGTTCAGTAATTCACCATGAATATAGTCAATCGGAAGTGTCTTGTAACGAAGAAATAACAACATGAATTACTAAATCTCTTTTAACAAACTATCGAGATCTGAGAGTCAACAAACTTTACACGTTCCTGTACCGATTACCTCGAAACCCCGGTAGCCAGAATTAGCCCGGGATAGGGGACTTATATATTTAAAAAATGACAATCTCAGCAAAATACAGACGTCTTTTAGTGTGAGAGAAAAAACGAATTAAATCTCCCATTTCTAGTTCTATTAATCTTGTAGTTCTGAGTCTGTGTCCAAATTACTGACAGAAATAAGGACAATGAATTATGATTACTTTGCAGAACATTCCACTTTATTATCACCTTCCGGTTTGCTTAGTTGTGAAAAATTATAGTATATTGCTATACTATGTAAAGTATGTATACTGTTGCTGATTTCTGATGACAATCAGAAACAGAGGCAAATGATAAATTACAGTAATAGTTTTCTATTAAGAGGGAAGTATAACTACTTTTATTTTAACAATTTTTTGGCTTAAAATGTTTGTTCGAGATCATTTCCTTCCCGCTCAACGTTGGATACGGAATGCAAGAACATATTTAGATTTTGATTATTGATTCCAGTATATTTTAAGCATCATTTCTCGGATCTGGGTCTTGCAATATGTCGATATTATATTGACACATATCAACATTCGATATCGCAAATATATCAACATCGATATATCTAAATACTAAATTTTCAATATCGATCTTGTTGGGGCACCTAAGACTTGCGATGGGTGACGAACAAAACTTAATGTTTACAATAATGTTTTCCAATGACAATTTCTTTATTACCACAAATAGCAATGTAAATAAATCCGATTGCAAATTTGCAATATTATATACTGAAATTTCTTAGGCGCCAAAACTTTTCTCTTCCCGAAAAAGAAAGAAAAGAAAAGCACCTGTCAGAAACAAGTACTTCGAACTTAGACCTAGAATTTATCATAAGAAAATGTTTTTGTTTCTCTCTCTCGGAGATTTCCATCCCATTTTGACTTTGAGACTGCTCATTGACAAAAACTGCACACATGACTGCTACATGCAGACATGCTCTTAGGCAGAATCAGAGATTGGGAAATAAAACGAAATGAAATGAAACCTTTGAGTTTTAAGTCCCACAGTTATGCCGGTTAGGCTAAAGGAGACGGTGATGATGAGTAATGAATGAAATGGTGGAATGAAGAAAGTGCGAGGAAACGGCAGAATCCCGAGAAAACGCACGCGCACGGTGTTTGTCGACCACAAAGTTCACTTGGCGGGGGCTTGGATCGAACCGGGACCCCAAGCACCAGAGGTGAACGGTCTACCACTGAGCCACCTAACTGAACTAGCCAATCAGATCTCGTGATGTAACTTAATTGCTAAAATGAAATGGATACCACTAACAGAAGGCATTTAGCCATACCAAAACTTTAGTGTAAATGCTTACCAGTACAGAAAGTAATAACTTCAAAATTTTACATCATTTCATCTCTAGATTAAAATGCTTCTTGCCTGCCTCTATTCTCATGAGTTCATACTTCTCTCTCTCTCTCTCTCTCTCTCTTTCTTTCTCTTTTTTTCTCTCTCTCTCTTTCTCTAAGAGACAGAAAAAAGTAATGGTTTTAATGTTAAAAAAATAACGAAAAAAGAAAGTTAATATTTTGAGATCTCTGCGCGCCATGCCATTTCCTAGTTTCCTTTTGCAGACATCATTTCCGCCATTTTGAAGCAGTTTCAAAGTCGGTTGCCCACAAGTGATAACGTACGTTGTGGAGAGAGAGAGTTGATGATAGGTGAGTTGTAGAGAACGAAGAAAAGAAAAATAATAATAAAAAAAAGCGAGACGATATTTCTCATAAAAGATACACAAGTAGGGAAGCGATTTCGTACCACCAGAATCGCCTACAGGAAGCTATATTTGAAGCATCTAGGGTACAAAATGGTCTATTTTATGTTGTATGTGGAGAAAGTGGAGGGAGTTAGTCCTTGATGCGATATAGACGGTTTTTCTTTCTATGAGTGTGTGTTTTTCTGGCACACATGTTCGGGGTGGTAGAGCGGGTTGAGAGGTGGTAGAGAGTAAAAAAGGGGTGAGTTCTAGCTTCTCGTTTTTATCAACCCTTGAAATGTTATCAGAGTCTATTCCTGTAACGAAATAGAGAAAAGGAAAGACTTAAGCTTATATTGCGAAAATGTTCTCTGCGCAACGACTCAAAACCCGCACACACAGTGCCTCAAACGACTTTCTAACTCTTTATGTTGACTGTCGTCTAAAGCTGAAGCAAGCTATCATCAGTTCCGCCATTTTCTCTCTCAGTTTTCTGACATGTTCTCTCGCCTTTCTATCTTTCTTTTCCCACACCACTGCAGTAGATCTCCTGAGCCACACACATCAACCATCAAGTCCTTATAACAAATGCTGAGTCACGGTTATATATGTCCAATAATTTGATGTTAGTATTCTTGTCTGCATCTAAATAGTGGAAACCATAATTCATAGCTTCATAATATGTGTAAATCAGATGTAAATGGTGTAACATTTCAAGATACGTGACGAAATATGCAGACATTGATGTCTTTTTGTGGGTTATTCTTTCTTGGAGGTTTGAGACTCAGAAGAAGTATTAAGGACATACTATGCAATCATTGCGTACAATCTGCCCAAATATTATCCCCTCTACTGTCCCGATTCACCAGGTTTTGCGAGCCATTTGTATTAAATTGTGTCTCTGAGTATCTATATTTACATGCAACTTAACATATTCTCAACATCACCCCATATTATTCAATCTATCTGATTTTGTAAGCAAATGAGCAAATATATGTACCCTATTTTCTTTGTAAATAATGAACTGAATCTACAAATATTCCATTGCACTTTATATATTAGCGGAATCTGATCTTTCAAGCTGGTGGGTTAGAAAATGCAACAAAGTAGAGGTAGTAATCTTATTCACATGAGTATAATTATATCTTCTTAAGTTATCTACGTTATTGGAAGTAGTGATGATTAGAGGTCTACGCGAGTACAAAACTAAATCACACTCACACTCTTACTGAATTCCATCAGGACGTACATCTGCTACATCTCGGTCCGTATCCGATAACACATCCTCATCCGTACTGCATTCCAACAGGACCCATATCCGCAACATCGAGTTCCGTATCCGAACCCACATTCCTACTGCTTTCCATCAGGACCTTGGTCTGTATCCGACTTTGGCGTGGGAGACACGGGTTCGATTCCCGGCGGGAGCTCATGTGCTTCGGATTCCACGTTAATCAGTTGGTCCCGTCTCATATAACCTCGTTGCTGAAAGGGACGTTAAACTTAAAATCAACTCAACTCAACCCGAACCTGAATTCCTACCACATTCCATTAGGACTCATATCCACACACATCTGTATCCGTCCCTCCATCTCAGGTAATGAGACAAGAGATATGTAAAACGTGTTTGTTCCATAATAGTTATCCAATTATAACAATTAGTAAGTTCCTCCCTTTTATAATTTGCTGGATACTATGATATAAATAAAATTCAAGATAAATATTCAATACTATCTCTTTCTATTGTACATTAACTACGCTGAACAGGGCCGTAACTTGTGGAGGAACAGGAGGGGGGCAACTGCTCTCCCAGGGAAGTTTCCCACCGTTCGAGGGAGGCCCATTTTAAGACAAAATTTTCTTATTCCATATACGATACGAACATGAAATTATAAATGAAGCATCAAACAGGTTCACATTACACAAACAAAACAGCACACAAAAGGTAAAAAACAAAAATCAGTCCTGGGTACATTTCAGTGAAAAATGTTCACTATTAGGGGCCCTAGAAATAAAATTTATTCGTATGACTGAGATTTGTCAATATTGTCCCATTAATTAATATGTCATGTATGGAGCTGGCCCAGGGGCGTAAGTACTAGCCCCGCAGATCTTGCCGTGTGGGAAGGCCCACAGGCTCCGGGGGCCCCTAGAGAGTAAGAGAAAGATGGAAAGAGGGGACCCAAGAATTAGAAAAACATTTTTTTCTATGGAGCCCGAATACGCGTGTTAATGCTTGCCCCCCTCCAGAAAAAATCTAAGTTACGGGTCTGACGCTGAATAAAATGTTATAATGTTCAAGTGAACAGAAATACGAAATTAAAGGAAAACTTACCTACTTACTTAACATCCCATTTTCCGATAAGGATAATTATACTTTATTATAAGATATAAGTAATTAACAATGTTTAGAAGATCAATCATTAACATTCTTGTATTTCCGTGAACATCTAGATTTGTATCCACCATCCAGAAAGATACTTATATTCACATCTGACGTAGACTTCTAATAATGTTGAATGAACATTTTCATTGATCGACCAGCGCCGGGTCTACGTAAGGAGAATCCTGCAGCTTCAAATGCAATCCGAACTACAGCTCGGATTTTCACTCTCACCGAAGATCAAGCTATGGATCAATTTCGCACACACCAGCGGCGTAGCGTAAGAGAACGCCGGTATGCCCGGCATCCCCTGTTAATAAGAAAAAGTACGTATTTCATTATATATAAATTGTTTGCTTGTAATTATCACAATTATTTCCACTGCAATCTTCTGGCGCGCTCTCTCGACTTACTTTGACAAGAGGAACCTACGCATGCGCGTCGCTCAGATGCACATTTTCTGTCTTTCCTCCTGCCGTATGCTACTTTCCTCGGGCTTCCAGGCCTACTGAAAGCATCGGGAATATCGTCTGCTTTCTGTTGAATGCGCATGCGCAATACATCCCTTCTCACTCCTCCTCATCCCTTGCAACCCTACATTTGCTTTAGATATACGCTGGCATATTCAAGTATTTCCAACTGTATATATTTTGAACTAAGCTATAGTTTCTGAACAGAACGTACGAGTCCTAATATAAAGGAAATAGAACAAAATGGAAATGGTTAGTTCAACGCATTTTGAAGTATTCCGGTTATGTAAATAATAGTATTAAAATAGTTATGCCTTAATCACAACTAAATGCATCGTAATTGTAATCTTCATCGTAAAGGAGCTCAAAGACACAGGCATAAATGTAAAGCATTCTGTAGAATTACGCTCACCGATCAGGATCAAGAGAGCCACCACTCCCCGTCACTCGCAAAGATTGTGCCAGGGCCCTTCAGTCACTGGCACAAATCTCGGGGACATAAGGGGAACATGTTCTCTACAATCTTGTCCACCCCCCCAATAATCCAATTTGAGATTGTGATGATGATTTCTATCCGACTGCCACAAACGAAACTGATGTCCTTTGACTTGTTTCATTTTTAAAAAAGAATCGCATTCTTTAATATTTCATTGTCATTAATTATTAGTAGTCTATTTTCAATTATTTGTTTAATTCCTGTAACAATTCCTATAATGCTATTGTGGTAATCATAATTTTGCTCAGATAAGAGTATTGTTGCGCCAAATATAGGCCTGATTGATTTTCTTTCATAGTTTTGGGGAAGTCATTATTTGTATTGTTATAAAACAAATGTCCTAAAATTTTAATGTGGATCATTTGGATGCGTAAGTAGAAACATGTCAATTATTATTATGCATATATTCAAATTTAAGAATGTGCTCACGGCACTGAGTTGTAATAATGATATGTACCACTATTTCATCTACATCATTTGGTATATAATATACAAGTACAACAGGTTTACCTCAGAAATCTGATTCATCTACTGTAATATGAGTCTCTTCTCCCCTCCCCCCACAATAAGCCTTAAAATGTACCCTCCTGCCGATGTTATAGACAACTCTGCTTCCCTAATCCTCCACAGCATTTTTTTCAACTTCATAAATATTTTGAACTTCGTTAAAAAAGGAAAGGATTATGGGAACAGTCTTACCCATCCCACGAAAGTTGAAGACAGATTTGCGCCCTTGACTTCAGTATCTGGATACAGAAACAGGCCCCCAGAGTTGGTTTAAGTGCTTTGTATTTACACCTTCAAATGATATATACAATCAGGCCCATATTCACGAACGGGTGTCTGAGTTCCGGACCCAAGATGACAAATTTATAGGGGCGATTTTTTTTTTTTTTGAAAGAACGAGATTGACGTGTGGTATGTGGAGAAAAAAGCCGCCCACGAGAAAGAAATGAAGGGAACGATGCTGGAAACAATGTTCATACAAAAGTGGGGCCTAGTTTTCTCGTCACAACGGTAGTAGCAAGAAGGAGCTGAGACAATTGGTTTTTAAATTCTAACGTAATCCACGCATTCGCTTCTCTATGCCCCACTAGACCTCCAATTAGGGGGACTTCCTCCTAAATTTTGTATAACCCTATATTTCTATTCGGAATAGCTATGTATTGCTGCTTGCAGTAGTACTATATCGCACAAATGACTAACTTTGGCATCCCCTTTTCGGAATATCACGCTACGCTACTGGCACACACACAAATCAACAGCTTCAGCCCCTTAAAATGACGGTGAAAAATTGTTGAAATTATGATGTGATACAACAAGAAAGTTTGCAGAAACAATACACTGCGTATTATTGCTATTTGGCTCCTATGACTTGGACCTAACCTTTAAACGCCCCTTGATGCAAGTGGTGCAACAATGCTTTAAACGTCATTAGCTCAGCCCTGAATTAATCTAAGATGATAATGTTGGTATCACTGTATTTCTGAAGGATTAAGTTTACCGCCGATATGCATTTTATGTATGTAGTGGGTTATTACGGATGAGGAGGAGGGTGAATTTCGTATGTTTTTTGTCATTTGCGTCAGGTTTCTTTGGGAGCCATTCTCCGCTTGGAAGTACACTCATAAAAATTGGTATGTGGAACAATGAAGTAATCCACTACATGGTAACACTCTGTACGTGTACTTTTTGCTTATAGAGGGGGGACAAAGTTGGCCAATTTTTTGTCTTTTTTTTTTTTTTTTTTTTTTTTTTTTTTTGACGTCAGGTACATTTATATTTTCAGGTCGGTTGAATTGGTCTAGAAGCAAAATTGTTGATGCTATGCATGATGTGTGCATATAACGTAGTACTATTGTGGAGGACGGTACAATTGCAACTTGCAGCCCTTCGAAAATGATATACGAAGCGTTTTTTTTTCTAGAAATTTCATTCTGAATGTTTATATCGCTTTGTATTGTAACAATGACTACCATTTATTTATATTATTATCATAATTATGTTGCCTTCACATTAGTGAAATGAAATGAAATTTTTGAGGTTTACGTCCCACGGTTAGGCTAAAGGAGACGGTGATGATTAGTAATGAATGAAATGGTGAAATGAAGAAAGTGGGAGGAAGAGGGAGAACCCCGAGAAAACCCACGCATACGGTTTATGTCCACCACAAAGTTCACTTGGTGGGGGCTGGGATCGAGCCCAGAACCCCTAGCACCAGAGGTGAACGCTCTACCACTGAGCCATCGCGGCCCCCACCTACACATTAGTATCAATTTGTCAGCATAGGGTAACTGCAAGGGTTGCCAGGGCCCCCCAAATTCTATTTTCTAAAATATTTTAGGACTTTTAGTTTCTTATTCTACGAATATTACAAGAATTGCACAAATGTTATCTTGTTGGAATCGGTGTTCTATACGCTTTCCAAAGATGTATAAATCATGACTCTGTGATAATTAGGGGTGCCATCACGGCCCAGGGCCGTCGAGTGGGCGGGGCGCCGGGACGACAAATCAACAAAATTCAAGTTATGATCTTTACACTACATGTTTTGGTAGAACGTATCGTTAACATCGTCCTGCAAAACAAACATTAACAAACCGTACATTTTGATTTCGAACATAAATTATAATTGTAGAACTGAATTGAAACAAATACTACCTCACAAATAATTACAAACGTCACCTGAAAAAGTTACTTTAGTATTATGACGTTATGATAAATTTACTGGAAAATTTGTGTGTTAATCACAAGAAGAGAAAAGTTTATATTGTTGGGTTTTAGTGAAAGTCAGAAAATTGCTGTTTTTTTTTTTTTTTTCATTTACGTATTGGACTTTAACATTTGTATCGATATTTGTGTATTCTATGCTATTACTATGTTGATGTGTACAAAGTTCAAAATAAACAAGAGTAGCATTCGATCTCAATGATTGAAAACCATGTTTTCATTAAGTTCATGTGTTAACTATAAAAGCCATTGACTTTAAAAGAAATGACATAATACTAACATCTTTTATCATTCATTATGATCTTACGTTCCATATTTAAATCTAAGAGTACACTCTGGTTGTTTTTCATAGTACACTAGCGAGGAGTGGGGGCGTCTGTAAATTTTCGCCCCGGGAGCTTACAACTCAGCCTCAATATGACGGTCTACGATTTCGTTTAAAATTCTGGCGGGCGTAGAAAGTTTAAACCTTGAATACTGAACGAGAGAAATCGTGAACAGTTTTTTCCCCCCATAAGATTGGGTAGGTTTACCACTTAATTTTTGATCGATTTCTACAAGTCATGTAGTGTTCTTAGTAATGACATGAAATGCGAACGTGAAATAAAAGCAAGGATAGGAATGGCGAAAGAAGCCTTTAAAAGAAAGAAAAGTCTGTTTTGTGGGACCTTGAACAAAGAGTTGAGAAAAAGACTCATAAAATGCTTCGTGTGGAGTGTTGTGCTGTATGGGGCGGAAACGTGGACATTGCGTAAGGGTGACGAAAATCGACTGGAAGCCTTCGAAATGTGGGTGTGGAGAAGAATGGAAAGAGTTAGTTGGGTCGAGCGGAAAACGAATGAGAGAGTGTTAGAAATGGTGGGTGAGAAAAGAACACTTTTAGATATTATTAGGAAGAGGAAGAGAAACTGGTTGGGACATTGCCTAAGAAGAGATTGTATCATGAGGGACGTCCTAGAGGGTATGGTGGCGGGAAAGAGAGGGAGGGGGCGAAGGAGACTACAATTAATGGATGATATTAAAACAGAAAGATCATACGCGAAGACGAAAAGGTTAGCGGAGGATCGTGGAGCATGGAAGCTTCTCAGCTGCGGCAAGTGACCTGCCAATAAAGGCAGAATACCTATGATGATGATGATCTACAAGCCATGGGGCCAGTCCCCTTCTTCCTCAGTCCAGTGGTTAGAAAGTATGCCTTTCTGCAGGAAGTTCCAGCTTGGATTCCCGGTGGGAGAGCACTAAACACACTAAAATGTTTCAAATCGTACTTTTCTGTAGATTTCATTCTATACAGCCGCACTACTGACAAACGAGGCCAATACATATCAATCCTTATGCCATTGAGATGATTGAAGATCCTCAGAAAAAATAATGCCATATTTCATCAAAATCGAGTAATATTTGCTGAATTATCACAATATGTGCAAGCTTTTTGAACTATTGCAACTTCTTTCTAAATAGAGTTAAGTCCGCTAGCAGCTTTTGGGGAATGGTACATCGATAAAAAAAAAATAATAATAAAAATAAAAAGATTTTTTCCCCAGAAGTTAAGAGAAGAAGACTATAGGAATGAATATAGTAGGTAAGCTCTCTTAGCTTGTTAAGATAAAATTTTAACTTTTACTGATATGACCACTCAGGAGACGCCAAGTCTCTTTCAACCTTTTACCTCTTAACCACAAATAATAAACGTACTTCAGAAGCAACTCTATCAAGGGCGCCCATCAGGGGGGGGCAAGGTGGGGCGATCGCCCTCATAGGAAATTGTACTTGGGAATATCGAAAACCAAATAGAATTTTTACATTAGTTATAACAAAATTTGAAATATCGCTTATACTTGCCCCCCTTGGAAACCACAACATGGGCGCCCTTGAACTCTATCCATGACGACTCTGGAATTCACTACAGGAATAATAAAAACTTCTGTCCAGATTAATACACTTATTATTAAAAACTAAATTACAGTCTAACGGTTTCGACAACTTAACATTGTCTTCATCAAACACTAACTGAAAGAGATATCTTAGATCATAGACATTTATACTAAAAGTTAAAGTACTCAAGTTCATTGTTTCCATAGGAAGCCACCAGAGTCGTACTTCCCCGAGCGCCATCTGTCGGCACCTGCCCTGACCTAATTACCCTCCCACCTGTGTTCATCTTTTCCAAACATCTGTAACAGACCTGTTTATACTTGATCAAATGCCTCAAAACTTTTAATCTTCCTCTGATGCCTATTAGATCTAAATTAAATATAACATATTATACTAAATAAAACTGATTATATCAATAAATATAGCAATATAAAAATATATATAGACATAAAAATTAAACTATAAAATATAACAATATATAAAACTCTATATAAGTAAAACTATATACTATATAAAACTATATAATGAATATAAGTTACATATAAATCTGTTAAATCTTATTCTTTTACTTCAATTTGTTTAATAATTTATCCCAGAGCTTATGTATTAACAGTCCAGTTCATTAATTTGTCATTTTTCTCTTTCTTTATCCTTTGTGCTTCCTTCCATTTCCTTATCATTGGTCTATTCTGCCTTTCTAGCCCCTGTAAACCTCCCAAATCTATTGTACATCATGCTCCGTTTCTTTAACATGTTTACACTGTATATGGCATTATTTTCTCTCTTAAGTCTACATAATATAATAATGTAATCAATTGTGCACACCTCCTATAATTGGAGAGATCTCTCTGTTGGAGGAAATAAATAAATAAATAAATAAATAAATAAATATCTCTTTCATTAGTGCTTGATGAAGACAATGTTAAGTTGTCGAAACCGTTACACTGTAATTTAGTTTTTAGTAATAAGTGTATTAATCTGGTCAGAAGTGTTTATTAAAGTTTAGTTTCAAGTTAGTTAAGTTGTTGAAACTGTTACACTGTAATTTAGTTTCTAATAATAAATGTATTACTCTGGTCAGAAATGTTTAGTTTCAAGTAAAGCACGCACTAGATATCATATTACAATCGAACTTTCAGCGAACTTAAGAAGTTCCTTACTAAATGCTCTCTCTCTCTCTCTCTCTCTCTCTCACTCTTTCTCTTTCTGTGTTTGTGTGTGTGTGTATATATATGTGTGTATGTGTGTCTGTGTCTGTGCATTATTTGCAAACTTTTCTATTTTGAGCCCTCCATTCGCGATGGAGTATCAAAAACTGATTTGGAATTTTTTGCGTCACTCTTATCCTTCCCGAGATATTGGTTAAAAAAAAAAAAAAAGTTCCGATTTTGGGAAATTTAAGCAGCCATTTCTCGAGAACCATAAGTCATAGAGAGATTATATTGGTGTTGATCAACACTAATACCAGTTATTGATTCAAATAATTATTGCCTCATTGGTTGTGGACTCAACAAAAAAAAAAAAAAAAAATTAAGTTCGTTCTGGCAAAGTTCCTCGAGCATTCTAAGCTGTTTTGTTTTGTTCTGCTAACGAAAGCTATTTGGGTTGAATTCTATTACAAAATGGGGGGCGCGGTGGCTCAGTGCTAGAGCGTTCACCTCTGGTGCTTGGGGTCCCGGGTTCGATCCCAACCCCAGCCAAGTGAACTTTGTGGTGAACAAACACCGTGCTCTTGTTTTTTTTTCGGAGTTCTCCCGTTTCCTCCCACTTTCTTCATTCCACCGTTTCACGCATATCTCATCATCACCGTCTCCTTTAGCCTAACCGGCATAAGCGTGGGACGTAAAACTCAAAGATTTCATTTCATTTTCTATTACAAAATGAAATCTTTCAATTTAACGTCCCACGATATTGCCTTTTAGGCTAAAGTACACGGTGATTAAAGCAAGTGAATGATGATGAAAAAATTGGTGGATTGATAATGTGGGAGAATTCCCCCAAGAAAAACCACGGAAACGATGTTGTCCACCACAACACTTACATGGATCGTGATCGAACCAGAGACCCCACACACCAGAGGAAAGCGCTCTACCACTGAGCCTCCGTGCCCGACTTGAAAGCTATTTGGAATAACCAGCGGGAATCGAACCTAGGTCATCCTCGAAAAAAAAATGCTAATCATTTTGCCACAAGGAAGCTTCTCCGAAGCTATCGTGGAACTAACACACAGTCCTCCCAATACATGCGCATGTTGTCAAACTCTAGAACTGCACGTATAGTTTCTTCAATTATTAAAAAGAAACTGACATGATGCCAAAGTAGACATAAAACGTCTAAAAAAAATATTACAGTTTCTAAATTTGAATAACAAACTACGATACTTACATTATGCAATCTTTATCTCTTAGGTGAAAAATAAACGAACTCTATACGACATAACATATCGTAAAAGTCGCTTAAGTTTTCACGTATGCACAGTCTTATTTGGTATTCTAAAGCAGACATTTTATGCAGCTGGTGTAACACTCAACGGTAATCGTGTACAATGTATGCAAAAATGATGGCAGAGAAAATAAAGAAAAACAGTGATATTTCATGAGGGCAAAAAAATATGTTCCTAAATAAACTATTTCTTTCGAAATGCACGCACTTTTGGGTCATATTTCTTTCATCTGGTGAGAATACATGCTTTTCCCTGCCTGTCTTGGAGGATATATTCAGGCTCTGGGCTTCGATATATTTCTTTCGTGTTTCTTTCTTCCTACTCCTTTCTCTCACATACACACACAGACAGTCGGTAAATATTTTTTTCTTTCAGACATTATCTACGTGATCATGAAATTATCTGCTCTCAAGAACATACGATTGGTTGAGATTTTGAAGTTCAAAAGATTGATTATATTATGTCTGACCGATTTTCCAAGTACGCTTGCCCTATGAAAGGCAGTGCAGTCACCACAAGTTGTGTTTTATAGGACCAGAAGCGTTATGGACTATCGCTCGACATCGCATTTCCCACTACAATAAACTACGTTAGATCAGAGGCATTGGAACTTCATTCAATTCTTTCCTTTAATTTTTCTATAGGGCAATAGGGGTACTTAGAAGGCGATTTTGTACACGTCCTATTAACACTCCAAATGCATAGAAATCCTTTTGACTGGTGCTAGAATTTTCTTTTAAAAAGACAAATGTCATGAAAATAAAGAACTAGTTTTCCCATTTGCTAGTCCATGTGGTAATAAAAGCGAAGGAATGATATATCACTATAGATGGATGCGTTGTCGATGTGAATTCTTACTGGTTGTTGTGGGTTCTATAAGAAAGTTAGATGTTTTCCCCTATAGACTGATTTCTTGATGGGATGGTGTTAGGTTATGTGTCTTCTTTTTAAAAGTATTATTAGTGTTTACTTTACTAGCTTTACAATCTTATAGTGATTACCAATGAATGTAGAAACCACTCTCAGACGACTTTCGACCTTTAATATATCTAAATGTATTTGGGTACATAAACGTACATTATTCGAATCGCTCAGGTTCCGGGATATTTATATTTCAACAACGTTATTTTGTTGTGCCATTTACATGGCACACTGGTCCAGAATCAAATTCTAGGTGGCCAAAAACGAAAAAATAGAAATGCAATTCTTAGGCGCAATTTGTGCTACAGTGTTTCTTTATTATATACCTGAATAATTCTGTACATTTTTAAGTTTTCTTCTCTTCGCCGCATGGCGCCAATGTCGCTGAAAGAAAGAGCAACGGATGACGCGTTCGCTTAGTCATGATTTTCATAGTTGTTGTGACTGTGGCTTGTCGTTTACGAGTCGAATGTAAGCCTTTTGCGATTTTCTTTTGTTAATAAGTTCCTAAAGCTTATAATTTGTGTAATCAGTTTGCTTTTTTGTCAAGTTGCTTTAAAGGATAGACGAGTGATGTAAACATATAGTGTTTTTGTTTACATTTCGTAATTATTAGACTGAGAAAAAAAAGTGCCTATTACTGCCAAAAGATTTCGACATTTTCATATTGTTTTGTCAATATTAAGTGCAGTGAAGTGGGTTTCGTTGCCGCCGTGCGCCGCCGGTGTCAGATAAATGGACATAATGCAGCTATAGGTGAAAACCGTTGAGGAAAATTATATGTAATCGACTTTGTATGATTATTGTTTAAAACTGTGTGACATAAATCTTTTTTTTTTTATTTGATCATGGAAGAAGTTATTACTTTTAAGACTCTTTTTGAGCAGTGGAGGAACCAAATTAACCCACAGGGTCCAGCTACAAGAGCCACAAGGGATTATCTTGTCGCCTATATACAAAATTTGAACACAGGTGTAATCGACGAAGAACTTTTAACGTCAAAAGTAGCTAACTTTTGTGCAACACTGCACAAATATTGAAAAGCAGCAGATCACAGCAGAAACAAATTTTTAGTGAAACATTCGGAGTGGCTAGAAACAAAATTCGAGATAAAACCGAACGTTGCAGCGTGTCCTGGAAGACCTTCAAAGAGTTTCGAGGAAAGTAGTGAGCGTTCGAAAAGGCGAAAAATACAAAAATTGAAAGGTGATGTGTCAGTGGAAGAGGCGACTACTTTGTCAATGTCTTATCTACGAGACGAGGGAAAGCGAGCAGCCGCCGATTTGTTAAAAGATGTGTTGCAAGGTTCGCCTACGAGACCTATAAAAATCAGAAGAGCATACAAACAAAGCATGGATAGGTCAACCGAAGTGACTCAATACACAGATGACCAAGCCCTGGCATTGGTGATGGATGGTAAGTTGTCAAAGCATAGCTACATCACATTATGAAAAGGGGCCATAGAACATAATTTGAAAAACTTTTACCCTCCGTACAACAAAATAGTGGAAGCAAATAATCGCTGCTATCCTGAAGGGATTGAAGTGAGTCTAGAAGGAGCCAGAATTCCTCTTCAAAAGTTATTAGATCACACTGCCGTAAGGCTTATAAAAATAGCAGACCGGATAACAGTGGAAGAGCTCCCACATTTAGAATTAAAGAAAGTGGTGTTAACTGTAAAATATGGCTGCGACGGTAGCTCAGGACACAGCGAATACATGTATGTACCTCCATAAAATGTACATTCTAATGAACTCCCGCCAGACGATAAAGGCAAACTTCTGTCAGCCGACACGATGGGACAAAAGGAAAAAGGAAAAGGGGGGAGAAAACGACCACATGCACCAGAAGAAACTCCGGATGCAGCACAAGACCAAGATGAAGCACTGGATATCGACGATGAACATGAAGAAGGTGACTCTCAAACTTCAAGTCTGCAAAGTGGAAATCTGTTTTTATTTTCTATGGTCCCTTTAAAACTTGAGGGTACTTTAAGTAATGAAGAACACCAGGTCATCTGGATCAATGATAGGCCATCGTCAACAAAATTGTGCCGTCCTATAAAATTTATATATGTTAAAGAAACTGCCGAAGTGATTAAAAACCAAGTGAATCAAATGAAAGCAGAAGTAAATGATTTGGTTCCTATTCAAGTGTATGTAGAATTCCAAAATAATCCTATTTTAGATGAATATAAGGTCCTTTTTACTATGATAGACGGAAAAATTATAAATGCATTGACAAACACTGGAAGTCAAATATGTTATATTTGTAAATGCACACCGAAAGAGATGAATGATTTACAAAATTTAAAAAAGTTTAATATTAATCCTGAAACCTTAGAGTATGGTTTATCTCCTCTTCACAGTTGGATTAAATTTTTAGATTCAGTGTTAAAAGTTTCGTATAAAAAAAACTTAAAAGCTGCGACAATAAGAGGAGCTACTGAAGCTCAGCGACAGGAAATGAAGATGATCAAAAAAGAAATTCAGACCCGATTCCGGAATGAAACAAGCCTACACATATATAAGATGCTAGCAGGAAAAGTCGGGACTTCTAATACCGACAACGTTGCCCGACGTTTTTTTCATAATGCTCAACAGTCTTCAGATATAACAGGATTTGATGAAGACTTGATTCGAAGATTTGGAAACATAATGATTGCAATTTCAAGTGGAGAGGTTATCAATGGAGAAGCCTTGGCTAAATATACAGAGGAAACGGCAAGGAGATTTGTCAACCTATACGGGTGGTACAGAATGCCTGTTAGCGTTCACAAGATTTTAATGCACGGAGCAGAAGTTATTAAAAAGCGCCATCTTTCCAATAGGTATGTTATCGGAAGAAGCTCAGGAGTCTTGCAATAAAAAATACAAACAGTTTCGTATGCATCATACTCGAAAAGATTCATGCATGCATACCACGACAGATTTAGTTCATCAGTTACTCGTGGATTCTAATCCAGTAATAACCACTCTTAGGAGAGCAACAAGAAATAAGCGTACAACTCTACCGGAGGAGGTAAAAGCTCTGCAATTGCTCCTGAAAGAGTCAGACACGAGAACAGAAGGAGATAGCAGTGAGGGTGAAGAACTATGAACAATCCGAAGACGAAGAAAATACTTTGGACAGCTGAATAGACGATGATTTATGTGATATATTTTTTCTTAGTTAAAATTCTTTAGTGATCTTTATTATCTCATTTTAGAATAAATTACATACTTCAAATAGTTTGTTTACTTTCTAAAACTTATTGTTGCAGTTTCCAGTAACATTTATTTATTTTCAATAACCTTAACTCATATTCAAGGAGCCATATAGTTAATTTTACGAATAGTCCGCCATCTTGGATCCGCCATTTTGAATTTTAAACAAAAAAAAACTGTTATAAGATTTGAAATCAGCGACCCCGAAAACCCCCCGACACTCACTCTTGAGCGATAGAAGGAAATGTTTCAATTATCCGCCATCTTGGATTAGCCATCTTGAATCCGACATCTTGATTTTTTAACAAAACTTTACCAGATTTGAAATCAGCAACCCTGAAAACCCCTCTGTTGCAATTTTTAGCCACCAGCTATTTGAAATGAATTTTGGCCACCTAGAATTTGATTCTGGACTAATGTGCATGGCCATTTTCTTAGCCTGCCTCATTAACACGCCAACATTCAATATCTATAGCAAACCGCAACTAAATATTGAAAACTACACAATAAACACAGCCATTAATGGCTCATATTCCTTATAATCTTACTAGCCACTTCCGGCTCAAATCCAAATATCGACCACGGGTTTCACTATGAACTTCATACATATATTAAACATAACCTAGTAACGCTATTCACTTGTTTCTGCAATTGCTCTACTAACTCTCAAACACTATCCGACTAAGCATAGAAAACACTTTGTCCGATTATTTACACTCCCAACAGATGGGTTCCTGTAAGTACATGGCATAATTTTCAGTTTTATTTTTCGTCCATCTTATATACCTCCAACTTCTCATCGTAATCGCACCCTGGTGACAATCACCATTTCCTTAGGGAAGTATTCTCGGCAGTGCAATGAAATTCGGTAGTTTTTTTTTTTTTTTTTTTTTGCCAGAGGTATCATAGTAACTGATATTTCAAATATTGACGTTACTCGTAAGATAAGTATAGGCTTGATTCAATGTGACAAGAGTCTCCCATTTTGAACACTCCAAGTGTCTTTTGTACAGTTTGCGGCAGTTTGTCTTACGTTCGGCAATGCACCGCGGAGGAGGTTATGAATACAGTCTTTATAAAGTATAAGGCCAAAATGACACCAAATGACATGAATGACAGTGGAGAGCACCATATTTAATCTCTTTGTAATGTCACATTGAAATGATAACATCTAGATAACAGTTTTCGCACCTCAGATAACAGTTTTCGCAGGTAATCTCGAACAGACCATTTTGTTAACAAATGTTTCAGCATGGTCCTCATATTTATGTTTGCTTTGACATGATATCATTTATTTAGGTTACTCGGATGGCTCGCGCTGGTACGAACGTAAGCTACACCCATGACATAGCGTTCCCTATAACGCTTCGCTGTCGGTGACATTTCACAAATATCAATACGAAACTGCTACGCTACATTAAGCTCAAACACCACATTGATAAAGGGATCAACTCAGGCCCGTATCTAGGGGGGGGGCGGACCCCTAAGGTTTCGCTGCCCCCCCCCTAAAATTTTCACGGTAGGCTTGCAAATGACCTATAATACGATGATAAACTATAGTATGATTGGATCGGGCCCCCCTAACTTCAGCCGGGCCCTCCCTACATTTTTGGGCTGGCTACCGGCCTGGATCAACTTCACGATTTTGTTGCAATAACACAGGAGACAGCAGCGTTTCAAACAGTCGAATACATAACGATCAACCTGAATTATAGGCTAGAACCTGATCCTTCTCTCCATCCCTGTAGAACCGGAATATTCTGATACGCTGGGACACCTACCTATACACTTATCATCTCCCTAACTTTAGGGGCTCATGCGATTCTCTGTTTTGGAAAGCATTTTATTCCATTCCCCCTCCTCTTATCTTAAGGTGCACATTTTAATCAAAATTATATGTTGAAGCCCGGTTTGAGAACAGTAAAAAAACCTATGTTTAAAATTTGTTACAAACGGATCATCCACTTTCCGTAATGATGTAACGGATAAGTCCGTTTTAATTTATTATTATTGTAGACTGACAATCGACATATAGATTCAAAGTTTCGACCTTTTGAGAGTCAGTTTATAAAGAAAGTCACGTTGGTGAAAATTAATATTTTATGGTTTTGAACTAAAATAAGTGTAATTGATATTTGTAGAATTAGAATATTGGGTAACTTTTCTTCCCTTAATTTGAAGAAATAAAACTTATTATTTTAGAGATATGACCTACTTTAGGAGCAGTGACTTTTTGGCTTCAGTAACAACGGCAACTTGTAAGATATTTCCCATTTTTGTGTATGTGTATAGCATCTCTTTGTCTCAGGTGGGCTTAGTGTGTGTACCCTACCTCATAGGCCATCATCTGAAGATTAATCTGACCAGTAGTTGTAACCTGGACACATATTACGTTGTTTTAAATTCAAACACGTTTCAACAAAACACTTCGGAAAGATGGTTAATGGAATATTCCCATTAGTTGGATGGACCTAAGCCCACCTACCGACTACATCCAACAGTGGAGAGAACACCCCTATCGAGTGGTAGTATATTCTACTGCAGAGATGGCGTTTTGGGATCAGGCTCTCCTGGGCTCCGGTTCATTATCCTCAATACAACAATGGAGATCGAGCTCACCCATCTCAATGAGGACCACGTTAGCTCAAACTCACACTTGTTTGAACTTGAGCTTGCTTGGACTCGCGAAAATTTGATTTCGCACTCATTAAGACTGAACTCGTGGGTTTGGCCGTATTCTCATCTCCAGTATCTGCAACGGACCATAAAGCAAACTCGTCCTCAATTTGGTACCAACAAGCGTTCAGACACATACAAGGTACAGAACTTCATAATATGGTCATAGCTTGACGGAGTCTAACCTGTGATCAGGGAACTTGTTGAAACCAGGGAGAAACTACAATCTCAGTACAGCCTATTTCTTATTAAGATTGAAGTACTACTTCCAATGACTTATGCAATCTGCCCATTCGGGAGTAGGATGAACATCTTCTGTCTCGGAAAGACTTGATTCATTTTATTTTATAAGAAAGAAAGACTTTTCTTCATTTAGTTATACCCCACTAATGCCTAGAGCACCGAACAGGACACATGCAGTAGGTTCTTTTCTTATTATTATCTTCATTCACATGGTAAAAAGCATTCTTAATTCATTTTCTTAATTCACGTGGTGAAAAGCATTCTTAAATCATTTGCTTAATTCACGTGGTGAAAAGCATTCTTAAATCATTTTCTTAATTCACATGGTGAAAAGAATTCTTAAATCATTTTCTTAATTCACATGCTGAAAAGCATTCTTAAATCTCTTTCTTAATTCACATGGTGAAACACATTCTTAAATCATTTTCTTAATTCACATGGTGAAAAGAATTCTTAAATCATTTTCTAAATTCAGATGGTGAAAAACATTCTTAAAGCATTTTGTTAAGTCACATGGTGAAAAGCATTCTTAAATCATTTACTTATTTTACATCCTGAAATGCATTTTTAAATAATTTTCTAAATTCAGATGGTGAAAAACATTCTTAAAGCATTTTCTTAATTCACATGGTGAAAAGCATTCTTAATTCTCATAATGAAAAACATTCTTAATTCACTTGGTGAAAAGCATTCTTAAGTCATTCCTTTAATTCACATAATGAAAAGCATTCTTAAGTCATGTCTTTAATTCGCATGATGAAATGCATTCTTAAATCATTTTCTTAATTCATATGCTAAAAAACATTCTTAAATCATTTTCTTAATTCACATGGTGAAAAACATTCTTAAATCAATCAATACTACTCATACATTATAATCTTTCAGATGTTCATTTTGTAAAGCAATGCCATCTTGTGTACTATCCACTTTTTTCTTCTAAGGATAAGCTATCCTTAAACTTACTATATGCTCTTAAACAAAAGAAATGCAAAGAAGTAATTTTTTCCTTTCTCCTCTTTGTATATTCACCTTCGTTTCCAGAATGCTCGAACTGTCCGCCAGCAACACAGTCATAAAATAATATTATTCTTAAAAATACAATTCTCAAGATAACAATCACCGTTAGCAACGGAAGAAAATGAAGTTTCCATTAAAAGAACTTTCCATAGAAGAAGAGAATAGAAACCCATTTTCATACCATTGCCTTCAAGAGTTCTATTTCAATTTTTATTTTACGTCATGGCTTCATTCCTAGAAATTCTGAGAGGCCATTTTGTGGGTTACGTTGTAGCAGATGCTATCATAAGAGCAAAACAACTTGTCTTAATAATTTCCTTATCTACGTTCCTACCATGGAAACCATAACCCATTACTGTTGCCAGGTGATGAAAGAAACATCTTTTAAGATATATATATATATATAGGACACAGAAACACGTTAATAAATATGGACAGAAAGAGAGAGGGGGGGAAGAGGTAAAGAAAGAGAGAAAGACGGAGAGAGGACGAAAGGCACAAAGGGATTGAGACGAAAACAGAGACGTGGTTACCACCGTCATTATCTATGTTCATTATACGAATAAGGAAATACGTAGGCTACACAGTAATATTCTTGGAGTAGGGTAGATAAGCGATGGAAATGGTCATCAAATTAATGAAAACACCTCAAAACAACGGAGCGTACCTGCTTAATACAGCGTAATACTCAGTGGAGCCTGCAGAATAGCACTAATTTGTTGTAGAATTGTGATATATATATACTGTAAGTCATGAATGCTTTCAGAAGAATATATTATATCATACGTCATGCAGTATACTACCTACGGTTAGTTCCGTCAGCTAGGATGGGAAAGGATATCTGCTTTGGAGTATGAGATTCAGAATTGACCACAAGCATTCAATAATGTTAAAACCTCTAGAACCTGGTATTTTTTCATTAGTTAGATTTATAAAACCCATGGTTTCTAGGATATTTTAAATCATTTTGGAATGAACATATCGAAATAGAAGGTAGAGGATGTGTTATATTTTGAAAGTAGAATTTCAAGGCCATCTTAAGAAATAAGAGATACACTAAATCAATATTTGTAATTTAGACATTTGTTTTTAAAAGACATTAAATTATAATTTGGAAAAAAAATCTGCATCAAAATACAAAGCAATATTTACATATAACTACAATTTGCAACATTCTGGCAAGAAGAGAAGCATTTTACATTCTGAGCCCCACCAAACCGGGACATACCCAGGAGGTGAGTCAGAAATCCTGTCTTTTGTGTAAGTTTAGTCCAATTTTACAAATTTTACAAATTTTGCAGAATGGGGTAAATATACAAATTTTCCTCATTTTGAGTTTGAACCCCTCCGAAAAGCTTTGCACACCCTCCTCCGAAATAAATTTCTGCTTACGTGCCTACCACCAATTGGTTCCCTTTCTAGAAGCTTTGCCAACAGAATGTTTTGATTTGTCAGAACGTACTTTACTGACTCTGGTTGGCTTTTTTCCGTTGGAGGTGTTTTACATGGAAAATGCCTCCTAGGAAGTCTTATTATATTAGATAGCAGACGGTGAGGTTTCCTAAATAGTAGTAGCATTAACACGAGCGAAATAGAAATGAATGACGAGCAAATACAAGATGCCTAAAAGCGACATCGAGTTGTGAAAATAGACTAACTCGGGTATCACAATCTTTTCCACTGATGTATCATTCAATTAATACCACTCAGCAACAGACGTTGTGAAGATATTTAGCAAAGAAAAAAACAAAAGAAAAACCTGGTAATCCTGTCATCATCTTCTTACTGAGAGAATCTTGGCCTTGCTGGATAACTCAAAATAAATTTTAAACTGTTTACTCATTATCAGCGACCTCAGTAGTCTTGAGACATTGTGAGAAAGCAGAATGGGGTACTCCGCAGAACTCACGGACTTCGAACGTCGTCATGTGATTGGGTGTCACTTGTGTCAGAAGTTTGTACGTGAGATTTCCACACTCCTAAACATCCCTAGGTCCACTGTGTCTGATGTGATAGTGAAGTGGAAACGTGAAGGGACATGTACAGCACAAAAGCGTACAAGCCGACCTCGTCTGTTGACTGACAGAGACCGCCGATAGTTGAAGAGGGTCGTAAAGTGTAATAGGCAGACATCTATCCAGACCATCACACAGGAATTCCAAATTGCATCAGGATCCACTCCAAGTACTATGGCAGTTAGGCGTGAGGTGAGAAAACTTGGATTTCATGGTTGAGCGACTGCTCATAAGCCACACATCACGCAGGTGAATCCCAAACGACGCTTCGCTTGGTGTAAGGAGCGTAAACATTGGACGACTGAACAGTGGAAAAAAGTTGTGTGGAGTGACGAATCACGGTACACAATGTGGCGATCCGATGGCAGGGTGTGGGTATGGCGAATGCCCGGTGAACATCATCTGTCAGCGTGTGTAGTGCCAACAGTAAAATTCGGAGGTGGTGCTGTTATGGTGTGGTCGTGTTTTTCTTGGAAGGGGCTTTCACACCTTTTGTTTTGTGTGACACTCTCACAGCGCAGGCCTACGTTGATGTTTTAAGCACCTTCTTGCTTCCCACTGTTGAAGAGGAATTCGGGGATGGCGATTGAATCTTTCAACACGATCGAGCACCTGTTCATACTGCATGGCCTGTGGCGGAGTGGTTACACGACCATAACATCCCTGTAATGGACTGGCCTGCACAGAGTCCTGACGTGAATCCTATAGAACACTTTTGGGATGTTTTGGAACACCGACTTCGTGCCAGGCCTCACCGTCCTACGTCAATACCTCTCCTCAGTTCAGAACTCCGTGAAGAATGGGCTGCCATTCCCAAGAAACCTTTCAGTACCTGATTGAAAGTATGCCTGTGAGAGTGGAAGCTGTCATCAAGGCTAAGGGTGGGCCAACACCATATTGAATTCCAGCAGTATCGATGGAGGGCGCCACGAACTTGTAAGTAATTTTCAGCCAGGTGTCCGAATACTTTTGATCACATAGTAGACCTATATCTATCTATCTATCTATCTATCTATCTATCTATCTATCTATATATATATATATATATATATATATATATATATATATATATATATATATATTGAAATAACGTTACAATTCTCAAAAACAGATATGATAATTAAGTCTCTTTAGATACAACGGTTTTGTAAAATTGACATTTCAGAGTTACTACATTTTTATTCTGGGGGTGCGCTATGTAGAAGTGTACTCCGGGTATGTTAGGAGGAGGGTCCCCAGAAAGAATAAGGGTTAGACGTTTAAAAAGCTGGCCTGGTGGTGCAGTGATTGATGAGACAAGAGGATCCTGAAAAGAGCCGCAAGTGCTTTCTTGAAGACAGAGGTACTATTAATAGTGATGGAGCGAGGTTTCGATGCACTTGTGAAGTAAATGGTCGAAGAGAACAGGATCCAGAGCCTGTACGATGGTCAATCTTCTTGCAGGTAAATCATATATTTCTCCTGAGAGAGAGATCGTAGAGGAGTTGAGGGCATAAACATCCCCACAGCGATAACAAACTGCTTCCGGATGATATTCCTGGGTGAAAAGGATATATTGACAATAACGCCAGCAAGGAGTTGGCTTGGGATCGCTGCGAGATTTCTCCACTGTATTGTTTCCTCTGTAAGTAATCCCTAATGCGATGAGAGATGAAACTGTCCTGGGATCTGATAAGAAAAGGCGAAGTAGCGGCGTAAGTCAATTCTTGTTGTGCATTCTGCGTACATTCTTCTAGAAGAAACGTCATATCGCTACAATGCCTAACAGGGATCTAGGTAGATGAGGAATCATACATTTATAAACGGGATCTGATAATACACTAGATGAGGTAAGCTCCTGGATGGAAGGCAATGTCTTCTCAGCTACGGAAGGTTTATCTTGATTCAAATGAGAATCAATAAAAGCGTGATGTGAATCTTCTGAGTCGCTAGATGAGCGGGAGGTGTAATGAGAATATTTCTTCTTACGAGATACGTCAGACGACTCGATATACTGACTGACGATATGCTTTGGTAGGCACTACTGACTGAAAGGTAGAAGCCGGAACAAGTTGAGTCTTCTTGGTTTGTTTCGGCTTTGTTGAAGTGTCTTCCTGGTTTTAACACATCTCAGAAGCAGGACACTTCTTCTTTTGGAACCTGATTTTGACAATGTAAGTTCTTCTGCGGCTTCGTCTCGTATTTCTGCAGCTATCTGTTGACCAAGGCGCATTCCATTACGATATCTACTGGGTTTCTGCTTCTAGTAACAGGTTTTTCATAAGACCGTAAGTTATTATAATGTTTCGTTTTGCCTATTTTCTAGGAGCGTGTGATATATATTAAATGGAAAACGAAACGATAGATATGCTTGTAAATGTATGTCGTAAAGGTCCAACCACAAATTTTGGTTACTTTTTTTTTGTGACGAGGGAGTGGAAAGGATTTAAATCTGATCTGACTCTTAGAAGCCTGCTAAGCAGAAAATATTAGATATTATTAGCCAAAACATTTCACACATGAACAATTCATTAATTTAATTAAATAAGAAATAGTATTCACCGTAAAGCACAAAATAAAAATAAAAAAAGTAAATCAAATTGTACAATTGTACACCAATAAAATTTATTTTGAATATATCAACTTTATTCAACACACACAGAGAAAATACAAAACATGTTGTTTTGAGAGAAGCATTGAAGTTGTCATAGGAACTTCGTTTTTCCACTATTCCGAAAGAAACACTAAATTAGTTTTTCACAAAAAAAAAAAATCTGTATCAGTCTCTGTCCACAAATGAATGTGCTGAAAGTATTTTTCAAACACTGAAATTCGAGTTTCGTTTCGATAGCAATTGCCCCCACATTGATTACTTTTGCCAGTTCCTTGGTCCTTATATATATATATATATATATATATATATATATATATATATATATATATATATATGAAGTATATAAAGATAATTTAGCCTTGTCTGTGGCATTCTGCTTCTTAAATAAGTCTTAATACTATTAATGTTCAAAATGACCATTCACATATTTCCGCTGCTGCTGGAATTACCAGGAATACTGATAGAAGTTTCCAAGCACACAGGAATAGTTGTTTTGGCTGGTGAGGAAGATTTTTGTAGGTCATTAACACTGCATGGCATTGTCTGTCGAAAAGTCAAGGAAACATTTTCATTTCTTAAAGCAAAGAATCCGATTCAATTTTATATGTTGCAATTTCAGTCTGAATTATTTTGACATTCCACAATTGGCAATAGTAATGCACTTTGAAGAAGTTTGATTTTCTTCAGTCTTCTTTGGAAAAATCTTTCTTTCATTTGGCACAAAATATTGTTATCTAATATATCGTAATACGAGGTGTTATCAAAAACTACGATGAATAATTTAATTAGAAACAAAGTAATAAGCTTATATGGAATTTGATTTACCCACCTTCAAAGTACTGCCCTTGGCTAGCAATGCACTTATCCCATCGTTGAATCCATGACTAGAAGCATTTCTGGAAGGCTTCTTTTCGAAGTGCGTTCAGCTGCTCTGTATGGGTCCTCTTAATATCAGGAATGGTGTCAAAACGTTTCCCTTTAAGCATGGTTTTAATTTTTTGGGAAGAGTCAGAAGAGCTATATCTAGAGAGACAGACAGGAATATTTTTTTAAACAAAAACTCGAGGACTAAAAGCAAGATGTGGCACGTTGGGTTTTCGTGGTGAAGAAGGAAATCATTTTGACCATTTAATCGGCGGTTAAAATGCTTTCCACAGACCCACGCGAGGTGTTTCGTTCTTCGGAAAGCTCTCAAATTGTCATTCACCTCACTTTTTACACGTTTTAATCAATTTTTAACGTCGAAGGATGTGGCGATCGGTGCTCCTTTTCAAACGACACCTTGCCGCTTCTGAATCACTCATAACATTTGTAAATAGTCTTCAATGCCACCGCTTTACCGCCATATACTGATTTTGACACATTTTTTGCACTTTAGAACAAAACTTAATCTTGGCGCACAACAGGCACTCTTAACTAGAGATGCAAAAAAGACGGCTTTTTTGAATCGATGGTTTTTTTCACATAAAAAGCCGGCTTTTTTGGGAAAAAAACGAGAATTTTGGAAATTTTGGCTTTTTTCAACTTCATGATTTTTCTATCTAAATAGCTTTCTTATAGTATATTCTATAGTTAGATAAGAATTCCATGACTTGAATGTGATATTTCGCTCTGAAATTCACCATCAAGATGGATGGAGCACATGTTTTACGAATTAAAGCTAACATGAAGAATGTAGTATTTGAGGGTAATTTTAGAGGCTATTTAACTTTATTTTAACTTTTGAGTTATCGACATCTTTTTTCTTCTCTAGTTTGTCATCCGTGTTTCATTTCTAAGAGCTTTTAGTACTCTAGCTTCTAGCGCAAAAGTTAAACTTGCCCGTTTTTCTATTTATCCGTCAAAGCGTACGTTTTTCAATATATCCGTCAAACCGTACTTCCACATTTCTGTTATACTGTAGCTGTGAAGTGATTTAGCAATAATTTTCCGGACACAACCTTGAATACCAATTTATACAAATAATCAGTAGCGGATTTAGAAAAGTACTTTAGGAGGGTTTTTTCTGATTGTTTCGTTTCCTAAAAAGTCCTAATTTTATTTGGGAAGTGCTTGAAGTTTATGAGTACAGGCATAACTAATATTTCGTTTCGTTTATATGTTTAGCAATAATCTTCCGGATACAACTTTAAAAATCATTTTATACTGAGAATCAGTGGCGGATTTAGAAAAGTATTTTGGGAAGGGTTTCTTACTAATGTTTAGTTTTTTTAAACATTCGTAATTTTTATTTGACGGGAGCTTAAAGTTTATCAGTAAAGGCATAAATAATAGATATTTCGTTTGTTGCAGACATTCCGTAACTTTGGGGAACGGGCTTCAGTCCGAAAGACCGCCCCCCTAACCTTCGCAAAACCGTCATTGCTGGTAATTAGTAATAATAACGATTTAAAAACAATAAAAAAGGAAGTCGCCCAACTCACAGTACACGCACTATTTCTACATTCACAGATGGAATGAAGAAAAGCTTTGACAGAATGGTCGAATGCTGGTTGAATCCCGACTTCCCGATAGAAGCGCAAAAGCTAATCACTCAGTCATGTTTGTTGTGCAGTTGTATTTAGCTTAACTTAAATATATTCCGTAGTCTTTTTTTTGGGGGGGGGGAGTTCCGTAATGATATGTTGAATCCCTCTTGTTAAAAATTCAGAAAACTGGAGGATTGGGTAAACTGTGATGGTGGTTCTATAAAACTTAACTGTAGAATTTCAAGAATATACAGAACCAAAAGTTCTAGATGTGCTGTCTTTAAGTGTATCATATAAATCTAAGTATTTCTCTTATGTTTTATTTTAATTTTATTTTGTTTCAAAAAGAGGGTATGGAATATTTTGAAGTAAAAATACTACATACTATTTTGCTAGTTATTTGTGTATTTTTTAAAAAGAAGTGTTTACTTTTAGGGTTGGCTGATTTACACCAACTTTTTTTTTAATAACTGGTTTAAACCACAAAAATAAAAAGAATGAAAAATGCGAATCGTGTGAACTTCATGGTAACGTTTCCAGATATCAAACCACCTGCAATAGTTTTATTTCCCTTTCACCTTTTAATCAAGGTGTCCCATGTTCAATTCTCGGTCGAACCACAAACCTTCTTTCATGTGTAACCCAAGTAGCGGTTCGGATGTCAGTTTAAGCGAAAGTCTTCTCCTTGATAACCTCGGTATTTCGTAAGGATGTTAAGCCTAAATATACGAAACAAACCAAATTGTATATTTCTACATGCCTAAATGCGTGTTGTTTTATAAAGAAGCCAATATTGCTTAAATATATTGATAGAAATTGGCAAAATTTATCGATTGCCTACGTAGCTTCCAACATTAGCTTGGATTGGACTTTCAATGATATCTACGTACCGGTACTAAATTTGTAATTTAATACCTCAGTTTTAGCGCACTGATTATGGTACGTTGACCTTTAAATTTTACATGCAAACCAATAACAGGATTTTCCCGTTATTGTCTTACATTTCAAGTAATGACGGGATTTTCCCAATGGCTAGGGCGGGAGATTCTCAACTTAAGAAATTTACTGACCGCACTTCTTTAAGCTTATGGGAGTTCTTCCGGCATAACCCCGCTGTTGCATAATAATATCAAGGCGAAACAAACTTAGGCTATTTCTGTGAATATGTAATATAAATACATAAAGCAAAAAATCTAAGTCAAAAAAGCCTGGTTTAAACCAAAAAAGCCTGGTTTAAACCAAAAAAGCCTGGTTTAAATATCCACCAAAAAACGGGTTTTTGGCATTTTCAAAAACAACCACGGTTCTTGCCAATTCTGCTTGCTTTTGTATATAGAAGGTTAAAAAATTCTTATTATATACATTGGTTAATCCTGTGGAATTCATAATGTAAATATGTTGAAGAAAAATTGTTTGAAATATTTTTTGGAAATTCATAGTTTATTTTCGATGTTTTATATTATTATCAGCATCAACCACTAATTAAATGATTTTTTGTGTTATAGAGAAGCGATACAAAGTCTGTTTTATCAATTTAAAGCAGTATTTTGAAAAAAGCCCAAAATTTCCGAAGCAAAAAAGCAAAGCAGAAAAAACCGAGTTTTTTTTTAAAAAACCGGTTTTTTTCCGAGCCCTTGCATCTCTACTCTTAACACGTCCTCACTCTTCTGCCTCTGGAAACAAACTAACATGTCACAACTCGTTCAAACTCGACACTGACTCTACCAAAGGCTT
Organism: Thermobia domestica; assembly: GCF_964235325.1. Classification (NCBI taxonomy): domain Eukaryota; kingdom Metazoa; phylum Arthropoda; class Insecta; order Zygentoma; family Lepismatidae; genus Thermobia; species Thermobia domestica. The sequence continues at coordinate 27,206,885 of NC_137468.1, read as the reverse complement.
AGGCTACCGGGCTTACTAATTGAAATGAATAAAATGTCGATAGATGGCACTGTGCAACTACATTCACTGTAGTTTTGGATGACACCTTGAACAGTTTCCTCTTTCTTCTATGCCACATTCCAACTTTGTGACTTTATTTAATTGGATATATTGATCCCATTTGTTCCCAAAAGTGACATCCGTCCAAGATTGGAGGAGGCAATGCCCTCGTGCTTTCCTGTGGTTGCGCCGTTATGTCTGTGTGTGTGTGTAGCATCGAGGCTATGAGACGGGGTCACCGATTAACGTAAAATCCGAAACATGAGCTCCCGCCTGGAATAGAACCCGGGTCTCCCACTCCAAACGCGCATACGGTAACCGCTTAGTCACCAAGGAGCCCTGTATGAGGGCGGTATGTGCCCCTATTGTAAGAGTATTTATAATGAAGATATAGATGGTATACATATAAATGGTATTATAGAAAGACAGTGAGGACACTTGCAATGTATATCCTCATTGTAAATTTGAGAGTACTTTACCCAAGAAGGGAAGGATCCAAGGGCGCCCATGTTGTGGTTTCCAAGGGGAAGGGGCAAGTGTAAGCGACGTTTCAAATATAGTTTCAAATTTTGCTGTAAATAATGTCAAAATTCTATTGAATTTTCAATATTCCCAAGTACAATTTCCTCTTAGGGGAAGCGAGCGCCCCCCTTGCCCCCCTGATGGGCGCCTTTGGAAGGATCAACTTCTTATTGTTCAATTTCAACAATAGTTTTCTTGTACTTGATTTTATCCTCTTATCTGCTTCAATAGTACTTGATCTATTAGGCTATTATTCCTTGTTCGTTAAGTACCTAAGCATTAATTACACTACATATGTACTTAAGAAATTAAATCAAGCGCTTGGAACTTAAGTATTGGTTTTTGTGGCTTCAAAGATTAAAATAAAATTTAATCATCAGCAAAGATGATAATAACATCTTGTATTTGCCGCATATTGTGTAGTAATAATTCGATTATAAGTGCTACTTATATATAATTGGGAAATTAATGTGGAAAAATTAATAGATACTATCTCTCTCTCTCTCTCTTTCTCTCTCTCTCTCTCTCTCTCTCTCTCTCTCTCTCTATATATATATATATATATATATATATATATATATATATATATATATATATATATATACAGGGTGGTAGGTAACTCCACCGACAAACTTTGGGAGGTGATTCCTTACATGAAGTGAAAGAAAAAACTTCTAATAAACATGGGACGGAAAACGTCTCCTTTCAGAGTTATGAACCGCCGAAAATTCGAAATTTCACGTTTCGAAATGCTCTGTCTTAGAAACTACAGGATCGATACCAAGCGGTTTAAGGAATTACACAGGAACTAGTATGGGAAATATCTAAATATCCATGTTTTACCATCCTCCGTTATCGGTGAAACGAACGCGTTATTAGTACTTAAAGGAGTATCCCTATACCTCAATTTCCTTTTTACAGTTAGAGGTCCTATAGGTTCTAAGGCAGGGCGTTTCGAAACATGATTTTTCGAATTTTCGGTGGTTCATTACTCTGAAATATATGCAGGGTGGCCCAAAAGTTGGTATACAGAACCGTACTGATCAGCTCATTGTATTTTATATCGTTTACTATTGTTATCCATCAGGTACACTTTTATTTGTTCTTAATGTGTTTTGATTTCTATCTTAAGCTCGGAAGGGCCAAAGCAAATAAACTCATAAACTAGAATGTTATACTTGATCAATGCAAGGGTGTATACCTACTTTTAGGCCACCCTGTACAGTAATTTCTGTAAATTGCTTTGCATTCTGTATATATATATATATATACACAGAATGCAAAGCAATTTACAGAAATTACTTACATTTGCAACATCACGGCTGGTGGGGCCGCGGTGTCTCAGTGGTAGAGCATTCACCTTCGGCAATTAGGGTCTCGGGTACGATTCCAGCCCCTGCCAAGTGGACTTTGTGGTGGACAAACACCATGTGCGTGGGTTTCCCGGGGTTCTCCCGTTTCCTTCCACTTTCTTTATTCCACCATTTCATACATTTCTCATCATCACCGTCTCCTTTACCCTAGCCAGCATAAACGTGGGACGTAAAACTCAAAGATTACATTTCATTTCATCATGGCTAATAACACGATGTGAGGTACATTGATAAACGAAATAAAATTTACTTACATACGAAAGTGACTTTAACTTATGGCAGTATCATTTCAGATTTTACTTGGGCGTGTGGGACGGAAGATCCTTCGACGTGAGTGGAGTTTTATATATTTCTTTGGCATATTATTATCCTATTCATTAAAATGTATCTAAATCTCGAACTCAATGGGGACGAATTGTGCCCCTTCCCTCCCTGGAGCAACAAATGATAACTCTAAGATAACACTTGATGGAATGCGCATACAATTTTTATAATTCTATTGTACCATTTTAGAATTAAGTTTTTCAGTGTGTTTAATGAAATGCAATGGTGCTCGATGATTATTCATTTAAATTAACTCAATTCGTAAGGATGTTTCTTTGCTGGAAATTTATCCGTCAAGACACTCCATTAAGTTTTCGATCGGAATTAATTATAGGGTAACTAAGTACTAACATGACTAATATTGTAATTAAAAAACGGCATTTTTTTCGAAAGAATACTTTTTTTTAGAACCATACACGAGTCATCGTTTAATTTCCAAAACAAAATTCTTTTCCAGTCAAATGTGAAATAATGTTCATAAAACAAACAGAAAACAAAATTCTGCTGAGATTGTGTTGAGGTTTGTTTCTAATTAATTTTAAGAGAAACCAACAATGAAATTTGAATCTACACCCCGTGCATTTTGTGTAACCAATTTAATGAAAGTAACGCTGTGACTTGTACACCACGAATAATTAAAAAAAATCTGAAGTAAAACGTGAAAAAAATTGCCTTTCTTTATTGGAAAGTCTTCACAAGGAAACGTTTCTGTTTATAACACTAAACAGGACAGAAGAGCAGCACATAATCCTATCTAACTTTGGTACTGTTGTTAGGAGCAGAATAATTTTGGAAAGTAAAGCATTGACCATTGAGTATATCTCTTCCTGGAAACATCTTTTTCGTCATAAGAATCATTTTGGAGAGCACGGTTACTGAGCGGTAGAACTCTTAGCTCTGCTGCGTGGAGTTCTTGGTTCGATCTCCGGTGAAGTAGGTTTGTAGCGGACAACATCGTGTTCACAGGATTTCTCAGGGTACTACCGTATCCTCCCAGATTATCATTCCGCCAATTCATCCATCATCATTCACTTACCTTCTTCCTTAGCCAAAAGAGCATAATCGTAGTGACGATTAAACTGAAAGATTGCATTTTGAAATATTTTAAGAATCATTTTACAGTTTGTGCATCAGCAGCGTCATCATAAATATGGGATTTATCGGCTATAGTAAAAAAAATATCCTCAAGTCTAAGGTATTTAGAATAAATCGTAGCTTTAACAGTACACACATAAGTAAGTGCTTCATCAGATGCAATACACAATGGATAATAAAGACTAATTCAAGGATGCTGATGTCCAACGGTTACCTCCTAGCTATGGACATGATATGAGCGCAATATGTCCACTCAGTGGTGTATTTAAGGGGGAGGATCTTTCGGACTTACCCCCTCCAGAAATTTTATTTACTATATTAAAGTTAATGAAATATATTGCAGAATTTTCAATTTCCAGGACTAAAGTTAGCGAAGCCCCCCCACGAAACAAAATCGTAAATACGTCACTGTGTCCACTGGTGATTTTTGAAAATCTCCGGAAAGTTCGAACACTGGGGGGATCCAAGAATGCTAGTACCCAATCTTGAAAACGATCAGAGACAACCTGGGGAAAATTTCGTAGCTTCGAGGAAGGATTTCTCCCTCTTCGAGATACGCCCGGGTAGTATCATTGGTTATACCACGTCACAAAAAGAAAGTTTGATGACCTGTGCTGGAAGTGAATGATTGAAATGCAATGAATAGATGTATTCCCACTCCCGGAAATTAAATTGTTCCATTTAAAATACTAAAGGATGCAAATAGGTTACTCATATTTAATGGTTATGAAAACCATGGTAAATATTATTAATAGTGAATAAAGGACGTGGATTTTTTTTTACAGAACATGAAATGCACAAAACTGTAGGAAAAAAATTATTAGAGATCATATACCGTATATTTTTTATTTATTACTATTACGCATTGTTGAAATTTAAATTGAATGTTTTATGTAGTTTATCTTTTAATTAAACAAGAAGAAGAACAGTAATAATAATCTGTAATATGACCTACTGAATCAATTTGCCAATACGCTGTGTTTGAAAACACCATATTATATCAACCAGGCAGCAAAATTAAAGCAGATATCTTAGTTGTAAAGCTATTTATTTAAAAATGAAATGAACTGAATTAAAATTTCAAACAAAATCATATTGCAGAGTTATACGACCTACACTCTTATAATTCATGTACGTGGATAGTCTAATGAAAAATATGTAAAAGTGGCTGCTTATCTGAATATTATTTAACGAAAGCAAAGTAAAACGTATTTTTTAACAAATGTATGAGATAAATAGAGAATTATTTATATTATCTCTTTTTCTTTACATGCCGAGCTCCCTCGTGGCTAAGGGGTTAACGTACGTGCATTTGACATGAAAGGCCCGAGTTCGATTCTCGACGGAAGCTCATGTGGTTTGGGTAAACTATATAGATCCACGTCTCATATAGCCTCACTTCTGAAAGGGACGCTAAATTAAACTAAACTAAAATCCAATCCAAATCCAATATCATCAAATCAAATCAAATTCAATCCAATCTAATCCAATAGCATCTTTTTTCTTTATGATTGTGGTTTTCAAAATGTGACAATGCATAAAACTACATTACTCAAAATTGCTGTTACAAATTTGGGGTAACACTTTATGAAATTTCGAGAGTGAATTTCTTTTTCATTTCCTTATATCTTATTCCTGTTGTCCCTGTTACAGGCTTATTTTTACTTAAGATTAAAGTCCTCACTTAACCAATATCTAGCTTTCGTCTTTAGTGGGGCAATGATATTTCGCTCGCCTCTATTGAGAATGGTCTCTGGTTCGAATCCCAACACATGAATCTGTAGTGGATACAATCGTGTCCTTAGATATTCTCACAGTTATTCTGTTTCCTTTAACATTCTAACTTCACCAATTAGTTTGTAATTATTCACCATCTTTAAACATCTATTTCCGTTAGCTTAAAGTGCAGAACAACGGCACATTAAATTAGAGACTTCCTTTGTTTAATTTCTTTTTCTTCTTTTCCTAAAATACAGCCCGAGACCAGAAACACTCCGCGCTAGAAGACTTTCTAACTACAAGGTGCGTCCACAAAGTAAGTTCCCCTACAGCAGTAAACATAAGAAGGCACAAAGTAAGTTTCCCTACAGTAAACAAAAGAAGACACAAAGTAAGTTTCCCTACAGCAGTAAACAAAAGAAGACACAAAGTAAGTTTCCCTACAGCAGTAAACAAAAGAAGACACAAAGTAAGTTTCCCTACAGCAGTAAACAAAAGAAGACACAAAGTAAGTTTCCCTACAGCAGTAAACAAAAGAAGACACAAAGTAAGTTTCCCTACAGCAGTAAACAAAAGAAGACACAAAGTAAGTTTCCCTACAGCAGTAAACAAAAGAAGACACAAAGTAAGTTTCACTACAGCAGTAAACAAAAGAAGACACAAAGTAAGTTTCACTACAGCAGTAAACAAAAGAAGACACAAAGTAAGTTTCACTACCGCAGTAAACAAAAGAAGACACAAAGTAAGTTTCACTACAGCAGTAAACAAAAGAAGACACAAAGTAACTTTGCAAACAGCAGTAAACACAACAAGATTTTGAAACAATTATTGCCGCAGCACAGATGATACTACTTTTCAAAACGGGCCGCGGTGGCTCAGTGGCAGAGCATTCATTTCTGACAATTGGGATCCCTGGTTCGATCCCAGCTCGCGCCAAGTGAAGTTTGTGGTGGCCAAACACCGTGTATGTGGATTTCCTCGGGGTTCTCCCATTTCCTCCCACTTACTTCATACCACCATTTCACTCATTTCTCATCTTCACCGTCTCTTTTAGCCTATCCGGCATAACCATGAGGCGTAAAACTCACTACTTTCCAAAACACATTCATTACCGGAATTCAGAGACTTGTCATAACATGAGATCAACTTTTATATTATGATATCATGAGAAAACAGCCGCCTGCGAGTGGAAGTAGTGTATGACAGCTGTCTGTAATTATTATCAAAATGCTTAGCGGACAGGAATTGTTTGAGGTGTGAGAAGACATTAAAATCATTCTTAGCAAAATTCGGGTTATATGGCTGGTGACAACTGATTTTGAGCAGTCATTCCTCTGGAACGTGTTTCACTACTTTGTTGCAAATTATTTTCACGGACCACTATTTCATTTCTTTCCGTCTCTCCTCCCTTCCGCTAGCATTAACTGCAAAAATTGTCCCACCTTTCGTTTTGGAAAGGCGTCAACCCAAGTTCCGGGTTCGATGCTCTGGGAGAGCCAATAGAAATTTGAACGCATTACAGTGGTTTGGATTTTACCTCAAACTGTAGGTCTATGTCTCTTATAGCCTTGGAACTGAAAACCGGGACGCTAAATTCAAACGAAATAAATTTATCACTTCTAGTTGGAAGATTGAATCCGTATAGTTTAGAAAAAAATATATGAAATAAAATGCGCTTGTTTAAGGGCATATCCTTTTTCATTCTCTCCCTTCTCCAACTACCATTTGATAATATTCTTAGCACGGTTTCTGCTGTTTTTAATCAAAAACATTCCCTCAAAACCAGAGGCAGAAAAATGAATATGGTAGGAACACACATACACACATACACATACACACACACCACACACACACACACACACACACACACACATACACACACACACACACACACACACACACACACAAAGAAAAAGAAAAGAAAAGCCAAAAAATCCCTCATTAGTTTGTTTTCAAACTTACTGTGTAGCAGAAACTCAAGCGTAAAAATGCTATAGGCAATTTTTTGCATATTAACACAAGCCGAAAGGCCATGCAGCTTCTTTTGTCGTGTTTTTTAAGTAGCAGGAAAAACAAAACTATGTTACTATGTTATTAAAACCGAAGGCTTATATATGCTTTAAGGCAGTATATACGAAAAAAGAAAAAAAAGTGAAAATCCTTGTTACAAAGGATAATAATAATAATAATAATAATAATAATAATAATAATAATAATAATAATAATAATAATAATAATAATAATAATAATAATAATAATGCATCGTATTATAAAGAGATATACAAATTAAGGTTTGAAATAACGTCGGTTAGAGGGAGTATCAGATGAGACATGGTGACTCAGTAGTGACACAGCGTTTATCTCTAGTTCGATCCCAACGAACATCTCTCAATAGCGGGCATCACATGTATTATTTACTGTAAAGAACTCTCTCTTTTATGGGCACTCTTAAATACAGACATGGATAGGATTAGCCATTTAGGATTAGGAATTAGATTTTCTGGGCTTTCGTCATCTATGGCTAGCCCATCATACATATGAGGAATGACTTTCCTCGGCGATCACACTGCCCGAGGAATTGGTGAGAAAGAATAGAATGGGGAAGGAAAGAAGCGGTCTGGGACCATCCCGACATTTGTCTAATGTAAATAAAGAAAAAGTTACTCAGGATAGCTAACCTGGAAAATCTTGTACATTCTTCTACCGAGCGTCCCTACCGGGAATAGAACCTAGGACCGCGTGCACTCCCTGTCATTTACGGAAAATAATTATGTATATCTAGGCACGTACGTAGGAATTTATTTTCGGGAGGGATCCAAGACTTATCATGATCCAAATTCAATGTGAGGATAAATTATATTAAAATATGTAAGATCATCCCTAAGACAAAATTTATAGAAAATACGGAATTTCGGGAGGTCCAGAGTCCAAGGACCCATCTCCTGCGTACGTCCTTCATCATGTCCTATTGCAATCCGTTATTGAGAACTTTTCCTGTAAAATTGTAGAAAAATTTAAAGTGATTAAGTTTATCTCTTGTACCGCCTGAACGACTTTGATTTTTTTTTTTTTTTTTTTTAGGTAGATGCAGTTCTGGCCCGGGAGTGTTTTTAGCTATTCACTTTGACAGTTGAACTTCGGGTAGGAGGAGGAAGGATATATATATATATATATATATATATATATATATATATATATATATATATATATATATATATATATATCAATATAAATAAAAAAAAGTAACAAAGTATGTGACTTAATAACTCTTGAACCAGTCAACCGATCCAAATCAAATTTTCAACACAGATGTGGTTCGGGAGTGGAAAGTTTTTTTTTTTTTTTTTTTTTTTTGTAATTTCACCTAGACTGTAAAACCTAGAGATGGAAGAGGAGAGGGCAGATATATATGAAAATAAATAAAACTTTATAACTCTTTTGAACCACCCAACCGATCTCGTTCAAATCGGCAGTGTTGTGCAGTGGCTTCCTGGGAACGGAGTTGTTTTTCCGCGCGGATGACAATAACCCACAAAACAGGACCATTGTTGTGAGTGTTGTGTTAAATTTGTTTCCAAGTGTGTGTGTGTGTGTCCGCTCTGTGACCAAAATGCCGCCCAAACTAAGCCGGTTTTGGAACGGCTATGTTGCGGTTCATTATGACGCTCACTTTAATATGTCTGTCATTAGAAAACAGTGCAAGAAGAACGGTTGAAACACCAGTTTAAATGGAATAAAAAATGTTATTAAACAGTACAAGGGCAACGAAGCTCCACCATTTGGATCACCAATGAAGTTGCCTAGGAAGCGGGAATGCACCAAGGGCACCTTCACCATGCAGAGGAAACTTCGCAAAATGGCAATGCCAGAAAATCCGCCAACACAAAGGTGTATGGCTAATCGTCTTGACGTGTCTTTGGGGACTGTGAGCCGGACGTTACACCATCAACTCAAGCTGAAAAAGTCATGATAGCTCGCCGCCATCTTCTCACGCATGCCCACCAAAAGGAACGAAAGTGTAACACCCGTAAACTGTACGAACGGCATCTGGGAAAACAAAGGTGGATGTACGTCGTAACGCTCGATGAAGCATGGATTTGCCTTTCCGACTGCGGCAAACCGAGAACCACCATGTGCCGAGAGAAAGGCACCAAGAACTTCAGAAGGTGGGTCCGTGTCTGTAAAGAATCCTTCCCAAAAGGGTTCATGGTCGTTACTGGCTACTGTTACCGAGGTAAACTGAAGATTCGTAGGGTGGCGAAGAACTGCAAAATAAATTCACAGTATTTTCAGGAGCAGATCATGCGGCCGATCTACGAACATGAGATTCCAACAATGTACGGAAATGACGCCAATCTGGTGCGCATTTACATGGACAAGATCTCATCACATACCTCACGATCGTCCCTCGCATTCTACAGGGAAATGGAGGAGGCAACTAGTATACATGTGATAGCTTTCAATGAGGTACCTGTTAAATCTCCAGATGGAAGTCCTATGAACGATTGTGGATTTGGATTGAAGAAGCGGGCTTTGGGAAAACGGCGTGTGGCAACTGTGGAAGGACTCTGGAAAGCTGTGCATAGGGAATGGGAAAAGATTCCCCTCCAAGTTCTTCAGAGAAGCCTTTTACAGTGGAAATTACGCTGTCGGGCTATTGTTCGGAACCAAGGGAAACACATCGAGCACTTACGAACCTGGCGCCATGGATTCGTCTAAATTTTTAGGTAAGTCGAATTGGCCAAATGTAGACTGAACAACCTCTGTATATATATATATCAAATAAATAAAACCTAATAACTCTTGAACCACCCTACCGATCTCGATAAAATTTTCGACAGATGATGTTCCAGCCTCTGACAATTTTTATCATTTTACTTTGACGGTGTAACTTAAAGGAAGAGGAGGGAGGGAGGAAACATTTACAAATGATCGAAAATGAACGATGTTAGTGTCGAATTTAAAGTTTTCGGGATCGCTGAGATGCAGAATGACACTTCTGATGTTGATTAATTCAGCACCGCAACTTGGGGGACGAAGGAGCTATATAAAAATGATCGAATATCACCAATATCAGTCTCGAATCCATAGCTTTCGGGGTCGCTGTAAAGAACAGTGACATTTTCGATGCCGTTTAAATCTAAATTTAGCCACGCCACGTAGGGGAGAGGAGGGAAAAGAAGTATAAAAATCGTTGACAATAACCTACCTCAGAGAGCGCTTCAGTAATACTAAAATGTTACTGACTAACGGAACATATTACTTTTTTTTTAAATAACCAGCAAAGCGGGTAGTTAATGTTAGTAAGAAGTAAGATCAACCTCACGTACAGAGTGGCCCAAAAGTAGGTATACAGGCATAGTACTGCCATGACTTGTTGTTTACAACTGCTTTTCTCGGTTTCTTTTCAGCTATCTTGATTCCTGGAACTGTGGGTTATAACAAAATACTTTGGTTTGAGTAATATTTACCTGTACCTTGGGCAGAAAGTACTCATACATGTGCACTATACTTAGTAGAATGTTCATTTCATATTAACAAAAGAAGAATGTTTTTAATAGATGTAAGTGATTATTATGGGATAGTGGTTGATATGGACATGTTTTATGGTTACCTAGTCAGTGAATTTGTGTACTTAACAGTTTTAAGAAAAGGATACTATAAATTATATCAAATAATAAACCAGTTTAACATCGTTTATAGACGTTGTCAGTTTTATTAAAAAGGTGAGATTAATGGTATTTAAAGATCGAAGTTAATATTTTTAATGTCAAAGAATTACTACCACTTCGGATTTTTATCTCAGCAAACGAACCAGGTTTACGACTATCTTTTTGATAAGCCGTTATAAAAATTTGGTTTCCCTCACCCGGGACTTTGTAAATTCAGTTCCCGAAGAAGAAGAGTAAGGTTGAATTTACTTTTATACTACAGTTAATGAATAAGAACTTAACCATATTGCGAAGTGGTAAAGTAATCATAAGAAAAATGGACAACGAAGCAATGCAGCAGGAATCAAATACTAGTGACCAAGGTGAAACTAGTGTAACACCAGGTTTGTCATCAGAGGATCGACTCTTGTTAGCTTTACAGCGACAATTCAGGCAGATGTCTACCGAGATAAACAAGCAAAATGAAGAATTAAGTAGACGAATGGAACAGAAGTTTGACGAAGCTAACAAGACCATGGAACAGAAGATAGAACTGAAGTTTGACGAAGCTAACAAGCAAAATGAAGAATTAAGCAGACGAATGGAACAGAAGTTTGACGAAATGGAACAGAAGTTTGACCAAGCTAATAAGCAATATGAAGAATTAAGTAGACGGATAGAACAGAAATCAGATGAAACGAAACAGACAATTGTCCAGGTGGTGAACGACATATCCTCACAGTTCGAGGAAAAGTTAAAAAAGATATCCTATGATTGTCAGTAAAAGCATGATCACCAAAATCAAGAAATCTGTGCTGTAAAAAAAGATTTAGAAGTAATAGAATCTTCCATTAAACAGCAAAAGATCCAGGTCAGCAACAACTCTAATAACATACGTGTAAATACACAGTTGTTAGCTACTATTCAGGAAGAGATTAGAACGTTACAGGCTAAAGACAACATTTACCGTAATAACTTGGGTAGTGATCGCTTTGAGTTGCCCCACTCACCAGAGATGAACTCGCCTTCGCCGGGGTCTGATGAAGATATTATACTAGAAGAAAGTTGTCCGAAAAGCACTGATGAGCGAAACATAGATGGTGTCACGACACAGCACGTCACGGATAGAAACTATCACTCAACAAGAACAAGGAATGAGAAAAAGAAGGTAAAATTAAGTGTTAAGATGAGTGAAATCCGAGCTATGAGCAAATTCAGTGGTAAGTGTAATGAGAATGCTACTTCTTTCTTAGAGAAATTCCAAGACGAATGCAATATAATGTGTATCGAACGATCACAATAAATGAAATTAATACCCCATGTATTACTCCCACCTTGTTCCTTATGGTTTAAGGCAATACGTGATCACATTAGTACATACGAGGAATTCAAAGCGGCATTGATCGCAAATTATGAAAATGACTTTTTGCTGGCAAATAGAGATGCCACCCTTAGAAATCAACACTTCAATCCTCGATTGCACAAATCTCTTGTAGAATTTGTTGTAAATGTCTACAACGAATTAAAGGTCGTTAATCCTTTGCAATCGGAATCGAGAATAATAGCATCGATTCGAAATTTGCTTCCATTTAAATTGCAACAGATCTTATTGTCCACACAGTGTATGAGTTTCAGCCATTTATTGATGCTTGTCCAATGCTACGAAACTCAATATCATGCCATGAATCCACAATCAGGAATAGGTAAAAATAAGAATAATTCAGATCATTTGGTGCCTGTTCGGAATTTAAATATTCGGAGTGTGAATAATACAGAACCTAACCTAAGCCGAGTATACTCTAGCAATCAAAAAGAGCAAAATAGACAAGGTTATGTAAAGAATCCGCCTAACCTAATTAGTCGTAGCAATTCATATGTTAGACCATATAGTCAAAATAGATTTAAAAATCGACGTAATGTATGGCGAAATTCCAGAAATACAGCGAACTACGCGGATAGACGTAATGAAAGGACAAGAGATGGCACTTCGCATCAAGATCCAGGCATTGAAGTAATTTCTGTACAGAGCAATAATACAGAACCTAATCATGATTGTGCGGTACAATGCACTTTATTAGATTCATATGCCAGTACGAATGTAACATGATTACCGTCAATGAAATTAGGTTACATTCATGTTAGTTGTAGGTTCTTGTAAATTTTCATTTTAAAGTTTATGTGTTAATATCAATAATGAAAACGATTCTTAAAAATACTTGAAATGCTTAAATAGAGTTTTAGGTAGACTGGAAAATTAATTTTCAAATGATTTTTATTCTTTCTTGTTAATATGAGGAATTATAATTCGATTTATAATTAATTAAAAGCAAAGATTATTTATATTAGATTGATTTGTGTTGAAAATTTAATTGTCCAACATTATGTTAAAAAGAAGATCCATTCTATAAAATCAATTATTCAACGACTAACTTGAACGAGATTCTTCTTTATTATAACATCTTAGTGCTACTATGTATATCTTTAAATGCAACATCTAACTTGTTTGTTATTTAATGCGCCCGAAAAGATTAATATTATTTGTAACCCACGTTTGTCCTTTACATTTTTTGAAATCGCACCCTGCGACGACTAATTAAATAAGCGACGATATTTTAATAAGAAGATATATTAATAATATAATGGATAATAATGAAATAAATATAATTAATGTAATTAAAGATAAATAATGATGAAATGAAAGAATTGTTATGAATGTATTTATATATATATATGTATATGTGAAATATAATGAATAGATATACAAGGTGCGATCAAAATATGATGGACATATACAATGTAAAAACACTAATGTTAACGGACCAGTGGTTCTTGAAGATAAAAGCCAAGCCTACTCATGACTTTTATATTCAGTCCCTTTGTCGAGCGACATTTTATATAACAAAATACTTTGGTTTGAGTAATATTTACCTGTACCTTGGGCAGAAAGTACTCATACATGTGCACTATACTTAGTAGAATGTTCATTTCATATTAACAAAAGAAGAATGTTTTTAATAGATGTAAGTGATTATTATGGGATAGTGGTTGATATGGACATGTTTTATGGTTACCTAGTCAGTGAATTTGTGTACTTAACAATTTTAAGAAAAGGATACTATAAATTATATCAAATAATAAACCAGTTTAACATCGTTTATAGACGTTGTCAGTTTTATTAAAAAGGTGAGATTAATGGTATTTAAAGATCGAAGTTAATATTTTTAATGTCAAAGAATTACTACCACTTCGGATTTTTATCTCAGCAAACGAACCAGGTTTACGACTATCTTTTTGATAAGTCGTTATAGGGTGTTAACTTGAATGAAGATCGAAGATGATGGATTCTTAAAAACCTTTTGAAAAACTTGAAGATGCTGAGCGCGTTCATGTGTCATGGAGAAGCGAATTTTATAATCCTACGCCAACACGTTTTATAATTTATCGCATAAAATGCAAATTTAATAAAACAGGTTCAGTGGTTAATGCACAAAACTCTGGACCCTTTAAGACTGTAATGGCAGAATATAATAAAAGGAAAGTTGCACTAAAAGTAAATAGCTGAAAAGAAATTTTCCATATCTAGAACATCGTTATGACGCTTAATGTGTAAATTGAATTTGAAGTTTGTGTCGTAACGTGTGCCGCAGTCTTCTGAGTAGGCTTGAATACTGTTTCTAGTGTTGATTGAGGAGATTTCGAACATTCGCATGACTGAAAATTGTGATTAAAATTCAAGTGCCACTGTATACCTACATTTGGGCCACCCTATATATAAGTAAAAAAAATGAAATGAAATCTTTGAGTTTTACGTACCACGGTTATGCCGGTTAGGTTAAAGGAGACGGTGATTATGAGAAATGAATGAAATAGTGGAATGAAGAAAGTGGGAGGAAACGGGAGAACCCCGAGAAAACCCAGGAGCACGGTGTTTCTCCACCACAAAGTCCATACGGCGCGAGCTGGGATAGATCCAGGGACCCCAAGTACCGGAGGTGAACGCTCTACCACTGAGCCACAGCGCCCCCTATATAAGTAATGTATACCTAGGTATAACCATATAAAGGGTGTTTCAAAACAACACCGACAACGTTTGGGACATGATTCCTGACACCAAGATAAGACGAAAAGTATAGTCCAACCTGGGTGCTCAAATGCTTCCTTTCAGAGTTATAGGCTGCTGAAAACATGAAAAAATTAAGTTTAAAAGTCCATAGCTCCCAAATTATGGGACCTACCGTAGTGGGGTCAAGACTTCACTTAGAAACTAATATATGCGCTATCCGAAAATATATGTTTCAGAATCCTAAGGTACTCACACAACAACTTTTATAGAGGGAGTTCGGCTACGGACATATAATTTGAAGTACTCAAAAACTACCTCTATAAAAATTGTTGCCGAAGTATTGCAGGATTTTAAAACATTGATAATTGGATAGAGCACATACTAGTTCCTAAGTGAAGTCTTGACCCGACTACCGTAAGTTCCATAGTATTGGAGCTATGGGCCTTTAAAATTCATTTTTTCATGTTTTCGGCAGCCTATAACTCCGAAAGGAAGCATTTATGCATCCAGGTTGATCTATACTTTTTGTCTTATCTTGGTGTCAGGAACCTACTCCCAAACGTTGTCAGTGTTGTTTTCAAACACCCTGTAGAAAATAAACGTGTATTCTTAGCAAAAATCAAAATTGTTACCGCAAACACCAAATGCACGGGCATCATCATATTTTTAAACATTTGTAATATGTGTATTCCGGACCAAGCATAATAAAACTAACCCATTTGCCGATCGATCATGGTAAACTAATACTCTATGTTGTTTCCTATTAAAAATCCATCTAATCTTTTGAAAACAACACATCGACTACCTAACCCTAACTACATCTAGTACTTTCGTGCTAACATTTTACAAAGAATACACATTAAACATGAACTTATGAAGCCCATTAGTGCAACCAACATTGAAGGTGCTGTCAAAAACAAACGTAACTCTTTTAATGATTAGGCAATATCAAATATCATTTTCCAAAGAAAAACTTCTAGTTATCTTCTAGACTTTACCTATGCTCTACCTAACGGCTGTAACATTATATTGAGAAAACGCCATTATCTTCTATAAGTGAAAAATATCAACACATGTAATATGTTATGCTTATTACGGATTCTGTATCAATGTAGATTCATACGAACTAATACAACTTACAGTAAGAAAAGTATTGGAAGAACTCCTGGTTCTGATGTGAAGCACATCTCACTAATTATAACAGGTTTCCAACCAAGTATGTTTATTTCGGAGCTGATTTAAATATTCATAGTAAATTTTCCACCTACTATTTACAACTATAACAAATCATTATAATAAACGCAATCAACCTTGCGCACTGTGGTTGAGTTGATTTAATTTTAGCGTCCTTTTCAGCAGCGAGATTATATGAAACGTGCACCAACAGCTAAAAGTGGGATTCGGATAACATGAGCTCCGACTGGGGATTGAAGCCAGGTCACTCACGTCAAAACCGCGTACGTTAACTGCTTGGCCACGAGGGAGTTCCCATGCGCCTGTAGTTTGATATAGAAAAAGTGTTCGATATAGTCCAACGTGAGTGTTTTAACTTTCAACTTCAACTTGTCTATGATACGGATTTATAATCTTATAACAAATAGAATTGCTGGGGTTGAAATAAATCATACTCTGTCAGACTGATTTTATTTTATTTTTTGTGGTGTACCCCAAAGATCTATCTTCTTACCAGTGATTGTTCTTTTAAGGGCACATTTCTCACAATTATTTTCACCTAATTTTCTCTTCCCATATATGCGAAAATCACCAAACATAGTACATTCTTGGAAGATGCTTTCAATTGATTTGTAGGGGCCGCGGTGGCTCAGTGGTAGAGCGTTCACCTCTGGTGCTTGGAGTCCAGTGTTCGATCCCAGCCCCCACCAAGTGAACTTTGTGGTGGACAAACACCGTGTGCGTGGGTTTTCCCGGGGTTCTCCCACTTTCTTCACTCCACCGTTTCATTTATTACTCATCATCACCGTCTCCTTTAGCCTAACCGGCATAAAAGTGGGACGTAAAACTCAAAGATTTCATTTTATTTTTTTCAATTGATTTGTATAACTGTGTCATTGTTGGTGTCTCTAATTATCAACGCCAGGAAAATATAAACAACTGGCTTTCCTCAGAAACGACACACAAGTTAAGTACTCTGTAATTCTTTAGTCAACATTCATAGGGAAAAAATAAGATGGAATTTCTAGTTTAACGTTTCACGATTATACTCAGAAGCTAAGAGAGACGGTGGTGATAATAACGAATGGAATATTGAAATAAAGAATGTGGAGGAAAACAGCAGAATCCTGAGATAATCTACTCATATGGTGTTGACATATTCATCTGAAGTGAACCTGGATAAGTTTTGATGATGTATTAAATTATTTAGGTATTACCTTTAACACTCGTTTGACATAAAATTATGCCTCCTCCATGTAATCAATTTAAAAGCCCAACAGCGACTAAGGCCTATATTAATGAATGTTGCTAAATTCCTTCCCTAGGTGTTACCTAACCAGAGGACAGTCAGAAGTTTCCCTAGAAACGATATTAATAAACCATGCATATCACTCTCCTATCTTATAAATACCTAGAAGATTGCGACAACACTGTTTCGACGCACAACCTGAGGTTTGAAGGTTAAACAATATAACATTATTTTCTTCTTAATATTACGTAACTAAGAAACTGTTTTGAAATGTTAGAAGATTTCTGTTTAGTTGAGTGAAATATCATAAGTTACGATTATCAATTACTGTATAATTTCTTTCATATAAAAACAATTATTTACATTCGAAAATTTGTATTAAAACTTCCAACGGATTGGCAGTAAACAACTGAAGTCCGTAAGATGTATTTGTGGATTATGAACGACTTGGAAGCAAACAACTGAAGTCCGTGAGATGTATTTGTGGATTATGAACGGCTTGGCACTAAACAACTGAAGTCCGTAAGAGTCTTTGTGGATTATGAACGGCTTGTACGGCTCACTAGTTTGGGCATGGCATATTGTGTTATGTTACAGGAGAGAACAAAAATTGTCGGGGATTGGCCCATATACTTATTTTCATCTTCATTCCTGATGTATTGAGCAAAATTTATGAAGACAAAAGAATGTCCGTTATACCAAATTTTCTTCACTTGTCACAGATTACTAAAGAAAAAGAAAACAATTGTATGGCACAAATTGCTTATCTTCAATCATGTTGGGTGAACTTCGATATGCTTCCAGCTTTTAACTATATATCTAGGAGATTGCTAGGGCCAACGATAAGGCTTATCAATACCTGTTTTCTCATAAGGACTTCTTAGGTGTCTCCCCTGACGCTAGGAGAGATTTTATCAACATGGGCCTAAATCTCCTAAAAGGACTGATTGATACCAGTGATGGCACAGATCGCAAGTCACCGGCTCTCCTCGGTTTCTCAAATCATGTTTTCTACAGGATTCATCTGCGTCTTGACTCCACTTCTTTACCGCAGTTAGAATGAGTGACTCATACATGCCGGTGACTCGGACAGATCGGGTTACCCAGACTGATCAAACGCAGATGAAATTATATCTGCTCTACAGCGTTGTTGCAAACCTATATAGTGGGTTAAGTGTCTCAATTACTCTAGACAGTCGGAAGTTATATCTGTTCTACAGTGTTACTGCAAAATTCTATAGCGGGTTAACTATCTCAATTACTCAATACCTGATGACAAGAACGAATAAGCGGAAATCATTGTAGCTCTACAGCTTTATTGCAAAATCTTACACTGAGTTAATGATGTGCATTACTTGATTTCGAGTACTCACTTGTTTGATCCCAGATTTGACATTATGGTTTAATCACGATATATTAAATCTAGTTCTTCGGAGCTTGCCAGTACAAATAGTCAGTAGAATGCATATTTACAGGTTAACAAATCATGTACTCTTACCAAGAATCGAATATGTGTCTTCTATGCTCACGACGAAAATATAGTTATGTCGTATGTCAACAGTCTATGGAATGTATGAACGCAAATTTGATCATATATGTTGAGAAAGACAAAGAAAAATGATAGATTTAGTGAAAAGAAAGAAAGAAGAGAGAGAGAGAAAGAGAGAGAGAGAGAATAATCCACATTGAAATAGTAAACTCACAGTCCGTATAAGGCATAACCCAGTAGATATAAAAATACATATCTTTTTATGCCTGATTTTATTCTCACAGTAGTCTTTATTTATCTTTTAGAAACATGCAATGCATGAAGAATCAGCTCTTTCATTTGACATTTGATCTAGGTAGGCAACCAAACCTGGAGTTGCGTAAAGTTGGTTGCATAGAAGCAAAGGCAAATTCCGTACTGAAAAAATCAGGCTACATTAGAGTTTAGCATCCTATCACCGAGGCTATATCAGGCGTGAACCTACAGCTTAATATGAGACTTGAATCACATGAGCTACCACCGGGAATTGAACAAGGGTCTCCCGCGCCGAAGACGCATATAGCGAACGAGGAAGCTGCAATGTAAAAACAATATACTTATTCTTCAGATATCCCGCGTGTCTTATGAGACGGTAAAAGTATAAGCAATTTTACAAATAAATAAATAAATAGATAATTTTCAATAAACCTGGAAATCAAGTCACAATTAAATAACTGATTTGATGATTTAACAACCTGAAATCTGTATCTTGATCATTTGTTCACAGCATGAAAAAGGAGAAATTTTTTGAGAACAGTAATGGAATGTTGGAAGTTATTAGCCCCGTAACTTATAATTTATTTCACACATATCGGTAAATAAAATGTTCCTAATTTCGTTCATGGAATTCTACGACTCACACACGTCCACTAGGAAATGAGTAAATAACAATCTGCTAGTTAAGAGTCTACAGTGTATAAATAAATAACGATTTTTTTCAGCAAAGTAAAAACTGCACGACAAATTTTAGCGCTATAAAATTGTTTTTCATTTTCTCGAAAAGCACGCATGAGAATTGAACAGTAAACATCTCACTTTGTTGATATCGATACAATCTATCGACTGAAACGTGTCTTACATTTGCACAATGTTTTGCTTATACAGAAATTAACATTTAAGATTTAATTATAGCTTCAGGCTGTTCCTCCTGAAGTCTATTACTTATTACTGTGGCTCTCATGTTGTAATAACGATCTTGATAAAGATATATTTTACTGTTAGTTCCATCTCAATAGACGGCATTATTCAAGTACAACATCACTTTTTACGTTTACAAATTAATTTTTTTTGGGGGGGGACAAGGTTTCCCTCGCTAAAAGCTAATTATAGTGTAAAACTGTTGATATACAACATTATCCACGTGACATAAAGATACATAAAAAAAATGACACGGGAAGTGAAGGAAGAAGATTTGTATACCTACTTTTGCATCCATGGCCGTCAATGGTTGTAGCAAACGATTACGCTAGCAAATTCGGAATTCAAACATAATTATTAGAATATTTCAAGACGCCGATATGTTCTCATGATTTTAAATTTTCATTTTAAAAATATTAATACTAGAGATAATTTGGGCTTTTAAGGTAAAATTAAATACACAGGTGTGATTAATTTCTGCAACCTGTGCTTTTAAGGTATGCACTAACACAAAGGTGTCAGTTACTCAAATAATTCGGGTTTTCAAGATAGTGTGTAACACACAGGTGTAAGGTACTTATAAATTCTGTTTTTTTTTATGCTAGTAAGTAACACACAAATGTGAGTTACTTGTATAATTTGGGTTTCTAAGACAGTAAGTAACACATAAATGTGAGTTGCTCCTATAATTCGGATTTTAATATAGTAGGTAACACACAGGTGTATGTTTCTTCTATAATACG
Organism: Thermobia domestica; assembly: GCF_964235325.1. Classification (NCBI taxonomy): domain Eukaryota; kingdom Metazoa; phylum Arthropoda; class Insecta; order Zygentoma; family Lepismatidae; genus Thermobia; species Thermobia domestica. The sequence continues at coordinate 27,186,269 of NC_137468.1, read as the reverse complement.
GGCTTTTACAGTAAAAGATAACACACACGTGTGAGTTATTCTTTATTGTTATTAGAAACAGAGGGTGAAAAGACGTATGAGTGGAAGGTGACAGAGTTTATAGAGAGAACAGTAACTGCCATGATTCTATTTCTCTAAGGAAACACGTACTAAGTATTGGTACAGTGGCTAGCATGTGTTTTTAGTTTGAGTTTGATTCCCAGTAGAGGGGGCACGATGCTTCAATGTTAGAGCACTTAGTTCTAGGTTCCGGTTCGATCCCCGGTCAAGTGAGTTTGTGATGGAAAACATTGTGCCCATGAGTTTTCTCGAGTACTCCGGTCTCCTTCCCCATTCTCATTTCACCAAGTCTTGCTCGTCTTCATTCACTTGCCTTAATCATCGTCTCCCTTAGCCTAAAAGGGAACAATCGTGGTTAAACTGAAATATTTCACTTTTTTTTCATTTCCTACGTCCTCTTACAACGACTCACCAAAGGTAGCCGTTAACCCTGGTTCAGTTATATAATATAAGTAGATCTTGAGTGGTAGTATTTGTTTACACATTAAAATATCTTCTGTGAGTACATTTACTTGTATTCTCACCTTTTATACTGTAATTACAAAACGGTGATACGTATTAAACAGTTTTATTCGTTGATTCTTTATGAACGAATATACACATAGACTGTCTTCCAATCGTACATGTTTGTTAGGTAACTATCAACAACTACATAGCAACTAATTATACAATAATGTATATTTCTTACATATATTAAAAACATTCTTCCTTTGTTATTTTTAAATTAACACTATATCAGGTATAGTGCTTGTGTATGAGCACTTTCTGCCCAAGGTACAGGTAATTATTAAACGATACAAAGTATCTCGTTGTATAAAAATGTCGCCCGACGATGGGACTGAATATAAAAGTTACAAGCGAGCTTGGCTTTTATATTTAAGAACCACTGGTCCGTTTACAATAATGGTATTACATCACTTATGTCCTTTACATTTTGATCGCCCCTCGTATATATATCTTCATTAAGCTTCATATATATAAATACATTTATAATAAATCTTTCATTTCTTTATTATTTATCCTTTATTACATTAATATATATATTTTATTATTATTAAAACGTCGTCGCTTATTTATATAACTAACGAAGGGTACGAATTCAAAATCGGTAAAAGGCAAATTACTTTTTAAAACATAAATCTCAATGATTAACAGTTTCAATCATTATTACAAACGGTGATGTAAAGAAAAAAATGTTTGATCTTTCCAGGGCGCATTATATAATAACTACATTAGATGATGTTTTAAAATATACATTGTATCGATAAAGCGTCAGAATATAGAAGAATCTTATTCGAGTAATATGTAAGGTAGCGCATAAAGACAGTCGTCGGATAAATAGCTTAATAGAATGAACCTTATTCTTAACATAATCTTTGACAACAAATTCTCAACACAAATCCATATAATATAAATAACCTTTGCCTTTAATCAATTACAAATCGAATTATAATTCTTCACATTAACAAGAGAGAATTAAAATCATTTGAAAATTATCATTGGTTAATGAGAATTAAAGAAAATTAAATTGAATAAAAAATAAAATAAATGTTCATGAAAATCTATAGCTGATATGGGTTTAACCCTTACTTCATCAATTACGATAGCTTAAATTCGTATTTGCATATGATTCTAATAAAGTACATTGTACTGCACAATCATGATTAGGTTCCGTACTATTTTGTACATGTATTGCGTCGTGATTCTGATTTTGATACGAAGTGCCATCTCTTGAACAACGATTATGTCTATACATAGGATTTGTAGCATTTCTAGAATTTCGCCATGTATTTCGATTGTTTTTGTGTCTACTTCGGTTGAGTGATCTGACATAATTATTGTCACGATTGATTAGGTTAGGTTGATTACCAACATATCTTTGCCTATTTTGCTCGTTCTGATTGCTTAAATTCACTCGATTTATGTTGTGCTCCGTATCGTTCACACTACGGATATTTAGATTCCGAACAGGTACAAAATGATCTGAATTATTTTTACTTTTACCTACTCCTGCTTGTTGATTCAGAGCATGGTATTGAGTTTCATAACATTGAACAAGCATTAATAAGTGGTTGAAACTCATACACTGTGTAGAAAACAGGATCTGTTGTAACTTGAACGGTAACAAATTTCGAATTGATGCTATGATTCTAGATTCTGATTGCAATGGATTTACGACTTTTAATTCATTGTATGTATTTACAACAAACTCGACAACGGATTTGTGCAAACGAGGATTGAAATGTTGGTTTCTAATCGTGGCATCTCTATTTGCAAGCAAAAAGTCATTTTCATAATTTGCGATTAGCGCTGCTTTAAACTTCTCATACGTACTAACGTGATCTCGTACTGCTTTAAACCATAAAGAACATGGTGGGAGTAATAAATGAGGGATTAATTTCATATATTGTGATCTATCTATACACATTATATTGCACTCGTCCTGAAATTTTTCTAGGAAAGAAGTAGCACTCTCATTACACTTACCACTGAACTTACTCATGGCACGTATTTCACTCATCTTTACGCTTAATTTTACCTTCCTTTTATCATTCCGTGTTCTTCTTGGGTGACAATTCCTATCTATGGTGTGATGTGTAGTTACACCGTCTCTTTTCCGCCCATCTGAACTCCTCGGATGATTTTCTTCCAAAACAATGTCCTCATCAGATACGGGTGAAGGCGAGGTCATCTCTGGCGAACAAGGGAATTCCACACGATCATTAATCGTGTTGTTGGGGTACGTGTTGTCCTTGATCTGTAGTGTCCTAATTTCCTCTTGTAAGATAGCTATCAACTGCGTGTTCGCACGTATCTGATTGGAGTTATCCGTGACCTGGATTTTTTGTTGACGTACAGAAGATTCTATTGCTTCTAAACCCCTTTTTACACCACTGACTTCTTGGATTAGATGGCTGTGACTATCTTGACAATCCTCAGATATTCTTTTTAACTTTTCGTCAAACTGCGAGGTGATGTCATTCATCGCCTGAAGAATAAATTGTTTCGTCTCATCTGACTTCTGCTCCATCGTCTGCTTTATGGCTTCCATATCTTCTTTTCGGCTTTGTTCTTGCCGTTGTAAGAGTAGTAATATTCGGTCTTCTAGTGTCATTCCTGGTGCTGCACTTTGTTCACCATTATCACCATCACTGATTTCTTTTTCCATTGTTTCCCCGTTCATATTTCTTGAGATTATTCTACCACTTCTCAGTCTTGTCAAGTTCGTAGTCATTAACTTTTTTGCAGAAGTAAATTCACCCTTACTTAACTTCGGGAATTGAATTTACAAGTTCCCGGGTGAGGTAAACCAAAATTTTTATAACGTGCTTACCAAAGGTAGCCGTTAACCCTGGTTCAGTTATATAATATAAGTAGATCTTGAGTGGTAGTATTTGTTTACACATTAAAATATCTTCTGTGAGTACATTTACTTGTATTCTCACCTTTTATACTGAAATTACAAAACGGTGATACGTATTAAACAGTTTTATTCGTTGATTCTTTATGAACGAATATACACATAGACTGTCTTCCAATCGTACATGTTTGTTAGGTAACTATCAACAACTACATAGCAACTAATTATACAATAATGTATATTTCTTACATATATTAAAAACATTCTTCTTTTGTTATTTTTAAATTAACACTATATCAGGTATAGTGCTTGTGTATGAGCACTTTCTGCCCAAGGTACAGGTAATTATTAAACGATACAAAGTATCTCGTTGTACTCTCCAGCAAAACCTGAAATGACACTACTGGGTAAAACATATATTTTTTGTATGTTAAATTGATTGCAAAAAATAAATTTTGGTTGATATGTCTTACCGATTTTGCGCTATGGGAATATACAGTGAAACCGCAGGTAGCAGTACGAAAATCTCCAGTTTGTATATAGAGCTAATGGGGGAAATGAAACATATCTTGAGATGCTTACAGTTTTCGCTCTATTGCGATTAACGCTGAAACCGGAAATGGTTAACTTCTACCACTTCCGGTTTAACCAAAGTGGTTAACGGAGTACGTAGAAACTACAGTGGGGCGCTGAATAATGGAAAGACTAGATAAGAATAGATGTTCACGTCTAACGTGTGGCACAGTATCTGTTCTTAGGACGGTGAATCGATTATTAAGAAGAACGATTGTCTATATATTTTTTATAGTTTTTGTGTTGATATCCTTGGACAGATTGATTGTCAACGCTATTCTACACAAGACTTCTGTTGTCAGTGGCGGATCTTAAAGGTAAAAACTGGGGGTAGGAAGAAACTAGAACCCAGACTATGATAAGTATATCATAGGTTTACTATAGACTTTCAAAAATGTATAAGTAATACCTTCAATTATTTTGACACTCAAAAAACTGGGGGCTTATGCCCGCGGGCTCGGGCTAGATAGCATAAAAAGGAATGCAAAGTGAATCCTTAAGATCTTACTTCAAGCTATTTAGCTTTAATGTCATTTAAAATTTTGGGGGCTAATGCCTTTCTACTTACTTCTACTTCTACTTTCTACTTATTGGCTCCTTCAAATTTCTACTTACGCGTAAGTAGATTGTCAAAGACTGTTACAGCAAGATTACACAGCTTTTCGCTCTACTTTTCCTTTTAAATTTGTTTCATTAATTACACAAAGAAAACAAAAGCATAATGAAAAGCATAATAAATTTTCCGTTATCTAACACGAAATTTGCTTGTTCTGTACTTGTTCTCATTATGTTTTTTTTTTACTGGTTTCTTCTTCTTCGCTTTCTTTGTGTGTTTTTTTAAGGATTAAAATCAGACTAACAATTGAAATTTAAAGCTGGCAACACTGAGCGTTTGTTCTCTTGCAGAGTCCATTACGTTGTAGAATACAGCCCACAAGAGGCCACTAACAACAAGAGTTGTAGGCACTCGTTAAAAAAACTGGAGACAACTACGCCACGTTTAACTAAGGAAGAGAGAAAAAACAGCAAAAGCAATGTGCTTTTTTGTGTTTGTGTGCATGTAAGAGAGAGAGAGAGAGAGAAAGAAAGAAAGAGAAAGAGAGAGAGAAAGGAATATAGAAAGAGAGCGAGAACTGAGAGATATAATTTTCTGGTTTTCTTGTCATTTGTAGTGGCAAACTGAAATGCCATGAACAGAGTAAGACCAAGTAAATTGATATTATGTGCAGTGGCGTAGGCAGAGAGATCGTGCTGCGGTCTCTTCATATATTAGACTTCCAAAAATACAAAGACCTACAGAACGGCTACATCCGTCCATCTGTCTGTCGATATATGAATGTTCATCCATCCCTAAGGGCTTGGTTGAAACATCCACAAATTTGCAATTGTTCTCCTAAATGTATAGTTATTTTCCAAAATACACCTCTCTTTCCCAAATTTACCATTCTGACCCAAAATTTCCCTTTCTCTCCTCAAATTTTCCATTCTGCCCCAAAATTTCCCCTTTCACTCCAAATCTAGTATTATACCACATAATTTACCTTTGTACACTTAAAATTAACTATTCTACCAAGAAATTAACAATTCTGCCCAAATTCACAATTGTGCTTTCAAATTTACTATTATGCAACCAAATTTACCTTTCTCTCCCCAAATGTACCGTAATACCCTCAACTTTACCTTTCTCTACCTAAATGTACCATACTACCCTCAAATTTACTTTCTCTCCACAAATTTACTATTATGTCCCCAAACTTACCATTATCTTCCAAATTTACCATTTCTCCATCAAAATTACCTTACTCTTCCAAATTTACTAATATTACTTCAAATTTACCTTTCTCCGCAATTTTCTATTATACCTATGCGCCCAAATTTACCGTTCTCTGTCCAAATTTACCATTCTGCCCTTAGACTTACCATTCTCTCCCCAAATTTACCATTTCGTCCCCAAACTTATCTTACTCTTCCAAACTTACCAGTATGACTTCGAATTTACCTTTCTCTTCCCAAACCTATAATTCAAGCTCCAAATTTACCTTTCTTCCCCAAATTTACCATTCTGTCCTCAAACTTACCATTATCTTCCCAAATTTACCATTTCTCCCCCAAACTTACCTTACTCTTCCAAATTTACTAATACTACTTCAAATTTACCTTTCTCCCCAATTTTCTATTATATCTATGCGCCCAAGTTTATCTTTCTCTGTCCAAATTTACCATTCCGCCCCCAAACTTATCTTACTCTTCCAAACTCACCAGTATGACTTCAAATTTACCTTTCTCTTCCCAAATCGACCATTCAAGCTCGAAATTTACCTTTCTTTCTCAAATTAAACATACTTTGCTTTGAATAAAAATTGTAAAAATGAAAATGAAATGAAATCGTTTAAGGTTTACGTCCCACGGTTATGCCGGTTAGGCTAAAGGAGACGGTAATGATGAGAGATGAGTGAAATTGTAGAATGAAGAAAGTGGAAGAAAACGGGAAACCCCCCGAGAAAACCCACGAGCACGGTGTTTTTCCACCACAAAATCCACACGGCGCGAGCTGGGATCCAACCAGGGACCCCCAAGCACCGTAGATGAACGCTCTACCACTGAGCCACCGCGCCCACTGAATAAAAATTGTGGCGCCCGAGATATTCTCATGGCTGCACCTTGCTCCACGAAACTATCCAGTGTCGATAGGTATCAGGGTAAAAACGGTGAAAGGAGAATCATTATGGATTCAATGTAAAAAGAACAAGTTCAATCTCCTTTCTTACTTCTCTATTCAGTCCAGAGATTCAACTTTGACGATAGACCAAGAACGTTTATGGAAAGCAAAAAACTGTTTTAATGTATTTATTCGTTTTAATAAGTGATTCCATATCTGCCCTTATCTCTCTACTAAAACTATAAGTGGTAGAAATCAATCCTTTGCGGTTTCAAATAGGCACTTTTCGCAATAAACCCTGATATGCTTTGTCAGTCAATACATGCTGATCTAAGTTAATCAGTAAGCCAGTGGTTCTCAACGTAGGCCTTAACGCCCCCCAAGGAATATTCTCGTCTTCAAAGGACGTCTTTAAGGGACATATGAAAGGGGGTTTCAAGATGTTCTCTCTTGAGCAAGATGTAATGGAAAAATAAATATATAGTAAATGTTTATTTTTCCATGACATCTTGTTTAAGAGAGGGTTAAAAGCTGAAACCCCCTTTCATATGTCCCTTAAAGACAGAGAGAGAAGGTGACGTCAAAACAATTGAAGTTTAAGAAAGAAGAACTTTAACTGACTTTAACTAAATAACAAAAAAATCAACGAATTTTGTAACTAACAGGCGCGGCTGCTGCCATAGGTTCCTTGGTTGTACACTCACTGGAAATAGTTGAGTATAACTGTGTCCAGTCGTAAACTAAACGCACGGAATTTGGATACAGCCATGGAGCCAGAGACTTCTCTTTCTTCAGACAGAAAATGCATCTGTGAAGAAGTTCTAACATTTAAGGATTGTTGATGAAATCGGCAGAGATTGTGAAAACTTTGGTTAAATGCATTTTTAGACAAAGAAATACGAGGAAGTCATGCACTGATAATGAACATACATTTTATAATGGCATTCTATAATGAAAGACACAAAAAATTCCTTTGCTGCGTTATCATATAGAAACTTTTATTTTTCCTTGTTTAAATAATCCAATTAATATATTGTCGTTATATGTTTCGACTTCCTGGTAGTTTAAATAACTACTAATGGCGAGTTTTGTGAGAGATTCAGAGAGATTCCTGCTGGCGGTGTGAGAGATGGATAACATTACCAGAGAATGTTGGTTACAGTTCAGCCACCCTTTCAGTAGCGAGATTGTATGAGACATGGGCCTACAAATTAACATAGAATCCGAACCATATGAGCCCCCGCCAGGAATCGAACCTGCGTCTCCCAAACTAAATACACATATCCTAACTATTTATCTATGAAAGACCTCTTCCAGAGAAGGATGAAGACCGAGCATGTGGATGTGGGGAAGAACGAAGTCTTGCTAGAAACTATACCATAGAGAGAATTCTGAAAGTTCGTTGTGGTCGAAGTTAGGCAGAGTAAGGAGCCAAGACGTTCATCCAGGATGCCATCATACCCATCTATGCAGAAGAGCCATGCCATGCTGTAGCCCTATAACTTAGAAGACAAAATTGTCCACAATTAAGTTTTTGGGCATCGAAATCGTTAGGTAGTCATATTTAGTCAATCCTTATACTGCGCTTGTTATCATGTTAATCCTTTCAACTCCTACTTTCGCTACTTCATCTTTCCCCTTCAGGTTGTCTTACTTTTTTGAAGAGTAAAATTCTATTTCGTACATTAGGTATAGAATCTCATAATAAGTAGTAGATTGATGAATGTCTGTTCAAAATCCATGAACTAAACTTCCCTTCTAATATCACAATATAATGCAGAGTAGACTTTCGCACGGTATGCACACTTCTATCTTCTCGCATTGCCGATAAATGGTTGCTGACACTTGACAATTGTATACTTTGTAAGGTTACAAATTCCTCCAACTTGCAGTACTTGACTCAGCCACTCGCGGCATTGAGGGGTGTATGGCTTTCTTCAAATAACTTGAATGAAAGAGCAGATCAATCGGAAAAATACAAATGTGCTTCGCAAGAAGAAAGAATATGCCTGTGGTCAGGGTCGGATCCAGGATTTTCTGAGGGGGGGGGGGTTACAATAACTACCAGCACATTGGAATTGAATTGGAATTTTTTAAATGCCTTTAGGCATATGTGGTGTGAATGTGCTGCTAAGTGTCTGTTCCTTTTCTTTCAACTTTTAGAAAATTGACTTAAACTATCGATTTTGCAAAACTTCTCCTTGTTTTAAGCCCAAAATGACAGCAGAAATTTTCGGAAAGTGTTGCTATTTTCACTGCTACTTCTCACTTTGGGTAGTGCATATTTACAATGAAGTGGGATGCACGTGTACCTTTGCACCCCCCCCCCTAAATCCGGCCCTGCCTGTGGTGATGGTGGGGAACATAAAATTGAAGTCTTGAAAAACTCCAATTTTATTAATTATTTTATCAACTTTTCATTTTTATTGCGAAGAAATTTGTTTCATAATTCACCAGGAAATATGGGGCTCGTTGTGAGCGAAGGCAGGCGAGTAACAAAGACGGATAGGGTACAGAAGTCGCTGGGCCGGATGCTTTTAAAATTTATGTGACACACTTAGTAAATGAATACTGTACATTTAAAAAAATGTGTGCAAATGTTTCCCTTACGGAGGATTACATACTAGTAGTAATGACGTTTACATTAATTGTGATGTCTCTATCTTATCATTTTAAGAGCTCGCTCATGGATATATGATTCGTTTAGCGATTTCGGATCTTATTTCAGATTAAGTTGTAGATCCATGTTCTATATAGCCTCAGTGCTGAACTCGTATCCAATTAACTTATTACATTAATGGAAGTATGACGCCTACATAAATATGTTAATTTGTCATTATTCTTTGTTTCTGTTTTTGCTTGTAAATGTTCTAAATATTCACACCTTAATTTGTATTCAGGAATCTAAAAAAAAAAATAATAATGGGGGCCGGCATGACTCAGTGATAGAGCGTTCACTTTTGGTCCATGGGGTTCTTGGTTCGATCCTCGCTCGCATCAAGTGAGGTATGTGGTAGTCAAACACCGTATGCGTGGGTTTTCTCGGGTTTCTTCCATTTCTTACCACTTTCTTCATTCCATTTTTCTCATCATCACCGTCTCGTTTAGCGTAACCGGCATAAACGTGGGACGTAAAACTGAAAAATGTCATTTCTTTAATATTCTACTAAGCTCTGAACCCAAATAGATGTTACCATAGTTTTGGTGAATACTGCAGATTCTTTGTAGACGTCGGGTTGTTAAAATTACTTAATTCATGTAGAGTGCATCTAATGTACTTTTACAACATTATAAGATTAAACATTAACTTTCGCTACAAACCAATAAACACATGTTAGATTCAATTAAACGGCAGAAGAACATACTAAAAGTTAATAAGGTGAAATGACACGTAAAAGCATGTCAGATATACGAAACAAAGAGATTTCTTTTTTTAAAAAATAAAAAAGAGCAAAGAATTAAAAATCGTTAACTTGCACGCAACATGATCAATGAACACGTGAACGCTAGTGATTGTGGGTATTGCTTCTGTGGTTATCGCTATTTCGCCTCCAGCATTGCAAACAAGAAATGCGATGCACAAAAAAGATAGAGAACAGATTTTTCTGTTTTATTTTGTGAGTTGCCATTGATTTTATATACAGGGTGTATCTGCAGATCATTTACAACGATTGCAAGGTAATTCTACTCATCGAAACAGGCAAAAAAAATCTAGTAAACATTTCCTGAGAATCGCTGTTTCACAGATCTAGACTGACAAAAATGTGGGAAATTGAACGTTGGAGTTGCATATCTTTAACTCTGCTATCCATGGACTTTGGACGGCATCTTAAGGTCTAAGTCTTTTCTGTTGGAAAATACATGATTCAGACTATTTCAATAGTGGTGCAAGGTATTTCGCAAAACGAAATGAGGAATTTCCAGATATTCCGTTAGGAATTGTGGGTCGAATTCAGGATGTTAGAGTGACATATTAACACGTAACACAAATTTGTTAACAGAACTTCGGTATCTTGAATACTATCATAGTGACAAAGGATGTGGGTTTTGATGTATGTGGTTGCATAATTACAGTGGGGAATCAGTGCCAGTGTAGCTAAGGAAAATGAAAGTAAATAAAATCCCACGTTTATGTTCTGTGGGATAAAGAAGACAGGCAATAAATTACTAATTATGGAAGAACTGGAGCAAAGATAACATTTTCCATAAGTAGAAGCTTTGCTTTGTTTATAATTAGCCGTTTAGAATAATGTTGGCGAATATTATTTTTCGCCAAAGTATTAGTTGGCGAAACTGTAACACGTATGTAGTTTTTTAAAATGTGAATATATTGTTTTGTTCAACAAATTGTTTGTGTTTAAAGATAACATGAAAGGTAGCCACAATACTCCTAAAAATTACCTACATACGCTATTTTATGCAACACAAAATCATTTGGTCTGAGATCAAACGGGTAACCCCTTACAGTAAAGGTGAAATCTCTATTTTTGAATCACCATGTCATCAATTCTCTATTTCCTCTTACTGGACCTTATTGACAGCGCATGTGGGTTGATGACATTCAAGGGTGCCGATCCTGAGGGGGCCGAGGAGTCCCGGGCCCCCAAAGCTCATGTGGACCCCCGCATTGTATTTATGAATATACAATATTTGCCATAATTTGAATGCAATTTGTCTTAAAATCCTCATATATATGCCTTCTGTTTCTGAATGGGCGCCCCCAAATTTACAGAGAAATCGGCGTCCTTGATGACATTCAAAAGAAAAAGATATAAAGGGCATGTAACAAACAAGAATTTTAGGAAAACAAAAAAAAAAAAATGGTTCAAAAGATCGTGATCTGGTCAATGTTCCGTTGAGGGGGTCCAGTGTCTTTGACACCACTTCTTTCTATTGATTTTCGTTTGATTACATAATATAACGTTATATTAGGTTAGGTTAGGTCAGGTTATGTTAGGTTAGTTTAGGTTAGCTTAGGTCAGGTTAGGTTAGGTTAGCTTAAGGGGTCCAGTGTAGTTTTGGACCCCCTTAACGGAACATGGACCCGTAATCTTTTTACTAATAATTAGTTTTTGAATCAGGGGCCACAAAATTTTTAAACGGCTCCTAAATCGAGTTTTCGTATCTTCTACGGAATAAGCATATCATACTGAGTTAAGTGATAGTTTGGGTTTGGCTACACTATATGTAGTTATCCAGATATTAAGGCATACAAGAACAGTTTTTGGATGAAATAGAAACTTGTAAACATCTGTGTTAATAAGGTAAACAAGTTACAAAGTGTATGAACATGAACATATATAATCGAGGGGAATAGTAGCAAGGAGACGAGGAGTATGTTTAGTACAAGGGATCCAAAAGCATGTAAAAACACAAAATTTACAGGAGAAATGAATGATGCAAGTACTTAGACGTAACATAACGTAACCAAATCTAACCTAACCTAACATAAACTAACCTAACCTATCATAAACTAACCTAAGCTAACCTGAACTAACCTAAACTTACCTAATATTATAGAAATAAGCGAAATTCTATCATTTGTTTGGAAAATTATGCGAGACCCCTACACCAATTTAACATAAACTAACCTAACCTAAACTAAACTAAACTAGCCTAACCTAACCTACTCTAAACTAACCGAATGTGAACAGAAATTACCAAAATTGTAACATATTTTAGAGAAAAGAGCTGCACCCCTTCTGCTAAACATAGGCCGGAGACGATACTACAAAAGTGCAAAGTGACGGTATAAGTTCATAATTTCATTGAAGGTATACGTAATTTCATATTAGGCAATACTTTATTTCGCTTGGTACATAGTTCCATTTTGATTGATAATAGTAATGTTTCAGTGCTTCTTAATTACTTTACTAATCGACACGAGTATGTAATAGTACTCAGCGGATAGATGGGCCTGCATTATCTTTGTGCTTACTTGAATGAAAAGTTCTGCTTTAGTTTCCTTTAGTGACACACTCATATGAAAACTTTTAGCTATGCATAAGCCGACTCACAATAAACTACAATTGATATGTAAACTCGTTCGTAATCCAATAGGATTTTTAGAAGTTCATACCGTTGCGCCTATCAAGTACTGGGTAAAATAGAATTTATACACCATCCAAATATTTTTACTTTGTAAATTCTCTGTCACGTTTCTTGCATCGATATTTGTTCAGGATTCCTTTGTTCGTAGTTGGTATTGCTTCTTTCTCTGTTCAATCGATATCTTTATCGTTTTCAGCTTCTGCTTCGGTTGGAAGCTTTGATGTTGTTTAATTTTTGTATTAAGCGGTTACCGCTCTTGGATATCTTCGTCCGAGATTCCAATCTCCATTAGGTTTTGTTCTACTTAATTGAACCATGCTACTTTTCATATTTTTCTATCAATGAAGAAAGAAAAGATTCGATTTGTCAGTCTTGCTAACTTGTAAGTGTCCATAAAAAAACAATCCTCCATTCCTGCATATCATCAGTTATATTATGCACTATAAACTCCTGATTGTACCATCTTCTAAATTCACCCTTGTCCCTAACTGCTTAAAATATTCCTTTCTTTCACCTCCACTTTCTCAACCATAGCTTTCTTCATTGCAAGGTATTCTGCTGCGTACAAAACCCTCTGGCTGGATGACAATACAGTAGCGTTTGAGCTTGCCATCCAATGATATGGAGTTTGCATTGTAAATAACTTTAGTTAGATCGTAAGCAATTTCAATTTTATCCATGCTTGAAGTGAAGGCTTCTTGTAAACCTAGATAATATATAAAAATGATCAAAAATAGACCATTATTAGTGTAGAATCCATAGTTTTCGGGGTCGCTGAGACAAACAGTGACACTTCCGATGCTGTTTAAATCCATGCTACTAAAAACAGAAATAGTACAGCGTGAGCACAGAAACAGTACCTGATTTTAAAGTGCCATATAATTAACATTTAATTGAATATTTACATGAAATTTTGTACAGACCTCAGTAAACTCAAAGTATTTTCCCATCTATCTTTTCAGAATCCTAGTTCTTTCTATCCAGGGCAGCTAGAGGGCAGTAACATCGAAAATGGCGTTCACCCCACTGCAACGAAGCTGGTGCGTTTTACAATTTGCAAGCAGTTTTGTGAAGTGCAGCGTGATTTCAAACGACAATTTAATGCTGATCCACCCACACACAAATCCATTGTGAAGTGGGGTAGAACGTTTATTGAGACGGGGCGCATTTGTGAGCAAAGAAAAGGACATTCAGGGCGACGTCCAGTCTCCGAGGAAACTGTGGAGCGCGTAAGAGCAGCCTTCGTACACAGCCCACAGAAGTCTCCACGTAAAGCTAGCAGAGAGTTGCAGATGCCACAAACAACAGTAAGCAAGATCTTACGCAAGCGTTTGCTGTGTTACCCGTACCGACTGCAATTGGTTCAGAAGTTATACCTACAAGACAAGGTAAAGCGCCGTGAGTTCTGTGAGACTATACAAAATTTGATGGAGGACGACGAAAACTTTCTGACGAAGATCATTTTCAGCGACAAGGTGACATTTACTTAAGTGGAAAGGTGAATAGACACAATGTAAGGATATGAGGAACCCAGAATCCTCATGCAAATGTAAATGTGGAACGTGACTCACCAAAAATCAATGTTTATTGTGCAGTATCAGAGCGTCGGGTGCACGGTCCGTTCTTCTTTCAGTAACAAACAATTACAGGTGTAAGTTACTTAGCATTGCTACGTAACTGGTTGATTCCGCAACTTAGTAATGCAGAGATAGACGACTTCGTTCTACAACAAGATGGAGCGTCGCCACACTGGCATCGTGCTGTACGCATGTTTCTAAACGAGAACCTCCCAAACCGATGGATAGGGCGCTCTGGAGTCAATGATCAAGTTCTTTGCAAGTGACCTCCAAGATCATCTGACTTCACTGTTTGTGACTTCTTTCTGTGGAGATTTGTGAAGGGCAAAGTGTATGCACCTCCACTACCTGCAACTCTGAACGATCTCCAAGAACGCATCAGTAATGCTGTCAACTCCATCACACCGGATATGCTACACAACGTGTGGTTGGACCTAGATTACCGCATCGATATTTCCCGCGTTACAGGTGGAGCGCACATCGAGTGTTCGTGATTTCAATTATTGCTGCAAAAACTTTTTGAGCTTATGTATCACTGTTCAAAATTTCAGCAAAATATTCCTTCGCATATTAAATTTACAATAATTTGAAACCTGGGACTGTTTCTGTGCTCACTCTGTATATTACACGGGTAGTAAAAACTTAAGATAAGGAGTTGTGCATTTAATTTTTTTATTTTAAGCCAGCGAAGCGGGTAATCGAGGCTAGTTCCTTATAATTACATAAATATATATAATTCCACACTGAGTTGAAAGTTGTTGCAGGGTATACCCAGGTATATGGAAGAAATGAGATCAAAATTTTAAATATTGAACATCCTACGTGAATTGTACTTCTAGACGGCTCCAAAGAATCGTGTTATATATATATATATATATATATATATATATATATATATATATATATATATATATATATATATATATATATATATATATATATATATATATATATTTTAAAAACCTTACGAGCTTTTCCATGTCTTTGTCCACTTCGTACTGCCTAATAGCACAGGCAATACTCTCATCTCAGTTAACATACTATACCTTTCTGTTATTAACATTCAAGTACAATTTTTCTATTATCCTGCTTATTTGTTTAGAGTTAGGAAACTAACAAGGCTGACAGTAGACTAGGGTCTCTCTCAACCTGGTTCCGAGATCACTAGGGGGTCGCGAAGATAAGTGGAAGATGAAAGAACTGACCAAATTTGGTTTTAATCCATTCGCTTTTAGGGAAGTTATTGTATCCACGATATTCAAGAAATGGATTCTACTATTATAGAAATATGGGTATCGTGAGATCTGCGCAATAGGTATATTAAAAATCTCACACACGCTTACTACAAACCAGAAATTATAAGGAGGTCGCTGGCAAGATGATGTTATAAAATGGGGATCGTGACAGTAATTAGGTTGAGAATCAGTTCGGTAGACAATACAGTTTATAGATATAAACCAACATTATAATTAACTTTTATTATTTTTAAAACAAATTGTTTAATTTCGTGTAATACTATCCAAAGATAAGACCAGAGCTATCATTTGAGAAGAACAAGGCGTAATTCTCCTTCTCTTAAGTATGAGAAATCAAGAGCGCTGTTTCAAGGGCGCAATTTGACTTAAAATCCTCATATATGCCTTCTGCATTTGAATGAGCCCCTCAAATTTACAGAGAAATCGGAGCCTTTGTGACAAATACATATTTTTAATCAATTGCATACTAATAAATAAAGCGTAAAATCCTCAATGTCAGTAGAGAATATTGGCTCCTCACTCAAGTAAAATTTAAAATGACAGCTGAACGAGATGTATCTATATTGATCAGTATATAACATTGACGTGGACAACCTAAGATGTCTTGTAGTCGACCATTTTCTTGCAATTCGTGAACATGAAGAGGCAACAGATTTCCATAACCCCTCTCGTTGCATTTATAGTAGCCATCTATAGCACATGACCTCATTACCTCATGACCACATGACCTCATTACCTCATTACAATATGACCTCATATATCTAAAGCAATTTACCTCATTACTGCACTCCTTTGTTTTCACTAACAGGGCTCTAAGTGTTTACACCCGCTCTGAGTAGCCCCAGAGCAAAATATAACACCCTTGTTTTAAACTAACACATCTCCTTGTGTTTTGTTCATTGCACCTCACCTTATCATTTACATCATCACTAATCAGACAACAAATAAAGGAATCCTGATTTTTATCTTCCAATGATATTACCAATAAATGAATGCTCATGGCTCCAGACAAGGCGACCTGTCCATCTTCGGATGGGAATGAAATTTCACATTTAAAAAGACCTAAGATGTTTGAGAATAAAGTTTGCTAGAAAATTGATAAAAATAAAATTTTAATTCCGAAATAAAACATATCGTTTAACAATAATAACTGAGGATTTTATTTAGAAATCCATCTTAAGATTTTATTTATTTATTTATTTATTTATTGGTAAATTGATCGTTAACGGCTTCTGAAGCTATGGGATTGAACTCTGTCGGATTACACTTTAGGATTTATGCAAAGGGAAAGTTTCTTTTCTTTTCTTTTCTTTTTTTTGTAGAAATTACGATATAAAGGTAGTCATGCCTATATATAAAAAGAAAGAATAAGTCCAACAACTTATTCAATTCCGGTTCGATTCCCGGTGGGGGCTCATGGAGTTCGGATTCTACGTTAAGCTGTAGATTCACGTCTTATATAGCCTCGCTGCTGAACGGGACAATAAACTCAACCATCTAATCTAATCCATATTAAAGACAAAGAGAAATGGAATGCAGGGAGAGGAAGAGATCAATATTGTCCGCGGTAATACGCGTAGTATATGTTAGTTTACTTCTATTCTTACGTAAAACACTACACAACTAAATGGCATATTGTATCCATGGTGTATCTTCTCCTAAAAATGACACACATACTTCTAATGGTGACACATATGCTCCTAATTGTGATATACATACTTCTAATGATGACATACATACTTCTAATAGTGACACACATACTTCTAATGGTGACACATATGCTCCTAATTGTGATATACATACTTTTAATGGTGACACACATACCCCTAATGGTGACACATGCTTTTAATTGTGACATACATGTTTCTAATGGTGATATATATGGTGATACATATACTTCTAACGGTGACATACATACTCCTAATGGTAACACACATGTACCCTAATAATATCACACATATTCATAACAGAGATGAACCTGGTATTATAATATTTGGGACTCTCGTTACATTTCGAATATTAAATAGAATTATTGATTCGAAGAAAAGAGAAAAATTGTAATTCAAAAGAACTAAATTATTGATTCTACAAATATAATTGCTCTTCGTTAATATTGAGAATTATTGTACTAATATACTGTAGAAACAAAAGACACTCAATTAGTGAGAGTTCTAGTGAAGCTGTACAAACTGTAACAAAGAGTTCATTAATTTCAATTTTCATTGAATTCTTCTGGGAATAACATTAATAATTCTATAATGAAGTTAATACTATTTCTTGTGAAATACAATTATTGGTGGACAAGAGTCAAATAGTGTTAATTTGGTAAAGGATAAGATAAAAAGAATATACTAATTAATTTAATAAACTGTGCAAATCTTTTCTGGGAAATGTATTATAAAGGTATATGGAAACAATTGTTTTGTTACACAGGTTTATGGATACTAAGTATTCAGGAATTAAAAAGTATGTTTGGTTTCTGAACACTTCCAAAAATATGTTCTGAAATTCTAGAACCACTCAACCAACACATTTACGGAACTAGACCTTTGCATTGTACCAACGTAATGCCATATTAAGGTAAACAAAAAATTGAAATATTTTAGTAACAAGCTTGAAATAAAAACTTACTCGAAACTCTCTTTACATTTATGCCTTAGCCGACATTTAATGTCATCCGACATCTGGTGGTCATCAAAATTAAATGAATGAAGATTATTATTATTATTATTATTATTATTATTATTATTATTATTATTATTATTATTATTATTATTATTATTATTATTATTACATCGAAGCTGAAGTTCCTGTGAACAAATCTAAAACGGAAGATTAACTCTCTTTCCGAAGGGGAGCATAGTGACTTAGTGATAAGATGCTTATCTCTGGTGTGTGAAAACCCTGGTTCGTTTACCGGTCAAGTAAGTTTGTGGTGGACAACATCGTATCCGCGGATTTTCTCGGGGTACTCCCATTTCTTTCCATTTTCTTGTATAATCGTGGGATGTTAAACTGAAAAATTACATTTTTCTCTTTTCGGACAGGAATTTTAAAAAAGTAGATATTGCATTTGAGAAAATATTACACCTAGATGAAAACGTAAAGTTCTAATATATTAGAAAATACAACTGTTCTTTGTTATAATACCACTTCATCATATTATCGTGCTGGAAACAACTTACACTATTAGAGATCTGCTTTATCAATCAACCCTCCTATTTGTAATTATTTGTAATAATTACAATTGATTCTTAATTGAAAACTTCTTCAAAATAAGATAATTTAACATTTTACAGCAGAAAAACAAAGTATAATTTTTCGAGAACAACTTACTAATAAGATTGCAACATTTAAATACTTTGAATCTTTTTACGTATAAAATTACATTATTTGAATTTAAAATTATAAAGTCATCATTAATATTTTGATTATTTAAATAAAAATGTAAACTTTCAAGAATCTGTTTTTGTGTAAAACTGCATTCTTTGAAGAGGTATTACCTATAAATTATCAAATTTTTCGTGTACATTATTTAAAAATTAGATTGTTTATACATGTTAAATCATCATTTATCTATGTTGAATAAAATTATTATGATTATTTTTAACGTGTAAAACTAAATTATTTCAAGAAGATAATTGTTTATAAAATCATCGTGATTTTTACATTAAAAACTATATTATTTGAACCAGGGATAAAATTGGATATGAAAAGGTAGAAGAATGATGACGTCACGCCGTCCCCCACGTCTATCTTTGCTCATTGTAATTTTTTAGGAAGTGGAGGGACACCATAGATATTTTTTTAAAGTGGGAGTACGGCGTCCTAATGCGTTCCTGCTGCTGACGTTTAAACCTGAGTGAACAAAAAATATAAACTCATCGTTAATAGTTTTTCGTGTAAACTTACATAATTTGAGTAGATTGTTGCTTCTAAATTTATATATTTTTTGTTGAAATATTGTTTATAATATCATCAACAATCTTTATTCGTAAAAAACTATTTTATTTGAACAGAAAATTATTTACAAATTTTCAAAATTTTTTCTATGTACAATTTCATTATTTGAACAAAATCATTATGAAGGTTTTATCTTGTACAACTACATTATTTCAATAAAGCAATTGTTAATAAAATCGCCAAGATTTTTTCCTGTAAAAACTACATTATTCACATTAAAACAATTGTTTATAAGATCATCATGATTTTTTCGTGTAAAAACTGCATTACTCATATTAAAATAAATGTTTATAAGACCACCATGATTTTTTTCGTGTAAAAACTACATTACTCACGTTAAAGCACAACTTGTTGAAGCGGTTAGATGTTTTTCTCTCGCTCCGAAGTGCAAATCAACCGCGAAATGGTTGTCTCGTTATGCATCTGGAGAGTAAGAATTAGATAGTTTGGTCGTGTGGCTATGCAAAATGTGAAAACTTTTGCTTAGTTCTTCAAGTGATGGAAAAGTATGGTGTAGTGATAGTGATATTGTTGATAATAGGAGGAGTAGAGCTAAATTCAGATCCTCCAAATATGCAAAAGAGTGACATTGCGGAGATCAAAGAAGTGTTAAGTTCCCTTCGCTTCTCTAATGAGACATTAGTATGTGAAGTGAGACGCTCCGAGAGACCGTGTTTAAAATGGTTGATCGTGTGTGCGCTGTTGAAGGTGAACTTGAACGAGCGAAAACTGACTTCGTCAGTACACCGGTTACCTAGAAGACTTGGTTGACAAGTTGCAAAATCGCTCTCGCAAGCAAAATCTAGTGTTTTACGGGATCAAAGTAAGTGTCAGCGAAAGCTCAAATGATACAGAAAACAAAATTGCTGACTTGTTGCGTGATCGATTTCAAATGGAATTGTTGGATGGTAATCTAGACCGGGTACATAGGGTCGGATACAGAATTCCTGTAAAAATCGTCTCATTGTGTGTAAATTTTTACGGGATGAGAAAAAAGAAAGCGTTCTTAGAGATCGAAGAAAGCTACGTGGGACAAATATATACGTTGAGCAAAATTATTCATATGCTGTGCGTAACGAAAGAAGGAAACTTCATCATCTTTTAGTGCAAGCACATAGTCATGGACATAGTGCGTATATGCGTTACCGCCATCTGTTCATCAATGGACGAAGGCATTCCCTTGCAGAGCTTGAAAAAAATGAACAGAGAGAAGCGACTCAAATAGATCCCGTTGAAAGACAACCCCTTCCGGTGGAGAGTAGAGACACTGTCTGCACTCATACACCTGAAATTCCTGTGCCCCTTCAACGAGGAATAACCTGATTCGGAGAACAACTAGGTCAAATATTGTCTCCTGAGGAACTTACAAGTAAATAATAACAAATTCTTCAGCAGTGATAATGTTTCAAGTGACAATCGATATTGTAGTGTTTTTTTAACAAAATGAAAATGCTCGAGGACTTAGAAGTAAACTGAATTCATTTTACAAAAGCGTACTAAACAATAACTTTGAAGTAATTGCGATTACTGAAACTTGGCTGACAAATAGCCACGCTGATAATGAACTATTCGACGACAGATACATAGTTATTAGGTTAGATAGAAATTTAAATTTTCACTGGTAAAAAAAAACAGGTGGTGGTGTTCTTTTAGCAAGAAAGAAAGATTTCAAAGTTCAGTCACTTCCCCCGCCAGATATAACCTTGGATTCTATTCTTGTTAAAATTACTGTAAATAATGTCTCTCGTCTTTTTCTTGGTCTGGTATATTTTCCCCCTGGATATAATAACTGAGTGTATCAAAATTATATTGATTACTTATCTAGCTACTTGCAGCCGGAAAGTAATATTCTTCTAATAGGCGATGGGAATCAACCACAAATAATAGAAATTGATTTTGATTTTCTTAATTCTACAAGCACTTGTTGGGAATTATTTAATTTTATGAATTTATATAACCTAAAAGCTCTAAGTAATATTAGAAATGAACTTAGCAGAACGTTAGAGCTAGGTCTTGCAAATATAAATGATATTCAAGTGACACGTGAATACCAACCTGTAGTACCTGAAGATGCTCATCACTCTGCATTATTTGCCGATTTTCGGTATAGTAAGGGAACCCTACTAAAAGCGAACATAGTAAATCAGATTATAACTTTTACAAAGCTAATTTTGAGTAGTCATAAAGAGAAGTGGCATGCGCTAACTGGGAAACAACAGCTAATAGTTCTACGGCTGACGAGACCGTTGATATTTTCTATGAAATAATGAATATTTTTGACAAGTGTGTACCACGTAAGGAAATTAATAAGCAATATCCTGTTTGGTTCACGCCTAACATAATCAAATTGATAAAGTGTAACGAGCATCATCGAAGAAAATGAAGACAGGCAATCGGGAGTAATACGTATCATTCAAATAAATTTAAAGAATTACGGGCAATATCTATCTTAACGGGAAATTTCAAAAGCTCATGAAAAATACGTAAATGATTCCGAATCTAATATTCTTGCAAATCCAAAATTTGTTTGGACTTAAGTTAAAAACAAAGCCGTAATTCCGACAGTGCAATTATGAATTATGAAGAATGTCAATTAAACACCGAAATAGATATTGCGAATGTATTTATGCAACACTTTCAAAGTCGTATATAATAAATCTGAGTATGATCTTGAGCCTTTATCACATCATGATAACTCTGATCTGCTTAATCAGTTTGCATTCTCTCACGTTGAAGTCGAAGAAGTCGCAGATGCTATCAAGCGGCTTAGGCCTCGAATCACCCCGGAACCAGACAAAATCCCGCCGTATATAATTAAAGGTTGCTGCCATTTACTTAAATATCCATTTCAGGCCATATTTAATAAATCACTAGCTAATTCTCATTTCCCAATAAGATGGAAACTTGCCGATATCTGTTCAGTACCTAAAACCAGTAGAAATAATACTGATGTAAAAAGTTATAGACCAATAGCTATAATCTCCGCACCTGCTAAAATATTTGAAATTATTATTCAGACAAAAAATATACTTCCATGTCTCTCCTATTATTTCGCGACGTCAACATGGTTTTCTACCCAGAAAATCAACAGTAACTAATCTTGTCGAGTTCACTCACTTATTAACAAGAGAAATTGACAATAAAAATCAAGTTGACACAATTTATTCAGACTTTAGTAAGGTGTTCGATGTTATTAATCACGATGTTCTTCTTAGCAAACTGGTAACATTTAATTTTTCTCATACCTTACGTAAATTTTTATCGTCATATCTTCGTGAACGCAGACATCGTATTCGCTACAAAAATGTTCTTACCACTGAATTTTTAGTTCATACTGGTGTTCCACAGGGCTCAAACTTAGGACCTTTGCTATTCCTCTTATATATTAATGATTTACCTGAAGTAATAAAGTCACAAAAACTGTTATGCAGACGATTTATAAATTTACCGCGTGATACATTCGGAAAGAGACTGCATTGATTTGCAGAGTGACATCACTTCACTTCATGACTGGTGTGAAATTAACAAGTTGCCACTAAACATTGAGAAATGCAGTGTAATATCTTGCACGAGTAAAATAAATTACTTGGAATTTGAGTATCATATTAATGACATACCGCTGCAAAGAGTTGACCAAATAATTGATCTTGGTGTATCAAAAATATCAAATCTTTTGTTTGATATTTACCTAAATCGAATTGTAAATGAGGCTTACAGAAATCTCGGATTTGTAATGAGACTTGGAAGTGAATTTAGGAACTCTAATATTCTTAAAATTCTATATGATGCATATATACGTACCAAACTGGAATACGCGTCCATGATATGGAATCATAGTGTGTAAAAATATACACATCAATTAGAAGCAATTCAATCAAAATTTGTTCGCTATTTAATATATAAAGACACAGGGATATATCCTCGATACGCAAAAAAATCTTGAACTCTTACCAAGCTATTCAATGTATTCTCTTGAAGCAAGAAGAAATAATTTCGTTCTGTTTTTTGCATAAACTTTGCATAAGATAGATTCGCCAATATTATTGTCCGAAATATTATTTCAGGTTCCGAACAGGAAAATGCGCTCGAGGCTACAAACATTTCAAGAACCACCCTAGCAAAGCGTACTAGTGCATCAAGTATATCGCCTATTAGAATAATGTGCACAATATATAATAGTGTCCAAATAAAATGCCCTACAATAGATATATTTGATATACACTAAAAATACTTTTGAGTACATAGTTTAGCATGTAGAACAAATATTGTGTAATGTACTGTACTAATCATTTATGTATACTACTGAACACTATCAATGGGTATACACCTATTGTGTTCAATATACAATAAATAAATAAAACAAAATAAAACAATTGTTTATAAGATCATCGTGATGTTTTCGTGTAAAAACTATATTATTCACATTAAAACAATTACTCATAAGATCATCATGATTTTTCGTGTAAAAACTACATTTTCACATTAAAACGATTGTTTATAAGATCATCATGATTTTTCGCCTAAACGCTACATTATTCACATTAAAACAATTGTTTATAAGATTACCATGATTTTTTCATGTAAAAACTATATTATTACATTAAAATAATTGTTCATAAAATCATCATGATTTTGAGTGTAAAAAGTATATTATTTAAGAAAAAACTCATCTTGAATAGTGTTCCGTGTAAACCTACATTGTTCGTAAATAAATAAGGAGAAAATTGTTCATAAAACTATCATGAATAAACGGTCTATCTTATGAACAACTTTATCTGTAGAAGTATTTTAAAGAGTGGTTGTTTATATATGGCTTTCTGTAGAAAATAATTGCTTCTGTAATGAAATAAATTTCATATTGGTTAGTAGACTAATATTAATGCTTTAAGACGAAAGGCAATTGCAATAAATGGGTGTTTCTCATAAGGAAACGAGGTTCATATGTGAATATATATATATATATATATATATATATATATATATATATATATATGTGTGTGTGTGTGTGTGTGTGTGTGTTTTCATGACCGCAACTTGTTGATATCTGCTAGCGCTTGGAAGAAGCAGCATAAAGAGATATACACAGGAGATAGGAAAACAATAATAGACTGTCCCAGCGGCGGAAACATAAAATAGGCCAGATACAACAGAGAACTTAACAAACCCGGAACGCTTTTAAGTTGTTTCCACCCGAAAGCAATTATTTCCCCTGTGCTTTGTATGCGTTATCAGTTCTCGTTATCACAGAAAATACATTTCATACAGGGTGAGGATAACGTATTTTACACCAAAAACTGCTGATACGTTGTTTTAATTTTTGAATATTCCAGAAAATTTTGTGTTAAAATACTTGTTGGAGCTCAATAGATCAAATGAAATTCTATCTTATTATTTCATAAAGCCAATACTAGTAGATACCAAAAATCCGTACAGAAGAATGGACATAACCGCTTGCGGTAAAGATAGATAAAAATAGATAATTTTTAAGGAAATCAATTCTATATTTATTTCTTTATTTTGCATTTAAACTCCGCCATTGCCGGTCCCAAGCCCGGATGAGAAAGGAGGAGGGTTAGGCTTTAATTCCCTGTCAAACAAGAAGTCGGCAGACCAACAGCCAGACAAAGGTGAGCGTGAGCATCTAAAGAAGACAACCCCTTCATCACGATAGGATGCTACGGGCTGATAACTCGTATGTCCGAAATCGTTAACCATCAAAAGAACAGGGAAACAGAGAGCCGGTTGGAATGATCTGATAACAACGAGATGAGGATTAGGATATATGAGAATTGGAACCTGGAATTATGAGGATTAACAGGAAAAGAACAAGAATTAACAGCAGAAGCAAAGGAGCTAAACATGAAAATTATAGGAATAAGCGAAACCAAAAAGAAAGGACAAGGTACAGAAAACATAGGGAATGGGTATATTTTATTTTACTCAGAAGTATCAAAATTCGAAAGGGCAAGGAGAGGAGTAGGTTGTATAGTACAATAGGACATTATAAAAAGAATACAAGATTGGGAGTTTGTGAACGAAAATATAATGGCAGTTACAATCATTTTAGATGAGAAAGAAGATAGACGACAAAAAATAATTATAGGGTACGGACCAAGTGAAGATGCCTCAGTAGAACAGAAAGAAGTATTTTGGGACACATTAGAACAAACAATAGACAACAGCAACATATCAACAATAGTAACTGGAGATTTAAATGAAAGAGTTCAAAGAAACTACAAGAACTATAATGGGCTACTAGGGAAATATGGGGAAACAATACAAAACGACAACGGAACCTCGAGATTTACGTTGAAAACAACCTCGTAATGACAAATACAAAATTTAAACACGAAAATATCCATCTGTATACAAGAGAAGAACCATCAAAGAAAGAGAAGTCTATAATAGATTACATATTAGTACCTAGAGAAAATTGGAAAGAAATCAAGAATGTAGGAGTTATGAGAGGACCAGAAATAGGGAGCGATCAATATCTTTTAGCAATGGATTTAATAGTTACTAGAGAAGACACAAGAAAATCTGCCACTAGAAAAAGGAAAGTTACGGAGAAAATAAAGATTAAGAAGTTGTCAGAAGAAAGCCCTAGAAGAGCATACACACAAGAAACAGAAGAAGTGTTCATAAGATTACTACAAGAAGAAGAAATAGAGGAAGAAGCAATTTAAAACAACAGCAGAAGACCTTTGGAAGCAATTTAAAACAACAATCATAAAGAAGGCAGAGCGGGTATGCGGGAAATCTAAAATTGGGGGATGGCAAATAAAAAGAGCAGCATGGTGGAATAAAGAAATTAAAAAGGAAGTCAAAGAGAAGAAGAAGAGATGGAAAACCTACATATCAACGAGAACGGATAATGACTATGAAAGATACAAAGAACAGAGAAAAAAGGTTAAGGATCTAGTAAAAAAAAAGTAAAAAGGAAGCTTGGGAAGACTTCGGGAAAAGGTTACAGGAAAATTATCAAGGAAACGTAGTTATTCTATGGCACACTAAAATCTATGAGAAAAGAACAAAAAGAGCCGATAATTAAAAGAATATATGATAAAGAGGGGCAAATATTGGTTAAGGAAGAGGAGATAATAAAAAGATGGGGAGAATACTATGAAGAAACACTGAAAGAGCAGGAGGACCCAATACAAGAAAGAAAAAGAAAAGTCGAAAACATAAGGCAAAAGTTAAGGAAATATGCACATAGAGGAAACGAAAAACAGGCACAAGAAGAGAACAGACACAAAACAGACGACAGACACAAATAACATCCAACAAGAAGAATTAGAAAGGGCAATAAAGAAAATGAAATCTGGAAGAGCATCAGGACATGATGGAATTGCTCCAGAAATGATAAAACATCTAGGAACGTTTGGAAGAAAAATGCTGCTAAAGCTAGTTAACTTGATTTGGAAGAAAGAACAAGTACCCAAAGACTTGGAAATCGCAGTGATAGTGGCCATTTATAAGAAAGGGGATGACGAAGATTGCAATAACTATAGAGGGAGTTTGCTCCTGACTACAGTAGCTAAAATCTTTGCAAGGATTCTTGATGAAAAACTAAGGAAGGAAATCGAACCGCAACTGGAAGATTCTCAAAGCGGATTTAAAAGAAACAGAAGCACACAAGATAAAATATTTACGCTGATGCAAGTCATAGAAAAAGGAGTAAATCAAAATAAAGTACTCCATCTTTGCTTCATAGATCTAACGAAAGCATTTGATACTGTCAGAAGAGAAGAAATACGGAAAAGCCTCAAAAACAGAAATGTAAATACTAAGTTAGCAAATGTAATTCAGAGTTACTATAGACAAACAAGGAACTACGTAAGAACATGTAAAGAAACATCAAAAGAATTTTACAGTATGTCAAAAGTAAGACAAGGCTGTGTACTCAGCCCTATTTTGTTCAACCTTGTACTGGGTGACGTTATGAAAGAATGCCGCAAGAAGAACAAATGGTGCGATGTAGGTTTTTGGAAAATGAAACCAATAAAAATATCAGAGTTAGCATTTGCAGACGATGTAGATCTAATAGCCAAATCAGAAGAAAATTTGAATTATAACTTAAAGCTGTGGAAAGAGCAGTTGGAAAAGAGAAATTTAAAACTAAACACAGGCAAAAGCAAAATCGATGATAATTTCTAAAGAAGACAAAAAGCACCACATCAAAATCAGAAATGAAACAATAGAACAAGTGGATAACTTCAAATACCTAGGAACCTGGATAAATAAAGAAGGAAAACTAGACACAGACATTTTTAACAGAGTAGCATCTGCAGGAAGATGTTTCAATGGGTTACAGACACAGCTTCTGAACAGAAAGGAAGTAACAAAAAGAACAAAAACAACAGTTTTCAAAACGATACATAAGCCGATATTAACATATTCTTGTGAGTCTTGGACTTTGAGTACAAACCAACAAAAGAAACTACAAGCAAGGGAAATGAGGTTTCTGCAAAAAATAGAGGGTAAAACTATAAGAGACAAGATAAGGAATGTAAAAATAAGAGAAATGCTTAAAATAGCTCCATTGGAAGATGAAATACAGCAGATAAAGTTGAGATGGTTTGGCCATTTAACAAGAATGGACGAAAAGAGAATAGTAAAATAAGTATACGAGGCAAAAGTTATAGGAAAGAAACCAAAAGGAAGACCGAGGAAAACATGGCTGGAAGGTATTCGAGAAATCGCAAAGAACAAGAAGGTTCCATGGAAAACGGCGCAAACAACAGCAGGAAACAGAGACGATTGGAAAGCTCTCTGGAAACCCCTCTACACCGGAATTCAGAAGAGAACGGCTTAAGTAAGTAAGTAAGTATTTTGCATTTATTACATTGCTCAAGCCCCAATTACAATTGGCTAGCATAAAATAAAGTTTAAAAATGATTTCATAAATGGATCGCAATAATACATAGATTTAAGCAAAGCGTAAGCAAGTAGAAGTCACAATAAGAAAACAAAAAAGAAAAATGCATACTTTTTTTAAATTACCTCAATTCAAATAGGATTACGTAATTCAAAACAGTAAAAATTACATATATGTATATACATACATTCACACACACACACACACCTCTCTCTCTCTCTCTCTCTCTTTATATATATATATATATATATATATATATATATATATATATATATATATATATATATATATATATATATATATATATATATATATAATTTGTTGTGTGCCAATCCATCATTAAACGGGTACGTTGTCACTATTCGTTCCTCGAGTTCCTGTCACACTGCTACGCATCTGCAGCTACGTTGCAGTAGGGCAAGGCATCGGATCGAAGACACAGATAAGGAGATGTTGTAGAAGTGATGGACTTTATGTACAAGAAGAGAGATGTTGAAACAACTGACCGTAATCGATGTCATTCTTTTGCATTTGAATCCTTAAATAAAACCCAGATTTCAAAATCTTTAGTTCATTTATTATGATACTCATGCCCATTATATAAACTTTTCGGTTTACTGTTGCACAAAATTTATCAGTTTGAATATCTATAACTTTAATCTAGTATTCGAACGGTCAGTTGAACGATTCGTTAAAGGAATTTACAATTTCTAGCTCATCAAGAGAATGAGCCCAAGAAACTTAGCTGAAGTTGATCATTTCACTAGATATGTCAATTAATAATTCAAAATAAACTTAGTTCCAAGATATTTTTAAACAAATAATGATCTAGGCACAATTAATTATTATTTTTCAATGTTATGCACTAAATAATCAAAATAGACAACGATAATTATACTTAAACAAAATATTTTTTTAAATCTTATTGTTTGATGATAATTGAGTACCGTTATTTTACAAATCATAGTTAAGAAGAAGAAAAGAATTGGCATTAAATTCATAGTCTATAGAATCCAATTCTTATTATGTGGTGCAGATAGAGAAAACAACAGCACACTAGAAATATTATGAAAATTAACTATTTAACGTTAGAAATTATAACACCATTTGACTGATCAGGAAATGATCAAACAAAATAAAATAAAATAAACGAAAATAAACTGTAACGAAATCACAACAGGTCGTTACAATATATATATATATATAGATGTGTGTATGTGTGTGTGTACAGAATATTCCCGTTAAGAACAGAAAACGTTAAGCTATTCCAAAACTAAATAAAATCACAATAACAAACTGGCGAGTCTTGAAGATTGAACGTAAAAATCCATATAAACGTAAAATCCAATTACAATACAGTTCTCATATTGTTCGTTTATAAATTGGAATAACAAGAAATTCTGTGCTAGAACACATCATTATAAAACAACATCATTATGTACTCAAAGGTCACAAATGTTATATTCTTTTTGTTTCATTGTAACAATATATTTCAATTAGTGCAGTCAAATTAGCAAAAAGTAAGGAACAAATTAGTAACAAGCTGAAAATTGGTACAGATGTTGAGAATGATGTTCTAAACAACATACTAAAAGTCCTTTGAAATCCCAGGTGATCTTCGCCGGCATATTGGAAAATGGCCGCCGGATGTGTCAAATGAACAATACCCAGATATAAATAGCAACATCTTCGTTATGGATGAACATAAAGAGATAAACTTAGTGTCGTTTTATAGAACATAGATAACAGAATATTTTTTTTTTAAAAAAAGAAACAATTTTTCATAAAACGCATACTTTTAGAAATGTTTAGCTCTAAATTCTAAAATTCCGAAAACTACCGTCAAACTGATTTTATTGAGCTCAGGATGTAATTATTAACAAGTTAAAATTTGACAGATGTTGATAAAGACTATTTAAATGACATACTAAAATCCCACAACTTCTTCGTTCCCTATATTGGAAAACAGGTCCAGTAAGTTTTTCGCCCCATATTCTGCACCACACCATTACCTAACCAGCACCTTGCATCTTTGAAGCATCTATCTAATTAAAATTTGTATTAGCCCTGTACCGAACATTTTGCCCAATACCGAGAAATCCTACGGTAAAGCTTATTTTCAAACTCTGCAACGGTTTTGAAGTTGTGAATGGATTTAGACTAGAATATGTTATCATTTAGACTTAAATTTTGTTATGTGTGAAACACTGTATACACGGGAATCGACTGACTCTTTATCTTTCTTTCTTGTAGGTAGGACCGGATGCTAACTCGAGAGGAAAGAATCGAAATCTTTCTTTTGGCTGGAGAACGCAGTTCAGCAATAACATCCGTCTTTAAAGAGCGACATCGTAATCGCGAGACGGTGACAGACAGTGCTGTACGAAAACTAATCCGTAAATTCATGGCAAAGGGAAATGTTGATGATTTACCTCGGTCAGGACGACCACGAAATGCAACTGATCCAGACACATCAGCAGCTGTGTTGGGTGTATTGGTGAAAGTCCTATGGAGAGTGTGCGACGTCTATTAAGTGAACATAATGTTAGTGTCAAAAGTGTTCAAAGAATGTTAAAAAAGGAAAAAGTGGCACCCCTAAAAATTAAAGTTGAAACAAAATCTGCCAGAGGATGATTTAGATAGACCAATGGAGTTTTGTGAATAGGCGTTGGCCCAGATAGCTCGTAACCGAGTGTTTCCTCATAACATTGTTTCTAGTGATGAGGCAAATTTCTATGTAAGAGGTGAGATTAACAACCAAAATGTCCGGTACTGGGATAATACAAATCTTAATTAGATAGATGCATCAAAGATGCAAGATGCAGGTAAGGTAATGGTGTGGTGTGGAATATGGGGCGAAAACTTATTGGACGTGTTATGCCACTTTTGTTGGAAGGGTGATTTCATCAATATTGGCAACAAGATGGGGCACCGGGGCATTATGGTCTTAATGTAATCGATGGTTGAATGAATAATTCGCCAGTTGTTGGTTAGGTTGGCATGGACAAGTTGAGTGGCCAACAAGGTCCCCGACCTACCTCCGTTGGATTTCTATCTTTGGGGCCACTTTAAAGCTATTGTCTACCAATGTAAAATATGCATAGAACAGAACGGTGGGCATGTTGAAAATGTCATGTGATTGTAATTGTCTCATGTGTGATAGCTCTCTCTTTTCCTGGTTATTAAAGAATACGCAATGTGAGATGTTACAAAGGTTGCTTTTTACTTTATCTTTATCCTTCATTTCGAAACTTCGCACAGCATATTTCACAGCATTTCACATATAACATATCATAAATCTATTCACAACTTCAAAACAGTTTTAGGTTTTGAAAAAATAACCTTACCATTGGGTTTTTCTTCGAACGAGGATGTTATTTAATATGTCACATGACCATGTTGCCATTTAAAATAAACAAGTTGATTCCAAGATGGCGGTCACCAAAATGGCGAAGGATAACCTTAAACACGTCATAATGTTGCCCCCTTGCACCACCATTGATCCCGATTGGCTTCGGATCGACTGCATTTACAGTTTCTCAAATATTTAACCCGGTCCAGATTTTGTATTTCACTTAACAAAATATTATCTTTCAATTACTTCAAACACTTGTACATTTTCCAATATAGAGAACGAAGAAGTTGTAGGATTTTAGTATGTAATTTAAATCTTTATCAGTCTTTATCAACATCTGTCAAATTTTTACTTGCTAATAATTACTTCCTAAATTCAATAAAATTTTAAATCAGTTTGACGATAGTTTTCGGAATTTTAGAATTTAGAGCTAAATATTTTTAAAGGTGTGCGTTTTATGAAAAATTGTTTCTTTTTAAAAAATATTGTGTTACCTGTGTTCTATAAAACGACACTAAGTTTATCTCTTTATGTTCAACTGTAGCGAAGATATTGCTATTTTTATCTGTGTATTGTTCATTTGACACTTCCGGCCGCCATTTTCCATTATGGCGGCGAAGGTCTCCTGGGATTTCAGAGGAATTTTAGTATGTTGTTTAGAACATCATTTCCAACATCTGTACCAATTTTCAGCTTGTTACTAATTTGTTCCTTTCTTCATTAAAATTTGAGATTCATTTAGTGCACTAAATAATGGTATTGAAAATTGCTTAAAAATTATATATTTTTCATGACATTTCCAATGATAGATCATTGGTTATAAACTAATATTTTTTGGGTATAAAGTTATTTATAAAATTATCATTACTTTTTCTTGTAATACTCAATTATTTGAATTAAAAATAACTTACAAATCTTTTTCCATGTAATACTATTTTCTTTGTGTGATGTCATATCTATCAATATCAATCCTGAGATTGAGAAATTTTTTACATGGGAAGAAAAGTAATTTGCATGTAAATTCTGAGATTGAGAGATTTTTACATGGGAAGAAAAATAAATTACATGTCAATCCTGAGATTGAGAAAGTTTTTACATGGGAAGAAAAGTAATTTGCATGTAAATTCTGAGATTGAGAGATTTTTACATGGGAAGAAAAGTAAATCACATGTCAATCCTGAGATTGAGAAAGTTTTTACATGAGAAGAAATGTAATTTACAATCTTAATGCACTCGTTTCTGCACACACACACACACATGAAAAATATTACCTCACGTTCAGCGCTTTGTCGCTTTGGGTAATAACCTGACGTAGGCTATTGCAATGTTATACAATATTCAAGATAATACTTGAAATGGCGCAAGTACAAAGTGTGTGTGGGCAAATGCATCTTGACCCTATTACGGTGTGAAACAGGCATCATATAACTAAGTACTTAACTTTAAAATTTCTTCTTCCTCTTCGTCATTTCGTAAAGAACTTCCAACTAATGCCAATAAACCTTTACTTCCTATATCTCGCGCCAACCTTCTCTCTTCCGCCTCCACAATATACCGCACAAGGACAGAGTTTTTTTTTTTTTTAAAAAAAAAGAGGAAGAATAGTAGCTTACCTTTTTGTGAAAGCAACACGGGTCGAGTAATAATGAATGATATCATGCCTGTTCCATCTCCATCAACCCTATCTATTTGAAAAAAAAAATCTACTTTTTATACTTTCTGTATGTCATTACGTTTTTAATGTGGTAGAGATATGGTCCATAATGCAGAGTACAAGCATCTGTTTATGCCTTTTACGACACACGCATCGTTAGGGAGACCCCTCGTTAAGTGTGCTTTGGTGCATTATTAGCACATATATATCTATATGGTTTCCGTATTTATTTCTTTAGTTGAAAGTTTTTGGCTTTCTCATTAGGATAATGATCTGATTTTGCATTTATTAGAAGTGTTACCTATAATTTTGTATATTTCACGAAGTATGTTTGCTTTTAATTTAACAGAATATGGTAAAAATATCTTGAAATCAACATATTCTGCGGTTTCCAGTTTCAGCGTCACATAACATGTAGACCTTTATAAGAGAAATATGCATTTGCAAAAAAAAAAAAAAAAAAAAAAAAAAAAGTACTTCTGGTGACTAATTTTTAAATCCAAGACTGACCTTTAATTGTTCTTTGAAGTGTTTATTGTTTTTTCTATTTAAGACTGATCTTTAATTGATATTTAAATAGCGTTTATTATTTTTGCCTGTCCAAGACTTATCATTAATTGCTATATAAACCGTGTTTATTACTTTTCCTGTCCAAGGCTGATCATTGATTACTATTTAAATAGTGTTTATTACTTTTATCTGACCAAGACTGTGTTTATTACTTTTGTCTGTACAAGACTGCTCTTTAATTATTATTTAAATAGTGTTTATTATTTTCATCTCTCCAAGACTAACCTTTAATTGCTAATTAAAGTAGTTGTTGCTTTTCTCTCCAAGACTTATCTTTAATTGCTATTTAAAAGTGTTTATTATTTTTGTCTGTCCCAGACTGACATTTAATTGCTATTTAAAGTATTTATTATTTTTCTGTCCAAGACTTATCTTTAATTGCTATTTAAATAGTGTTTATTATTTTTGTCTGTTCAAGATTGATTTTTAATTGATATTCAAACAGTGTTAATTTTTTTCTGTCCAAGACTGATCTTAAGCAGTATTTATTGCGTTTTTCTTATGCCTAATGTAATGATTTAGAGCTTTGTGCATTAGTTAGAAACAAAAAGCTAGCACATGATAATTTTCATGCTCGTAAAGCAGATCAAGATCTACACCAAATTTAATTGAGATGGGATGAGTGTGGTTGATATTTTATTTTTATTTATTTATTTGCCTTCGAAAAATGTGACCTAAAATTAGACAAACCATAGCTCGAGAACCTACACAAGATAATCTTTCACACACTTATTTAGAAGATCAAGGTCTACAGCCCATGGCAAGTTGATTTTAATCGAATGAGTTAGGTGTATGATCGTTTGTTTTTAAACATCAAGATTTCAAGATTTGACTTCTCATAACTACGGATTCGAAAACCTGAGCCGTAAATTCGTACGATACATAATCACATTAAGGACAAAAAGGCTATAAAGTGTAGGAGTTTTCAGATACAATTAACAGGAAACATTTTGGTTGTTCTTTCATGTCATGGTTTATACTTGAACCTAAAAGTTTGGATACGGTTAGTTTTACATGAGTTCACTGGATTAGTACCGTAACGTACGCAACTCATTTTAGACTACCAAACTATTATGGTAATCAATAACATGATAAATGTTATATAACGGCTGTGTCCGTTTCTCTGTCAACAGGTAGTAGAGCAAAGGATGGTGAGAAGAACGAATCTTTTACAAATAAGAATTCCTTGTCTCAGGTATAGATTCAAATCTTCACCCTTAAAACTCTATTCCAAACAGAAGTGATAAAATCTGCCAATATCTTCCGGTATCAACAGTGATTACCATTAAAAGAAAGGGGGTGATTTGGTGGCACAGTGGTAGAAACCTCACCTCTGTTACAAAGGGTGCCTGGTTCGTTTCCAAGCCATATCAGTTTCTAATTATGTCTGTGGAATTTCAGGGACTGTTCCCTCATTTCCTTCTTTACTCCCATACCGTCAATTATTTTATATTGTTTTTTTGTATGTATAACATTTATCAGCTTGGAGAGAAAAGAATTTTACTCTCTTCATGTTTAAGATATACATAAACAGTTTTTCCTCTGTATTAGTAGTATTAACTCCTTACCTACTAGTGAGATCCATGTGGATGTCATGAAAACGTATCCCTTATTAAGGGTTGTAGTAATCCTCGAAATGGTGAAATTTGTTAGTGGATGCAAGGCCAAACTTAGTTCTACTATTTCTCCTTAGGTGGCAGCACCTTACTGACAGAAATGACACAAAAAAATGTGTTGTCTCAGTAGATGGCAGGCGGCCTAAGGGAGCATTCAATTACAACACACATGTGTTTGTTTTGACGATAGACAAGTATCAACTTCAAGATCTATTTCGAGATCGGAAAAGGGGAAAAAAACTTTCTTTGATCTCTGGTCAGTGTTGCCAACCAGAAGCAGCATAAAATCCCTTCAAAATATCAGAATTTTGCTGTTTCATTCCAAATGTTCCACAATGCAAACCAGTAATGTGAATGCTTTCCTCTTGCACGTACAACAACTATGCCCTATATAACGGTCTAAGCACTCTTTTCACAGTAATCGAAAGCGGTAATACAATACGCACAAAGAAAAATGACATCTGGAATACAAAGGGTTAAAAAATGTCGAATTCTCGGATTACTCAAGATATTCTTTGAGTTTAGTCTTTCTTTTCTAATATATTACGTTTCCGAACAGAGATTACTTTGTTCAAGGTATGTAATAATTACTAGTTTCAGACTAGATCTCACTTTTACTGTTAGCAGGAGTAACTGAGTTTGACGCTTATGCAGCATTTTTTTTTTCAAGGACTTGGATGTACTACTACAATTCTAAGAATAGATTCCACTCCATCTATGTTTTAATCTTTCAATTGAAATCGGAAGAGTTCACTTCTGGTTTTAGTAATTGATTCCCGTTGCTCAAAAGCTCTAAGACATGTCGTGAACTAGTTTTCGAATTGGTTTCAGCGTCCTAAAAGCACATTATATTCCTCTATTGAAAATTCGTAATTTGATAGTCTCCACCATTTCATACTGTGAAACGAAACCCTAGTATAAGAAACATTTATTAATTAAATTTCAATTCATTCAGTTTCTTTTACTTACAAAAATTTATGTATAATTGTATCAGTTAGGTCATACAGAAAATAAGATTGCAATTACGTGAATTAGACATGATTTCTATTGGTAAATATAATCTTAATATATTAAAACTACTTGGTAAAATATGTGATTTATGAGTTTAATATACGCCACTCACTCTAAATTCTTGCAATAGGATAAATCCGTAAGAGACAAGAAATTGGTTTCTCTGTTTCTAGCAAAGATCTTACAAAACTACAGACACGAAAAAATTCGGCCATAGTCCTATTATTTCTGCACAAGCTAGCCATCTGTTATCAACTGCATAAATACTTCAGTGTTTAAATGGAATTATCACAGCAAGGATTTCTAGGAGTGGTGTACGCAGAAGTTCGTCAAGCTCTCAAGCACTGTCGCAAATCCAGGGGAGATGACGGGAACATATCCCCTCCAATCTTGGAACTGAGGAGACTATTCCCCCCAATAATCCGATTTGAAATGTGTTTTTTGGGAATTAGTCCCAGGAGCGACAGTCCTATTAGCGACAGGAACTGTTATCTGTCCTATGAGCGACCGATTCATTTACATTGAGATGATGGACGATGATATGATTCCATCTCGTAAAATATGTTTGCCTCTGGCGTTATTAACGCCCGAACAACCTTGGTATGAAATATGTACGTGCCAGTGATACTGTTAGTCAAATATATTTTTCCTCTACTGTGAGTGCAAATAAAACATTTTAATTTTGAGTTAGATTTGACATAAAACATATCAGATAACTTAACGAAACAACAGAGATATTTCCATGAAAAGTATATTCCTATGTAATTATTGAAAATCCAGTTGTAATATCCCCTTTCTTCAAAAGCTTTGCTTTCTGTACTTAATTTGATTCAAATCTAATTACTCACTAAGCACAGTAATATATTTTATTTTGAAAAAGTTAAACGTGTAAAAACGTGTAACGTTAAACCATTTCGCTAACTATCTATTTTTTAGACCTCCTAAGACTATGAATAAAATGAAAAAAAAAAAAGTCAATGATAAAAGACAGCTTTTGAGATCCCTTACATCTGATTGGCTATTCTCAGCCAATCCCACCAATTACAATGCAATTCACTCTAAACAATCCAAAAGATAAACAAACTCTTTAAACTACCTTCCGCCCTATTGTAAGCTACTAAAACGTAAACTAATTGCTTAATTTGCTTTTCTGCCTTGTTTTGACATACATAAAAGCTTGTTGTGTAACAATCTGAAATAATCCCTTATAACTAGACGAACTGTTAAGTCCTGCGAGAGATTTGTAACTTGTGTAATAATTTCTTCGAATACACCGTGTTTTTTAGATTTTTTTGATATCCTCAAATGGTGAACAACTTTTTTCCATGGGCGCCCGGTGGGAAGGCAGGGGTCGCCCCCCTGGCTCACAAAAATGTATACGTAATATAGCAAACCACGTATATTAAATACCAGATATACCAGATATGATACAGCAACCACGGAAATGCCCCTCCCTAGAAAACTTTCTCCGGGCGCCCCTACCTCTTTCTGATTTCTTTCTTATGCGATAAACATATTCAATCTAAACTTATGCTCCGTATCATTTTAACATGATTTTTTTTAATTATATTAGAATGATAGACAAAGGGGGAACTACTCTAAATATTTAGTTAGTTTTCCCCTTGATGTATTCATAGAAATTAATTCAAAAATATAATATTAGGAAAAACGTATAAAAGATTTTTAATGTAATGAGAGCATTCTCACGTATTAAATTCAGGTAGAGCGAAATTTTTCATAGTACATTTTGTTAAGTTCAAAATCACATTAGCATAAAACAAGTTAAAGAAGAGAGAACATTATCTTCTTCCATTATCTTAGTATGAACGAATCGGTGACTCATAGGGCAGTTAACAGATCGAATCGGTCGCACATAGGACAGTTAACAGTTCCTGTCGCTAATAGGACTGTCGCAAGTGGGAAGACACCGTTTTTTGGATAGAAATGTGATGATTCGTGTCCGATTGTCACAAAGGAAAGTGATATGAAATTTAAGTTCCCCCCAGAATAAAACTCAAATCTGCCTGCCTCGCAATGTTGAAGACAACTCTGCTCTCCTCATCCTCCACAACATTGTTTATCAACTTCATAAATATTTTGAATATCGCTTAAAACAAATATTATGGGAACTGTCTAATTCCCTCCCCCCCCCGAATGTTGCAGACAGATTTGCGCCGCTGGATTCAATTACATACGATGGAAGAAAACACAACGCAAACTCGAGTCTAATGCGAGCAGTGTTTCTTTCAGGAATAGTTTCGGGGGTCTTTTACTGTCCCGGAACTAAGAAAAATTAAATTGCTATAGTCAACATACCAAAATAGTGTCTCACTTCAGAATCTTTGCATTTAGATTTTATCACCTGTTCCCGGGACATTTTATTGGAAGAAAACCTGAGTGGTAGCAACGGCGCCGATTTCTTTGTAGCTGGGGGAGGGGGCATTCATAAAAAATACATACAACAATATATATATATAACAATAAAAACACATATAACAATACATACATATAAGAATACATAGGGCCTATTCATAAAAATTCCTTGTGGCCCACATAAGCTTCCCTCCCCCCCCCCCCAAGGATCGACGCCATGGATGGTAGTGCAAACAATTGTATTAAAGCAGTGGTGTAACCTTAGGGCCTGCAGGTTTGTCGACATGCAGATTCTGTTCTTTTGTAATTGAAAAACCACATTATATATTACGACGGTTTTGTAGGATAGCAGTAATTAGTCATGATGAGAAAAACAAAGAAATTATCAAAAATATAAAATAATTTCATAGTTTAGTTTCTGCTCAGGTCGGCACAGTTTTTAAGAAGGATCACTGCCTCAATAACTGTTCAATATCGGCTCTCCCTCTCAAGCAAATTATTTAGGTATTGTCATACCTACAAACTGTGATATCAGGAGATTCCAACATGTCAAACCAAGAGGTATGTCTAGTGAAAAATTGAACTGTAAATCAGGGGCGGATCCAGGACCGACTTCTGAGTGGGGGGCGGTGGGTTGTCATACTGCTACTTTTAAGGGCTCCAAACTTTGGGATGGGCTTTATTTATATATATAAAATAAGAAAGTTTCCTCTTCTGGGGGGCGATCGCCCTGATCGCCCGCTCCCCCCTGGATCCGCTGCTGGTGTAAATTCAGTCATCGATGCGCAAAACCTGACGTGGGAGATTTAACACTTATGATACTTCTTCGCATTGCAGCCAGTGAAGTAATTATTTAAAAATAATCTCTCATCAATATTTTTCATTGACTTACAAGTAACTATTATGGTCGTGGTGCATTATGGTATTACATTTCATGGTCATGGCGTATATGCTAAAGAAGAGGAAGGCGATGAGCAGAGTCGGATTTAGGTTTGATATGGCCCTATGCTATTGAAGGTAATGGGGCCCTTTATGTATCCAGATGAATTTACTCACCCTATATACAGAAATGAAGACATTAGATATTTTAGGAAGCAGGCTAGCTGAAAGACCCATTACTTGCATCATAGAAGCCTACACAAAATGCTGCACTGTTGCTATATATAGATTTTATTTTACTTATTGCTTATCTAATATTTTGGAAATATACATCCAGATTTTTGTTTAATTTTTTTGGGGCCCCTAGAGAGAGTGGAGCCCTAAGGTATAGCTTGTTTAGCTTATACGTAAATCCGGCACTGGCGATGAGAGTAAATTAAATGGCGGAATGAAGAAGGTAGGAAAAAACGGTAAACCCCGGGAAAACCCACGCACACGGTGTTTGCTCACCTTCGTAGCTCACTTGGAACAAGCTGGGATTGAACAACGGACCCATGTAACTTTTAATTTAGAAAATAATTTGTAATAGAAAAGGAATGATATTAGGAATTAATAATAATCTCACCGTGAAGAGAAATCTACATATTTTTTTTAATGTTTAATCGGTACCTTGATTTTGATTCGTCAATCGTCCCTATTAAAAACATCATTACACTTAAGAACTGGAATTAGGAAGACTCAATAGACAAATGCACACTCATGTCCAAAATTATTGTCGCATGTCAATAAATATGTTGTTACAGGAACATAATTTGATAACGAATTCGTCCGGTATTTCTTATAATATTAGCATCTGTATAATCGGCAAACACATGTAGGTGGCAAATTTTACGTCAAAAGAGCAGTAAATAAGAGCAATAAAACGAAAATAAAACTTTCTTGTCCATTTAGCAGCATGTTGTTGTACTCACCTTAATTTTCTTATTTATAGTTCTTTTCCTATGAAACTTACCACAAATATACATTTCCCGATTATACCATAGTATCAGTATTAAAAATACTGCAAAATCATTATTAAATTATATTCTTACAAGAAGGCACTTATCGATATGCGACAATTATTTTGGATATGCGTTATATTATATAGTCTACAAAATAATAAATAAAATAAAATAAAATAAACGTTGATACGAGGTTCTTTCAAACATCTCCAGAACTGAAACAGATAGAAACGTGCTGCTTGCTTTAAAATATGCGAGCACTCGTTGTCAGTGCGTGACCGAGATGGAAACGCCGTACCGCACTCTAGCGGCAGAGGTAAGAATGATGACTGTTTCTAATACGATTCATTACAAGAACAGCGCGCTTGGAATTCATTGCTATAGTGTTGCCAAAATGTCTTGATCCGTGGCAAAAATGCAAAGTAAAGCTCACACCTACGCACTGAGCCAATAACGGTTCAGCTGTTGCCAAGCCAGAGAGTCTTAGCGAAAAGGAGTGGAATTCCTTCAGCCGATAGCAGCGCTTGGAATGGAAGATTAGGTATCAAGTCAATGTGGTATATCTGACATGTGATGATGGTGTCATGGATGTATCTAATGTGCAGTGATAGTTCAAAGAAGGCAGAACATCATGTGACAACAAGCCAATAAGTTGCTTCGGCCTCGCACAAACTGATCTGACTACAAGATTGAACGAGTAGAGAAAGTTGTTTTGGAGTATCGTCGAATGAGTGTGGAATTCATCGTCTACGAAGTTGACATTTCCGAGGGATCAGTTAACATGTCTTATCAACAGTCTTGATTTGTGTTAATATGTTTGAGAAAATGTTGCTTATTTATGCAAGAATATGGTACTTTGACCATATTTAAGCGCAATTGTTTAGATGTTTTATGTTTTATCATAGTAATATTACTCTTACAGTACATTTGGCCAATGGCGGCTTTAGAGGAAAGTCACATTGGTGAAAATTAGTTTTATCGCTTAAAACTGTAGGAAGAAAACTTACCCACTTTAATAAGTAATTTAAACGATAGAAATTTAATTTTTACTGATGGAACTTTCCTCAAGATTTAGTATTGTGTAAGACAAATTTTAGTATAAAGTGTTCACAACACGTTTCCATTTTAGTATAATCATATGCGTAGTTACTAGATGTGTCGAGAGTATCTGTGCACATCCTAATAATATGGATTCGTTCATTTTTCTTCAATTACAAAGTATTCTAAAGATTTGTTACTTTCAGTTTATTGAAATGACGTTTTATCTGATTTTTAATACAGATTTGAAGCCCAACAAAATTAGCACATGGTAATATTAAAGTCAGAGAGTAAGTGGAATGTAATTACTAGAGACCGAATGTTTAGGCATTAAAAACCTGGAAAATAGGCAGGCAAATAGGCATCTAAAATTTTAAAAATAGGCACTAAAATGTAACTCTAAATAATGAAGATAAGTACTAAGTACAATTAAAAAAATAAATTCAAGTCATAGATAATGTTCAAAGAATATAAAAACATAGTTGTTTGTTAATATCTTCTTTTACTGTATATATAAAAACGAAGCTTGGCATGTATTCCAAGTATATTTGGAAAATACATTCTATGCATCACTTTATCACTACGCATAAGAGACCAAATTTTTATACATTTATCAGTATACACAGCAATCCAAAGTTTTAGAGCACTTTATCAGTACATATGCAGTCAAAAGTTTTACCGCATTTTGTCACTGCAAACATCATTTACATATCTCGGAAGAAGCAGAATCCTTTCTTGAAATATTAAGTTTTATTTTGAAAAGATAGGCAACTTTAGGCGCTAAAGCAATTATTTAGGCAGGAATGAGTGAAATAGGCAAAATAAAATTGTTTTAAATTGAAAATATAACCCCCTATATTAACATTAAAACGTTATTTTTGACCATATCTTTAATATTTAAAGAATAGGCATTTTGCCTAACATCTG
Source organism: Thermobia domestica (assembly GCF_964235325.1). Classification (NCBI taxonomy): domain Eukaryota; kingdom Metazoa; phylum Arthropoda; class Insecta; order Zygentoma; family Lepismatidae; genus Thermobia; species Thermobia domestica. The sequence goes on along the minus strand of NC_137468.1, from coordinate 27,143,467 downwards.
GCCTCTAGTAATTACCTTTGTGTGAACACTCATATGAAAAGTTCTACTTTAATTATCTTTCTCACACTCGTTCAAAACATCTTGCTTTAATTCCTTTGTATACACCCGTCCAGAAAATTTTGCTTTAGTTACCTTGTCGCACATCTATATGAAAAGTTCTGCTTTACTTATCTTTGTGCACACTCATACGAAAAGTTATGGTTTAATTACCTTTGTGCACACCCACATGAAAAGTTACGGTTTAATTTCCTTGTGCACGCCCGCATTAAAAGATTTCTTTTAAGTACTTTTGTGCACATCCATTGGGAAAGCTCTACTATGATTACCTTTGTGCACACCTGTATTAAAGGTACTGCTTTAATTACCTTTGTGCTTACCTGTGTGAAAAATTTTGCTTTAATTACCTATGTGCACACCGGTATTAAAAGTTCTGTAATAGTTCTGCAATCTTTTGCATACTTACGTATACCCCTATATGAAAAGTTCTGCTTTAATTATCTATGTACACACCCATATGAAAAGTTCTGCTTTAAGTACTTTTGTGCACATCCTTATGAAAACTCATAATTTCTGGATACATCTATGAGTATAATATTTTGGGCGTGTTTCAGATATAACGAATATTGCTTACAAATCACACACAAATAATTTGACATAAACGATGAATCAAGTAGACATAAAGTAACAATATAGTATAAGAGGTTTCAGCTGCTCTTCCCGCTGAAACTGTGGAGACTGTGGCGCCACCACTCAAGGAAGTTGAGTACTACGAACTACTAAAAGCAAGAACGAATCAAATCATTCAGAGTGCGTGAGTCTGATAGAATTAGCCAATGACATATTTAGCTACTGCCAGTAGCAGACGATGCAGTTAGTTACAACTCTAGCCGGTAGTTTCGCAGAGTCACTTTTGTTGCATTGTGGGAACGATCTGAATTTCCATTAGGAATATAGGGAGTTGTTCATCAGGGTAAACAATGTAAGTTGAGAGTGTGAATTTTACGAGTTTTAATCTGACACTGTCGTAAAATATAGATCAATGTAAATTTATTATATTGGGAATTTGTTATAAATTATATATTCCCTGTGTTCTGTTGCTACTAAATAACTACCTACAAATCTATTCTACGTAATTGTAAAAACTCATAATTTCCTGTTTCAGTTTTACACACAATGTACTCGTGCAATTTTGAGCAAAAGCGAGCATATTCATAAACGTAACTAGCTCACTCTCAGTTTACTTTTGAAACTTACAGGAACATAAATAAATTTATGCGGAGCACATAATATTATAATTTAATATTGTAACGTGTTAAAAATTGGTCATGGGTTAACTGATTTATTTTAATATTTATTGCAAATTGTAAAATCTTTTAATTTTAAATTTTATAATAAATTGCTGTAATTTAACTGGTGTTGCAGCATACTTACACAAGGTTTTGCCCACAAAAAACACACCTTGTTTTATACACAAGACATTTTTAATTGTTAAAACCAACAGTGGTATGTAAACATGGTTGAGTCAGAGAAATACAACTGTCTTCCTGTAAGACTCAAAAATAAAAACCTGCAAATATACAGAAGAGAAGCAGGTCAATAATATGAAAAGAGAAGGCCCACTATCGAGCTTAAGAGACAGCGAGGCCGCGGGGCCTCAGTGGTAGAGCTTTTACCTGTGGTGCATGGGGTCCATAGTTCGATCACAGCTCTCGCCAAGTGATCTTTGTGGTGAACAAACATCGTGTGCGTGGGTATTCTAGGGATTCTCCCATTTCCTGTTACTTTATTCATTCCACGATTTCATCCATTTCTCATCACCGTCCAGGCCCGTATCCAAGGGGTCAAGGGTAGTCCGGGCCACCCTAAATTTTTGCGGCCTTCCTAAAATTTTCACGGTAGGCTTGCAAATGAACTATAATATGGTGATGAACTATCATATGGTTTGGATCGGCTCCCCCTAACTTCACCCGGGCCCTCCTTCATTTTTGTCCTTGCTACGGACCTGTCACCGTCTCCTTTAGCTTAGCCGCTATAAGATTGCGACGTAAAACTTAAAGATTTCATTTTATTTTCGAGAGAGAACAATAGCAGCCAAATTACACTTGTGACAAACGCATCATCACGTTTGTAAGATATAACATCTCCAAAATTGGAAATAAACACTAATCCCTATTCGTTAAGTCACGGTATACCAAAAAGATATCACATGTAAATCTCTTATATAGACTTAAATAAAATCAAAATTTATATACAAAAGTAAAAAAGAATATGGATACTCCTATAGAATTATGTTAGGAACATTGACAATTGAGCATTTAATTTTACTTCAGAGAATCAATGCATGTCAGTTATGAGAAACTTCAATTATTAAAAAAAAAGGTTATTATTACAAGAATTTTAAGAAATTATATATATATATATATATATATATATATATATATATATATATATATATATATATATATATATATATATATATATATATATTTAAATAATTTACATCTTAATGAATTACACTAAATGCTCACAAAATTGCAGCCACCTTTCCACACAACAAAGTGTGGCCAGTAGCCAAGCTGATTACATGACCATCCAGACTGGCAGTATTGCAGAGAAAGAACACACTTGAGCCTGCATGTTGGCACACAGCATATTGTTATAATGTATAGGTAGAATTTATGCACATTTTAATAGGGAATGATTGTATATACCCGAGCAATAGGTACGTCAATAACCTAGATAACAATACTTCTCGGATGCACCTGTTTCTGTGCAGTGAAGATGTACAAGAAGTGGGAAGAAAATCGGGTAACGGTCTCCAAGAGGCGGAACTACAGGGCGGTATGGAAGTTCAAAACGTGGGGCGAGCGTCGCGCCAAACAGCTCGTGACAGCCAAACGAACCATCAGTGTCCTGAAGTTACGTGGCCAATATAATGGTGAATACACAACGCCCATATTCCAAGCAACTGTACGACGTACACTGATACGTATGCAATGTTATGGCTTGGGGATGGTTCTATTGGCATGAACTGGAATTATTGGGGCGTATGGACCACAGGGAGACATTTGTTGTGTACCTGCTGGTGTTAGAGAGTCACGTATACCCTACAATGCAGCACTTCTACCCATAGGAGGACGGCATTTTCCAGGATAACAATGCACGGCGCCTCCAAGCCAGAACTCTATTTGCTAGGCTTAAGAAGGATTCCACGGAGCTGCAGCGTATGAATTGGCCCCTTAAATCACCGGATCTTAATCCTATAGAACATTTACGGGATGTTGGGAACGATCTATTCGCACCATGACTCCTGCACCAACATGTGGGGGCTCATTGTGGGATGTCATTAGGAATATACGCTGTCAGATCCCCGTTAAAACATATCAGAAACTACCAGAATCCAAGCCACGTCGTAACCAGACCGTCCTCTGAGCAAAAGATGAACGAACAAAGTATTAGGTAGGTGGTCGCAATTCAGTCACCACTCAGTTTATAATGACCCGCTTGATTTTTTGTTATTTTCTTCAGGTCCTCTCCTTTAAAAAAAAATCCCACCACTGATTTAAACTGTGAAAGAATCTTCAAATAGAGATCGTGAAGATAAAATGAACCCAAAATATCGAACAATGGACTTGATTTCCTTTGTGGACTAAACATTCCAAATGTAGGCCTAATGCTGAACTGCAGCTGTGGCATTCGAATATGATGCAAATGGGTTTAACAGGCAAACCTCTAATATTAAACTCAAAAAATATAACGTTTCCATTTCGAGATCAGTTGTTATCTGCCAGTGGCGGATCCAGATCTGGGCGATTCCCCCCCAGAAGAGGAAACTTCCTTATTTTATGTATATAAATAAAACCCATCCCAGAGTTTGAAGCTGTTAAAAGTAGCTCTAAGTAACAGTATGACAACTCACCGCCTCCCCCTTCCCCAAATGTTGGTCATGAATCCGCCCTTGTTATCTGCACAATATAGTTTCTTTAGCCTATTGATTTACACAGGAAAGTTTTTCTTTTGTTGTTGTTGTTTTCGTTTTAATACACTGGGAGTATCATTGCTTTTTAAACATCCCTTGTTTACTAGAAATCAATATATGTATTATACGAAACACGTAAAAATGTGTGTACAAATTGAATTGAATTGTCATTAGAATATCATTAGCATGGTATTCTTTTAATAGATGTCGGGACATGCGTGACTGTAATATGTGCCGTGTTATAATATGACAAAATAATCGATGCACAGTGATATTTGAACAAAGGAAGGTCATTTTAAGGTATGTTTCAAGTTTGAAAACATTACTGAAGTATAGTGTTACTGAACAGACGTTAATTTGGGACATATCTTCCTATCCGCATGAACAAAACTACTTTGTGATACATTTGAGGCACATGATACTATTCTTATGTTATGTTATTTGTTGTGTATAACACAGACATCGTTGTGGCTCTATTTTGTGCGATTATAGTTTTTATATGTTATGTTCAAGTTTGATATAGATGAAATCATGAAAATTGACATATTATAATACTATTAATGATGTCTGTGGTGGTGCATACATACAGTATTTTTTTCACTTGCTCTATTTCGGCATTGGCTATTAAATAGGCCTATTGCATTGAAGAATTCGCAAAAATCTGAGGTAAATACAAAAATCATTACATTTGATATTTATCCAGATGTTTTAATAAAAACACGAATTTTTAGAAGATATTTTACTGTAGACCTACAGATATTTTTGCTTTTCGATCTGGGAATGCTGAAGGAAAGATCCGAAGTCCTGGTACAGTCCGCAGCAAAAACCCTGCAAAATGAGCATGTAAGTTTATTGTGAAACTACGCCTAACAGCCCAAAGAATCAACATAACGTCTAAGTGACACGAAACCTCGGCGTCCTCCCGTGCACACTTATTTTGGAGCAAAACACTTCGTCGTTTCACAATAAACTTACATTCTCATGTTGCAGTTTTTTTGCTGTGGGCTGTACAACTACAAGTCATACTTCTTCGGCTATGGTTTTCAGTGTTGACAACAGTTGCTTTCAAAAAGTAGCTAAATTATATCTAGAATCTAGCTAAAACTAACAATAAATAAACTAAAATTTATCAATAAATAAACAAATAAGCAAAAATTTAACAATAAATAAACAAATAAGCAAATATGTCCGAATGATGTACTAACTTCAAATACACCGCGTTTTTCATCCTAATATTCTAAAATCAAACCGTTTCACCGTTCACACTTAAGATATGTAGGACTAAGTCTACTTAAAATATTTAAGTAAGTTCTTTTCTCCTGGATTAAACATATACTTCGAATTCTTTCCTTCGTGTCAAACTCTTGCGCTAATGTTTCCTGTATATACAGGGTGTATCAAAAACTTTACAACTTTGAAAACTCACATGGATTTATTTATTTAGCTCACAGACATGACTTTGCTCTCATTCAGTGACAAAATACATCACGTTTTATACTTTATACTTAAATATGTTCAATGTAGCTTCCATTGGTGATGCGGTATCTGAAGTCTCCCTTGGTCTACAATGTCTTTAGACGCACGGGGACGACCTGAAGATTTGTTGTGTCTTACCGAATGCCCAATTTCAATAAAACACTTATACCACTAATAAATAGTCTACTGGAAGGATCTTTACCATACTCTGAAGGAAAATTACTTTGCACAGTTGTCACCGACTTGGATTCTTCAAACCAAAACACGTAACTAGCACGCTCGGGTACAGTAGTTCTTTCAGAAAAATAGTTCCGAGGGGGCACACTTGGTGTTCTGGGGGGGGGCACTGCTGATAATATTATATTTATTATTATATTATAGACGTATTATTTTGGTCTCTTCCGGGGGCTCCCTCAAAAACATGTCTGGAAGAAACACTGTCAGTAAAGGCAGCCATTTTTGCTGTCCTGCAACAGTCACTAGCGCTTACGGTGGTTTGTTTCTGAACTTGTGTACTACGTGAGTCAAAACTTGATGTATTTTGCTACAAAATGACACCAAAATCATGGCTGTAAGATACATGAATAAATCAATATAGATAGATAGATATAGATATAGATATAGATATAGATATAGATATAGATATAGATATAGATATAGATATAGATATAGATATAGATATAGATATCAATGAAAGTGACCATGTTTGTGACTTAAGAACTCTTGAACCACCCGACCTATCTCTATCAAATTTTTAACATAGATGAGTTTCGAGCAATCGGATGGTTTTCAACATTAATTTCACTTTGAAGATGCAACTAGGGGGAGATATATCTAAAATGACCGATATTAGTGTGTAGAATCCATAGTTTTCGGACGAACAGTGGCACTTCTGTTGCTATTTAAATCCAAATTCAGTCCCGTAACTTAGGGAGGAGGAGGGGAAACATATACAAGTGATCGAATATGACCAATATTAGTGTCGAATCCATAGTTTCTGGGGCCGTTGAGATGAATAGTGACACTTCCGATGTCGTTTAAATCCAAATTCAGCCTTCATTAGTACTTATAATGGGGGATAGTGAATGTAAAAATAATTGAAAATGACCGATATTAGTGTTGAATTCATAGTTTTGGGGATCCCTAAATTGATTGGTGACAGTTTTGGTGCACTTTATGTCCAAAGTGAAACATATTCTCCCGTGCGTTTCTAATAAACTTTATGAACTGGAAAATGTATTCAACTATAAATAAGAAGAAATGGATAGAAATTTGTAATTATGAGTGCAAAATTGGCCAACATTACGATATAACCAACCCAACGGTAATTGATGACTTATCATGCTGTCTGTGTTCCTTGTTTACTACTTTTTAAATAATGTTTCTATTTATTTTGTAATAACTTATTTATTTTGTAATAATTTGTAATTTTTATAAAATAAATAGACATATTAAAGAAACATAGACAGCATGATAAGTCATCAATTACCGTTGAGTTCATTCTTCTAGTCGCTGCCTTTACCTAGATTTTTGAGTAATTCAAATTCTGGTCACACTGTAATTTTTATGGATGGCAACACTGAAAATTCTTTCGATTCGTATTTTCGGGTGTAGAATAACATGATCAATTCTGGTGGTAAGTTACATTTTATTACCTCTTTCCACTTACGAAAAATGGGCAAAAAAAAGATAGGTTTTCAAAAATATTTAGTAGTCTGCCGCCTTAAAATCTGCATTGCAAGGTGAAAGTCTCAAAACAGATAAAGAAGTGAAGCATAATGTGAGGAGAGTTGCTAAATAGCCCGAGCCCTGAATTTTTTTTTTTTTTTTTTTTTTGCAAAGGGTTTGGACAAATGACTGCAACTGTGAAACCAATGCCTGAATCTCAATGAGAGTCATGTAGGGAGGTGAGGAAGGACCCTTCTACACATTACATATGTAACTTAAAAATAAACATTTTACAGCTAAAGGAAACTTATATATTTAACGCCCCACGTAATAATAATATCAGCGCAGAATTTAATTTTCATAAGATCCGTCTTAAAACCATCAAAAAAGGAGCCAGTGAAGCTAAACCAATAAAATCACCGTTGATTTCAAAGACTGAAAAGCAACGAGCAGTATTTTTAATTATAATTTGATTGAAAAAGGAAACTATGTTTACATATACTGACAACACTATCTTAAGGACGTGGTATTTCAAAATATACATTCATATTTTCCTTATCCACTCAGAAACAAATGAAAATTAAATTTTCTTTGTGAATAGCTTTCTAGTTTTTATATTTCCACGAATAAATTGAGACTCGAATGGGTATATTTTTAAATTCTCTCTCTTTTTTGTTATGTCAACATCGGTTTGGAAACATTTATTTGAATTAATTTGATTAAAAAGGAATAAAAAAAACTGAAACAAAGTGATGGAAAGATACAACCAGTATTTACATTCATAAATTGCATTGGCATCTGTAGTAGTGTTATATAAAAAATTTAGTGCTTTAAAAATTAGATTACAGTACAAATAATATGAAATGATTACTAAGATCTATTTACCCATCTACTTCCATGATGTTTCCAATAGTATTTTATTTACTATATGAATTTTCCCAATACTGTTTAATTTTCTAATTATTATTCTTTTTATGTTTAGTGTAAAATCTTCCAAGTTGTCGCTTTGTGCAAATTGGTGGAGAGTGTAAATAAACAAAATAATAAATAAAAGTTATGGATCGTCACATTAAACTTTCTGGTTTCCATTTCGTACATCGAGGAGCGCAGTGGCTCCGTGATAGATCGCTTATCTCTGGCACATAGGGTCCCTAGTTCAATCCCCGCCCAAGTAAACTTGTGATGGACAATATTGTGTCCATGGGTTTTCTCGGGGTCTTTTCATTTCCTCCCACTTTCTCATTCTATCAATTCTCTCATCATTATTCACTTGTCTTAATGATCCGTCTTCCTTACCGTAAAGGACATAATCGTGGGACGTTAAACTAAAAAAATTCATTTTCAGTTCCTAAATCATGTTATACTGCAGTTATTACTGAAATAATTATTTATGGAAAAAGGAACGTATGTTAAATATTTCTTAAATTAGTGATGGACAAATGGCAACCCGCGTGTATTTTTCCTCCAGTCCGTGAAAAAAAAACTAAAAATGTCGGGGGGGAGCAAGGTGACTCAGTGGTAGAGCGTTTACCTCTGGTGCATGAGGTCCCTGGTTGAATCCCCGGTCTAGTAAGTTTGTGGTGGACAACATCGTGTTCGTGGATTTTCTCGAGGTATTCCCGTTTCCTCCTACTTTCTCATTTCACTAAATCTTCTATGGTCATTCACCTGCTTTAATTCTCGTCTTCCTTAGTTGAAAGGGCATAATCGTGGGACGTTAAACTGAAAGATTTTATTCTAGTTTTGAAATTAAAAATGTGTATGATTTTTTTTCTCTTTTTTAAGTTTCATTCGTAACAGGAACAGTGTAGCACCACTGTATTCGTTATCAAGACTTAATTTTTAACTGGCAATTTTTTTAAACTATTTGTTTACCAATCTTATTCTGCAAGATAAGGTTGTTGGTATCGGGTCGAGCTTTAAAACAAATCATAGAGTTTCTTTTTTACGTTCACACCTCAGGTTCTATTGGGCCCAGATATACTAAACAAGAAGTCAAATTCCCAGAAAAGAACAAAAGAATCAGAATCAGGAATCAGAAATTAATGACTATTGCACATTTAGTGAACCGTTATGCCAGGGAAGAAAGGAAAATGACTTTCTAGTGTGGTTCTTGATTAATTAGTCATTACTGCCCTAAATCATGGCATCTCTCACAAGTAGACCTTACGTTTGGGTGAATCGAGTTGCTGGCTGAGACACACATGATAAAGTAGTACTAAATGTGGTCAGTATTTCAGTGAAGTTGTAGGTGCGAAGCTCCAGGGGTTTAGGGGATACAGCTACCAGAACATCAGATGGAAGTACAGAATAGTCTGCATACAGTTGGAGGTAAAAGCCCTGTAAGACCTCTTGTAACGACAAAAGGTGAATAACAAATATATGGGTACATATTAGGACTAGGGGGAAGTCATATAGTAAGGGTATACCTGACGGCGGCCATCTTGAAATCCGCCATTTTGAATTAAGGTTAAGTTTTTAAAATAGGAATAGGGTCATGTGATACATGATTTAAGGCGTAAATTTAATCAGAAGAACAATGGTGACGTTAATTTTGATTTACGCACAATGGGTAAAAAGTTACAGGGAAATTAAATATTGTTGCAGCATATGTATTAGTCCTTTACCCCACCTCTTAAATTTTGTGCTAATGATAATAATTAAATAAAATGCAGGTGGATAAATATTAGGTCTATGGTAAGAGTTGCCTTGATGGCGGCCATGTTCAAATCCGCCATTTTGAATCAGACAAAAGTTTTAAACAAAACGCATAACAGTGACACCTTATTAATAGCAAATTTTACCATAAATCCAACGGTATTAAATTTACGCCTTAAATCATGTATCACATGACCCTATTCCTATTTTAAAAACTTAACCTTAATTCAAAATGGCGGATTTCAAGATGGCCGCCGTCAGATATACCCTTACTATATGACTTCCCCCTAGTCCTAATATGTACCCATATATTTGTTATTCACCTTTTGTCGTTACGAGAGGTCTTACAGAGCTTTTACCTTTAACTGTATGAAGACTATTCTGTACTTCCATGTGATGTTCTGATAGCTGTATCTCCTAAACCCCTTTTGCTTCGCACCTACAACTTCACTGAAATACTGACCACATTTAGTACTACCTTCTCATATATGTCTCAGTCAGCAACTCGATTCACCCAAACGTTAGGTTTACTTGTCAGAGATTTAACTCAACCAAATCTTTGTCACGAGCCCCACACGTCCCAGCCAGAGGTGAATTTAGAGGATAAAAAAGTGGAGGAACAGCTAGATCGAATTAGTCTCAGACGCGACAGTCCTATTAGCGACAGGAACTGTTATCTGTCCTATGAGCGACCGGTTCATTTACATTGAGATGATGGAAAATTATATGATTCCATCTCATAAAGTATGTTTGCGTCTGGCGTTATTAGCGTCCGAACAACCTTGGTATGAAATATGTACGTGCCAGTGATACTGTTCGTCAAATATATTTTTCCTCTACTGTGAGTGCAAATAAAACTTATTTTAATTTTGAGTTAGATTTGTCATAAAACATCAAATAACTTTACGAAACAACAGGGACATTTCCATGAAAAGTATATTCCTATGTAATTATTGAAAATCCAGATGTAATATACTCTTTCTTCAAAAGCTCTGTTTTCTGTATTTAATTTGATTCAAATCTAATTACTCACTAAGCACAGTAATATATTTTATTTTGGAAAACTTAAACGTGTAACAGTTTCGCAGTGAATAAAATAAAAAAAAAAAAAAAGTTAATGACAAAAGACAGCTTTTGAGATCCCTTACGTCTGATTGGCTATTCTCAACCAATCTCACCAATTACAATGCAGTTCACTCTAAACAATCCAAAAGGTAAACAAACTCTTTAAACTACCTTCCTCCCTATTGTAAGCTACTAAAATGTAAACTAATTCCTTAATTTGCCTTCCTCCCTTGTTTTGACTTATACATAAAAGCTTGTCGTCTAGCAATCTGAAATAGTACCTTATAACTAGACGAACTGTTAAGTCCTGCGAGAGATTTGCAACTTGTGTAATAATTTCTTCGAATACACCGTGTTTTTAGATTTCTTTGATATCCTCAAGTGGTGAACACCCTCTTTCTGTGGGCGCCCGATGGAAATTCAGGGATTGCCCCAGGCTCACAAAAATGTATACGTAATAGCAAACCACATATAATAAATAACAGATATACCAGACGTGATACAGCAACCATGGAGATGCCCCTCCCTAGAAAATTTTCTTCGGGCACCCCTGCTTCTTTCTAATTTCTTTCTTATGCCATAAACATATTCAATCTAAACTTACGCTGCGTATCATTTTAACATGAAATTTTTAATTATATTAGAATCATAGACAAAAACGGAGCTACTCTAAATATTTAATTAGTTTTCCCCTTGATAGACTCAATGTATTCATAGAAATTAATTCAAAAATATAATATTAGGAAAAACGTATAAAAGATTGTTAATGTAATGAGAGCATTCTCACGTCTTAAATTCAGGTAGAGCGAAATTTTTCATAGTGCATATTGTTAGGTTCTAAATCACATTAGCATAAAACAAGTTAAAGAAGAGAGAATATTATCTCCTTCCATTATCTTAGTATGAACGAATCGGTGACTCATAGGGCAGTTAACAGATCGAATCGGTCGCTCATAGGACAGTTAACAGTTTCTGTCGCTAATAAGACTATCGCAAGTGGGAAGACACCGCTAGATCCCAGACTATGATAGGTATATCATGAGTTCACTATAAACTTTCCAAAATATATCAATAATAGCTTAAATTATTTTTGTTATTCAAAAACCTGGGGGGGGGGGAGGACAGGCCTCGGATTTGATCTGCCACTTAGTTTATAGGTATTTTCAACAACTATAAGTTCGTTGAAAACACCTATAAAATCTAATCACTTCATTCTTTTAATTAACCATCCACAAACTGTATACGGTTTACCATTAACTAACATAAGCTTTTACCACAATTAAATTATGAGCTACATATTTCTTGTACAAAAAAACAAAATAAAAAATAATAAAAAAAATAAAATAAATAAAATAAAATAAATAAAATAAAATAAAACTTTCAGTATCAAACGTGATGTGTTAGTTACACAACAGAGCTCATTGGTTAAGCAGTTAGCATGCGCGCCTTTGACGTGCGAGAACCGGGTTCGGTTCCTGATGGGAGCTCACTGGTTTACATCCCACATTAAGACATAAATCTACATCTCATATAGTCTCGTTCGTGAAAAGGCCGCCAAATTCAAAATCAAAGTAAGTCATAATCAAAGTTACTCTCTTCCCAAGAGCAAGCTATCTCGTGTAAATTTCTTCATGAAAAGAAAGAGGTGACAAATACTTATGCCATATTTTGGGGCTACAGTAGACTTCCGATAATCCGGGACGTTTGGGACTTGATCAATGCCAGATCATCGAAAATGGTGGATTTATCTGGCATTACCTTTTGCGATCGCTGAACGGTTAAATCATATACTTAATATAGCTAGAACATGGTGTTTAGTAGCAATTGTTTATCAGGAACAATATGGTAGTCATTTCAACTCAAATATAACAAAAACTACAATATTATAACAGATCGAATCTACATTCTACATTTTAAAAAATACGGACTGATGCAGAATCTCTGTACTCTTGAAAGACTACAGTAAATTCGATATATATATACTATGTGATCAAAAGTATCCGGACACCTGGCTGAAAATGACTTACAAGTTCGTGGCGCCCTCCATCGTTATTGCTGGAGTTCAATATGGTGTTAGCCTACCCTTAGCCTTGATGACAGCTTCCACTCTCGCAAACATACTTTCAATCAGGTGCTGGAAGGTTTTTTGGGGAATGGTAGCCCATTCTTCACGGAGTGCTGAACTGAGGAGAGGTATCGATGTAGGTCGGTGAGGCCTGGCACGAAGTGGCGTTCCAAAACATCGCAATGGTGTTCTATAGGATTCAAGTCAGGCCTCTGTGCAGGCCAGTTCATTACAAGGATGTTATGGTCGTGTAACCACTCCGCCACAGGCCGTGCAGTATGAACAGGTGCTCGGTCGTTTTGAAAGATGCAATCGCCATTCCCGAATTGCTCTTAAACAGTGGAGCCTTCAAGAAAAACACGACCACACCATAACATCACTAATTCCGAATTTTACTGTTGGCACTACACACGTTGACAGATGACGTTCACCGGGCATTCGCCATACCCACACCCTGCCATCGGATCGCCACATTGTGTACCGTGATTCGTCACTCCACACAACGTTTTTCCACTGTTCAATCGTCCAATGTTTACGCTCCTTACACCAAGCGAGGCGTCGTTTGGCATTTACCCGCATGATGTGTGGCTTATGAGCAGCCGCTCGACCACGAAATCCTAGTTTTCTCACCTCACGTCTAACTGTCATAGTACATGGAGTGGATCCTGATGCAGTTTGGAATTCCTGTGTGATGGTCTGGATAGATGTCTGCCTATTACACTTTACGACCCTCTTCAACTGTCGGCTGTCTCTGTTAGTCAACAGACGGGGTCGGCCTGTACGCTTTTGTGCTGTACGTGTCTCTTCACGTTTCCGCTTCACTATCACATCAGACACAGTGGACCTAGGCATGTTTAGGACTGTGTAAATCTCCTGTACAGACTTCTGACACAAGTGACACCCAATCACCTCAACACGTTCGAAGTCCGTGAGTTCCACGGAGCGCCCAATTCTGCTTTCTCACGATGTCTAATGACTACTGAGGTCGCTGATAATGAGTACCTGGCAGTAGGTGACAGCACAATGCACCTAATATAAAAAACGTATGTTTTTGAGGGTCTGAGTTTGTCCGGATACTTTTGATCACATAGTATATATATATATATAAGAAAAGAAAACTCCACCATACCGTGGCGGTCCATCGGGTATTCCGGACTCATGGAATGTGGACTAACGGAAATATACTGAAGTAGTAAAATATTTAGTTAAGAAATATAAAGAAATGCCATACGAAAAACGTATTTGACTCTTTTTTTGAAAGAAAAAGAAAGAAACTAAGAAAATGAAGCCACTCCAAGAGTAACCTATAGATAGTTATCAAAATAAGAGAAACCTCTGAAAGAAAGTGTACCCTATCAGATTTTATGTGGTGTTGGACCGCCTTCACCTTCACAATATCTTCGATGCGACGTGGAATCGAGTCGTAGAGGTCGTGAATGGTAGCAAATGAAATATTACCCCGTTCCCTGTGTAGTGGATTATTCACTAGGAGAAAGACAGGAGCCAGAAACCTGAGGACTCCTAAAATGGATCACATATATTCAATTTTGTTTAGGATTGTGGATTGGACGGGTCAGTGGAGATGTTCAACTTGAGTGTCTTGGTATAAGTTTTAAATCTCTCTTCTGAGACACATTTTAATGAAAGTTGTACAAGTATGATAAAAATAACTCGGTTCGAGCTACATACTATGTTTCAAAACTCGTTTTAAATGGTTCAGCTGCTCTCCCGTGATGATGAAAGAAACATTGTAGATTTCAGTTTTACATATTGAGGAAAATGAAAAGAAATCTTTGAATTTAACGTCCCACGATTATGCCTGTTAGGCTAAGAGAGAGATGATGATTGAAGCAAGTGAATGATGATGCGAGAATTGATGGAATGAGAAAGTGGGAGGAAACAAGAGTACCCCGAGCAAACCCAGGAGAACGATGTCCACCACAAACTTCCTAGCCGGGAATCGAACCACGGACCTCACGCACCAGAGGTAACAGCTCTACCACTTAGCCACTGTTCCCCCTTATATTAAGGAAAAATATAAAAAGTTGCCCCCTGGCTGTATTCCACCGTGGAAATTGAATTTTTGAAAACACTAGAATACATGTTCAATCATTTTTTTAAAAGGTATTTATATGTTGAATTTCATCTCCCTAACCTGAGTAGAAAACGGGATTTAGGTGGGTGCACGCGCACCCCTTTCTTTGTAAATATACCCTATTTAAAATGAGAAGCTATGAGTGAAAATAGCAACACTTTCCGAAACTTTCTGCCATTATTTTTCCGTTTGGGGCTTAAGAATCTTCATCCCGGCGAAATTAAAATACCGCTAATTTTACAGTAATTATGTGATATCTTCAAATAGATAAAAGATAATCGAAATGTGGAACAAGAGCGCCCTAGACAATATTATTTTACATGAGAAACTGTTATCACGACTCACTTATCTGCTTTCGATTTCGAGCCATTTTGAAAATCGGCATTTATTTTCGCGTTTCTAAACAGCTGAAAACGGAAAGCCGGTAGGTGACTTGTGATAACGGTACCTCACGCAAAATAATATTGTCTAGGGCGCTCTTGTTCCATATTTCAATTATCTTTTATCTATATGAAGATATCACATAATTACTGTAAAATAAGCGGTATTTTAATTTCGCCGGGACGAAGACTCTTAAAAGAAAGCAGAGCTTTGCAAAAGCAATAGTTTAAGTCAATTTTATTAACGTAAAAGGAAAAGGAAGCAAAACAACATAACATTTGTCAAGTAGAGAAGAAACAGAATCCAGGAGAAGAGAAGAACTTTTTTTTCTGCATATTACTTGCAACCCTCTTTAAAATACTACAACCCCTTCCTCCCCCTCCCCCCTTCGTTCTATGTATAAGCATTGTCAGGAATAAATAATATCGTCGTATGTCACTTTGAAGAGTTTCAGTGTGATTGATTATTTTGGAAGTTTACAACGGTAATGTATAATTCTTATGTACTTTTAAGTATTATTTGTATTTACGGGCAAAATGAGCTACAGTACAACCCCTCAAATCCGAACTAATTGGGGCTGAAGCCTGTTCGGATTTCGGGGGGTTCGGATTACCCGGGAAATAATATTACGTACTTATTTCGTCACGGAATTGGCTGTAAAACAACAACTGAGGTTAGACAGGGTGACCCAGTGGTCGAAAGGGCAGTGACCTTGACTGGCAAGTGTACACTCATGTCCAAAATGATTGTCGCGTATCTATAACTGTCTTCTTGTAAGAATATAATTAGATAATGATTTAGAATAAGCATTAAGTCTTAAAATGTTAAAACCTTAAGAAAACTAAATTTGTGTGATTAAATCTATTATTTTTTTTCATTTTCCAGCTGTAGTTATTTTCTTTTCTCCTGAGACCGTGTTCGGATTAACTGGGTTTTCGGATTTCCGGGCTTCGGATTTGAGGGGTTGTACTGTATTTAAAAAGACATAAGCTATCAAGAAGAAGAAGAAGACGAAATTATATAAAGAAATAATTTAAATATTTTGTATCATATTGAGATTTTGTTTGTTATCGTTGTTATGACGATTTGTTTACTTATTTTAATGTCGTTGCTATAGTAACTAGAAATATATAGATGTAACGAGGAACCATCTTGTGTAATCTGAATGTACAGTATTTTAAGGTATCGAACAAGTTATACATTGAAGGATAATAATATATATTTGAAATACATTACTGTGTTGAATTATTCCAGATAATCTCGTGTATTGCCTAAACATATAGAATCAGGGCATATGTAACATAGTTTACAACAGAATTAGCGTTACAAGTTATTGGTGTACCCCCTCCCTCAGAAAATCCTGGATCCAACCCTGCCTGAGTGGTTTTTGACATACGCCATTTTTGGCATAAATCTTGAACTTCCTCCCTACTTAAAAGACACGTTTTTATCAGAGTTCCATAATAAAGACTCGGCCCTAGGTAGATAATAATTAGGTTCCAGAAGTAATTTTAGACACTTGAACGGTTCTAATTTATATAAGAGACAAACAAACAACATTTTATTTTCTATATACGATTTGTTTTTACAAATACATACTTCCATTTTACTTTAACAGTTAAATACTAATATATGTACGAGGGTGATTCGGAAAGTAATGCGTCCAAGTCCCACTACTTGGTTAATAGTACTGCAAATATTCTAAACTTTTTACCATTAATGAACTGATGTTTAAGGTATAGAATGTCACTTGTTTCACTTTTTTTTTATCTCTTCTCGTTCCAGAGTAATGGAGCAATCTATATCATTCAATGGTGACGTCATGTTGAAACAGCGGGTTATCATTGAATTTCTGACTGCGGTGGTTGTGCGCTAAGGAACATTCATCGTAGTCGTAGATACACCATTACGACCCAGAAACGATGCATCAGTCAATGGAGTACCGCCACACGTCCTTTCTTCCACAAACTGTTGTTGACATTCTGCCTCGTCCTGGCTATATTCCGTATCTTGAGCCTTGCGACTTTTGATTCTTCCCCAAACTTAAGGATCACCTTAAGGGTCAACGCTACAGTTGAGAAACGGAGGCGGAAGCACCAGTTTGGCAATGGTGTTGGCTGCAGCCACCGAAATTTTTCGCCGAGGGCATGGAAAATCTTGTTTCGCGTTGGCGCAACCGTGTTGCTCGTGACGGGTATTATGTTGAAAAATAATGCCACTATTTGTAGCTGACATTGCAAGTTTTCCACTGATAAGTGTATCGGTGCTATCTGTCGAACGCAAATAAAAGTATTACGTTGAAGGCATTACTTTCTGAATCATCCTCGTATATATTCTGCAATAAATTTGGAAATACTGCAGAAATATATCAAAAAAAAAAAATACTTTGTAAAAAATCGTATTCAATAATAGTTCTTCCTCTCTAACATTTCTTGTAGAAAGATTTTCTCTTTCATTAGAACCATTTTCTGACGAATACTTCAAGTAACATGATGATGGAAGCATTTTTTTTTCCTTATTATAACTTCCATAAAAGATGAATGTCCCCGTGCCATCATACGCTGACATACTTTCCTCAACAAATGAAGTTACAATTGATATGACGTGATTTCGGGCGAATGAACAAATGAGGCTTGATGAGGCCCTCCAGGTAGAGAAGCTGTCCTTCCTAATTACTCCCAAATGGATAGCCAAAGAGTCCTCTCGGAAGGACGCTAATGCAGATATTCTCACATTTCCTCTTTCGACCAAAATGACATCAAATTCTTCTCGCACGTTCTTTTTTCTTTCTTCCTCTTCCGTGAACTTTCAGTTATGTCACATCACATTACATCGCCTCAGCAATTTTTTTTAAAATCTTTTTCTTCTTCTTCAAGAACTATAACGACCATCTTCATCCATCATTCAATATTATCTTCATAGATTTTCGTGGGTTTTTGTTCAACAGCCTTCGAGGAAAATTCATTAAGCTTACAAAAAAAAAAAAATAAAAAAAAATAGTACACAAATTACTGCTAGGTATACACAGTGATTCCATTATATCAGAAGATGAGACGGATATTTTTAAAGATCACTTTAAACAAACACGAATAAACTGACTTGTTAACTTCCGGTGTAAGCATATGGGAACTTTAGTAGGATTAGGAATAGGATTTCTGGGCTTTCAGCATCGAAGGCCATATTAGCCCGTCACGTATGAGGATGACGTTCCTCGGCGATTACAACGCCAACCCTGGTTCGGCTAATAACATAAGTAAATCTTTAGTGGCCGTAATTGTTCACACCTTAAAATATCTTCCGTAATTATATCCACTAGTATTCTCACCTTTTATACTGAAATTACAAGTCGATGATGAGTAGTAAATAATTTATTCGTTGATTCTCTTTTAACGTATATTCACACAAACTGTTTTGCAATCAAACATGTTAATTATGTATCTATAAACAACTACTTAGCAACCAATTATACAATTATGTATATTTCTTACATATATTAAAAACATTCTTCTTTTGTTATTTTTAAATTAACATTATATCAGGTATAGTGCTGATGTAGAAGCACTTTCTGCCCAAAAATACAGATAATTATCAATCGATACAAAGTATCTCGTTGTATAAAATGTCGCCCGACGACGGGACTGAATATAAAAGTTACAAGCGAGCTTGGCTTTTATATTTAAGAACCACTGGTCCGTTTATAATAATGATATTCTATTAATTACGTCCTTTTACATTTTGATCGACCCTCGTATATAACTTTATTAAGCTTCCTTTATAGAAATACATTTATAATAAATCTTTTATTTCATTAATATTTATCTTTTATTATAGAAACGTCGTCGCTTATTAATCTAATCACTGAAGGGTGCGAAGTCAAAAATTGTAAAAGTCAATTACATTTTAAAACATAAATCACAATGATCAATAGTTTCAATCATTATTAAAAACGATCATATTAAGAAAAAGATGTTTGATCTTTCCAGGGCGCATTATATAGTAATTATGTTAGATGATATTTTAAAATATACATTATATCAATAAGGCGTCATGATACAAAAGGATCTTATTCGAATAACATATAAGGTAGCTCATAAAGACAGCCGTCGAATAATTAGCTTAATAGAATGAATCTTATATTTAACATAATCTTTGACAACAAAGTTTCAACACAGATCAATATAATGGAAATAACCTTTGTGATTAATCAATTATGGATCGAATTATAATTCTTCGCATTAACAGGACAAAATTAAAAAATCATTTGAAAACTATCATTGGTTAACGAGAATTAAAGAAAATTAAATTGAGTAAAAATCAAAAATTAAACGTAACCTACGTTCGAACGAGCAAAAGGAAGAAAATAAATCTATTTTTACACAAACAGAAAACACCCTTTTATATATTTTTTTCTTTTAGTCTCCTTCATTCTTATTAATTTGAGCAAGAATGTCAGGTGCAACTAGTCTTTTCACTAAACGCATCCATTTTTCTCTTGTATACTGGGTAGGCCTCCAAACCTTCAACTCGTCTATATTACGAAGTCCAATTGACGTACCCGTTTTAGCGTTCAACAATTCAAAAACTTTAGGGTTTATTTCCTTAAAACATAAATAAGGACCTGAGAAAATGTCACAAAATTTATAAATCTTCTTCAACATCAAAACCATCATTGACACTATCATCTTTAGACCAACAACGATTTACTACAGGCATAAATTGATACTGACATCTATTAACTGCTATTTCCGAATAATTATTTACAGGTACGTCGTGTAAAAGGTCGTTTTCATCATTGACATGAACATGTAAATTCGAAGATAAATGTTCATAAGAATCAATAGCTGATGTGAGTTTGACATTATAACATAAATTTGAAGATAAATGTTCATGAGAATCTATAGCTGATATAGGTTTAACCCCTACCACATCAGCTGCAGTTAGTTTAAATTCATACTCGTGTATGGTTCCAATAAAGTACACTGTACCGCACAATCATTATTATGTCCCGTATTATTGTTCTGTACAGGAATTGTGTCATTATCTTGATTTGGATGCGAAATGCCATCTCTTGAATTACGATTACGTGTATCCATATAGTTTACTGTATTCCTGGAATTTCGCCATGTATTTCGTCTATTTTTAAATCTATTTTGGTTATATGGTCTAACATACGGATTGCCACGATTAATTAGGTTAGGTGGATTCCCAACATATCTTCGCCTATTTTGTCCGTTTTGATTGTTGAAATTTGCTCGACTTAGGTTATATTCCGTATTGTCTGCATTACGGATATTTAGATTCCGAACAGGTACAAGGTGATCTGAATTGTTTTTAATTTTGCCTAATCCTGCTTGATGATTCTGAGCGTGGTATTGAGTTTCATAACATTGGACAAGCGTTAATAGGTGATTAAGACTCATACACTGGGTAGAAAACAGGATCTGTTGTAGTTTAAACGGTAGCAAATTTCGAATTGATGCAATTACTCTGGATTCCGATTGCAACGGATTTACGACTTTTAATTCGTTATATGTATTTACGACAAAATCGACAACAGATTTGTGCAAACGAGGATTAAAAGGTTGGTTTCTAATCGTGGCATCTCTGTTTGCAAGCAAAAAGTCGTTTTCGTAATTTGCAATCAGCGCTGCTTTGAATTCCTCATATGTATTGGTGTGATCTCGTACTGCTTTAAACCATAACGAACATGGTGGGAGTAATAAATGAGGGATTAGTTTCATATATTGCGATTTATCTATACACATTATATTGCACTCATCTTGAAATTTTTCTAAGAAAGAGGTAGCATTTTCATTACATTTACCACTAAACTTACTCATAGCACGTATTTCACTCATCTTTACACTTAACTTTACCTTCCTTTCACCATTTCGTGTTCGTGTTGAGTGACAATTTTTACCTACTGCATTATCTGTGGTTCCACCATCTCTTTTCCGCCCATCTTTATTCCTTGAATGAATTCCTTCCAAAATAATGTCCTCATCGGATGGATTACTTGAAGATGAGATAATATGAGGTCCACGTTGATCTGTTACGGGTGAATGCGAGGTCATCTCTTGAGAACAAGGGAATTCCGAACGATCATTAGTCATGTTGTTGTGATATGCGTTGTCCTTAATCTGCAACGTCCTAATTTCCTCTTGTAATGTAGATATCCACTGAGTATTCGCACGTATTTGGTTAGAATTATCCGTAACCTGAATCTTTTGTTGCCGTACAGAAGATTCTATTACTTCCAAATCCTTTTTTACACAATTGACTTCTTGGATTACATGGTTGTAATTATCCTGGCAATCTCCTGATACTCTTTTTAACTTTTCATCAAATTGTAATGTAAGGTCTTTCACCGCCTGGATCACAGATTGTTTCGTATCTTCTGAATTTTGGTCTATTTGCTCCAACCGTCTACTTAATTCCTCGTACTGTTTACTGGATTCCTCGGATTTCTGCTCCAATTGTCTACTTAATTCCTCGTACTGTTTACTGGATTCCTCGGATTTCTGCTCCAATTGTCTACTTAATTCCTCGTACTGTTTACTGGATTCCTCGGATTTCTGCTGAACCGTATGCTTTAATTCTTCCGACATCTGGGCTAACTTTTGTTCTTGTCGCTGTAAAGCCATTAAGATTTTGTCTTCAAATGTCAACACTTCAGGTACAGCAGGAGCTGTATTTTGTTCGTCGTTACCACTGTCACCAGTTTCTTTCTCCATTGCCTCACCGAGCATAATTTTTCTTGTGATTATTTTACCACTTCTAAGTGTAGTTAAGTTCGTAGACATGAACCTTATTACTGAAGTAAATTCACCCCTTACTTTGTACTTCAGGATATGAATTTACAAAGATCCCGGGTGAGGTAAACCAAAATTTTACAACGACTCACCAAAGGTGGTCGCCAACCCTGGTTCGGCTAATAACATAAGTAAATCTTTAGTGGCCGTAATTGTTCACACCTTAAAATATCTTCCGTAATTATATCCACTAGTATTCTCACCTTTTATACTGAAATTACAAGTCGATGATGAGTAGTAAATAATTTATTCGTTGATTCTCTTTTAACGTATATTCACACAAACTGTTTTGCAATCAAACATGTTAATTATGTATCTATAAACAACTACTTAGCAACCAATTATACAATTATGTATATTTCTTACATATATTAAAAACATTCTTCTTTTGTTATTTTTAAATTAACATTATATCAGGTATAGTGCTGATGTAGAAGCACTTTCTGCCCAAAAATACAGATAATTATCAATCGATACAAAGTATCTCGATGTACGATCACACTATCCGTGAAGCGTCCAGGGGCCGTTATGTTAGGTACTATCTCGGCATTTGCCTTGTGTGAATGAGGAAATCTCTGGAAAATCTCACTCAGAATGACTGGCCTGAAAAATCTTTTACATGTGAGCTTAAGTTTCACTTCGAGCGCATGTCTCTCTCTCTTTCTCTCTCTCTCTCTCCCTCTCTGTATGTGTGAGAGTGTGTATATGTGGTACTTTATTTATCGGTATCTACTGGCCAGATCTAAACCAAATTTTTAAACATTCGACGTACAGAGGTTATTTTAACATTGAGTGTTACGGAGAGTTCAAACGAATTGAAAAATTCGAATTATTAAGAAATTCGAGTTATCGAGGTTCCAGTTATCGAAATCAAACTGTATAATAAAGTACAGGTTTAATATGTCCGTGAAACTTCTCTTGGTACAGCTACAATAATGTATCTGCTGTTTGCATTCAACTATTGTGACAATTTATTATATCAATTATCAAAAACTGCTTAACGAAATCGACCAATAATATAATAAATTATAAGTTTAGTATGTGCATAAAGCTTCTCTCAGTACAGCTGCATTTATGAATGTGTTCTTTGCACTCAACTATTATCACAATTTATTATATCAATAATAGAAAACTCCATAAGGAAATTGACCAATAATATAATAAATTATAACTTTAGTATGTGCATAAAGCTTCTCTCAGTACAGCTGCATTTATGAATGTGTTCTTTGGATTCAACTATTATCACAATTTATTATATCAATAATAGAAAACTCCATAACGAAATCGACCAATAGTATAATAAATTATATGTTTAGTATGTGCATAAAACTTCTCTCAGTACAGCTGAATTAATGTATGTGTTCTTTGCATTCAACTATTGTGACAATTTATTATATCAATAATAGAAAACTCCATAACGAAATCGACCAATAGTATAATAAATTATAACTTTGATATGTCAATGAAGCGTCTCTTGGTACAGCTGCATTAATGTATCTGTTCTTTGCATTCAACTATTGTGACAATTCATTATATCAATAACAGAAAACTCCATAAGCAAATCGTCCGATAATATAATAAATTATAAGTTTAGTATGTGCATAAAACTTCTCTCAGTACAGCTGAATTAATGTATGTGTTCTTTGCATTCAACTATTGTGACAATTTATTATATCAATAATAGAAAACTCCATAACGAAATCGACCAATAGTATAATAAATTATAACTTTGATATGTCAATGAAGCCTCTCTTGGTACAGCTGCATTAATGTATCTGTTCTTTGCATTCAACTATTGTGACAATTCATTATATCAATAACAGAAAACTCCATAAGCAAATCGCCCGAAAATATAATAAATTATAAGTTTAGTATGTGCATAAAACTTCTCTCAGTATAGCTGAATTAATGTATGTGTTCTTTGTATTCAACTATTGTGACAATTTATTATATCAATAATAGAAAACTCCATAAGGAAATTGACCAATTATATAATAAATTATAACTCTGATATGTCAATAAAGCTTCTCTCAGGACAGCTGCTTTAATGTATGTGTTTTTTGCATTCAACTATTGTGACAATTTATTATATCAATAATAGAAAACTCCATAAGGAAATCTACCAATAATATAATAAATTATAACTTTAGCATGTGCTTAAAGCTTCTCTCAGTACAGCTGAATTAATGTATGTATTCTTTGCATTCAACTATTGTGACAATTTATGACATCAATTATAAAAAAAAACTCCATAAGGAAATCGACCACTAATATAAGAAATTATAACTTTAATATGTTCGTGAAGTATCTCTCGACGTAATAGAAAACTCCACAGAGAAATCGATCTACAATATAGTATGTCCATGAATCTTCTCTTGGTACAGCTGCATTAACGTATCTTCGTTTGCATTTAACTGCTGTGCCAATTTACTAAATCAACAATGGGAAATGATGTAAGGAAATCGATCAATAATACAATAAATTATAACTTTAATATGTCCATGAAGCTTCTCTCGTTATAGCTGCATTATTGCATTTGTCGTTTAAATTCAACTACTGTGCTAATTTATTACATTAATAATAGATAACTCCAGAAGGAAATCAATCAATAGTATAATGAATTGTAACTTTAATACGTTCGTGAAGCATCTCTCGGCATAACAGAAAACTCCATAGGGAAATCAATCAATAATATAATAAATTATAACTTTATTATGTTTGTGAAGCTTCTCTCGCTACAGCGGCATTAATGTATCTGTCGTTTGAATTCAACTGTTGTGCTAATTTATTATATCATTTGAAAATTCCATTAGGAAGTCGATTAATAATATAACGAATTATAACTTTAATATGTCCATGAAGCTTCTTTCAGAACAGCTGCATCAATGTACCTTAGTTTACGTGCAACTATTATGCCATTTTTACACAAACTTCATTCACTGCAAAGTATATAATAAAAAAATATTTATTGCCATTTACTCGTGCTCCTTCAAGAAAATCTCGCAGAGAATAGCATCTTCCACATCAAATTATCTTAACATAATCAAAGCTAGATTACAATGCTATATTGTCATTAACAAATAGTATTGATATAAGATTTTTTTATAACGCTGTAAAAATATGTTGAGACTTTAACCCTTTGCCCCTTAAAGATAATATTCTGACAACGTTCCTGAAAAGAAATTCGAAATACTGTTTCAATTAAGATATCTATTTAAAAAAAAAATCTAATCCTCCGAATATTGTAGTGACTTATCTTTCGCCCTTCATCTTCACACAACGTACATCTCAAACATTTCCAGAAGTGCTTTCTTCCTACAAGCGTCTTTCAAAGAAATAAGTGATCTTTTGTTTCAGGTATATATATATATATATATATATATATATAT
Organism: Thermobia domestica; assembly: GCF_964235325.1. Taxonomy (NCBI): domain Eukaryota; kingdom Metazoa; phylum Arthropoda; class Insecta; order Zygentoma; family Lepismatidae; genus Thermobia; species Thermobia domestica. The sequence goes on along the minus strand of NC_137468.1, from coordinate 27,117,879 downwards.
ATATATATATATATATATATATATGAACATAAAGTTCAGAGAGAATGGAAGAAAGAAGATTTTTGAAAGAGTATGTCATTGTAAAAAAGATAGAAAGGCTGCTTTCGTTTTCTCTGGAACCTTCAACGTGTACGGTTTTCCTTCGGGATTTTATCTTTTTTTTTTTTTTAAAAAAAGGAAAAGAAGCACCTTTTCGTGTAACACCGAACTGCGGTTGCTCAAAGAACGTTTAAATAGAAAAAAAAGCTAGTAGGAAAAGCAGTGCGATTGAATGAAATTCTTCAAATAGGATTACGAATAGAAAAGAAAGCACAGTTTTTTTATGTATAACTACTTTTTCTTTTAAAGAGAAAGAAAACGAACTATTATTTTTTTTACTTTCTTTCGCGATCTATACCCCCATTTTCTTGCATCTAAAGACAAACCACATACTTAAAAACTTTTTTAAATAGTAAGAAAAACTCATGCGTTTTATTTCTTTTATACAAAAAGAAAATAGCATGTTTGGAAAGAAATTCAATATTTTATCTTTTTATAATAAAAAGATTTTAAAAAATCTCACAAATGTTGGTTTTCCAAAACGAAAAGAAAATGATTTCTTTTTATTTTTATTCTCATGCACTTATCAGATGTCACTTTTCTTCCTCTTTGTTGAAGTATTCTCATGATTTCTTAAAACTTTTTTAAGTTAAAAAAAAAAAAAAAACTTCTATCATGTGCATCACAAACTTTCTACTACTCGTACGTTGATTGCCATATTGTTGACATACGTTAGTTGAAATCTTACTACTGTACCGAAAAATGAGAGTATGTGTTTCAGTGATACCAACCTGTGGAAAAAAGTACCATTTTGTAAGAATTTTTGACTTCAATTTCTATAATAGGGATAAAGGGAATTTTCGTACAAATTGGCAAGATGTATTGGATTTTTCATGTACTGTATTTACTTCGCACACATGACATGAAGTGCGAACGTGAAATAAAAACAAGGATAGGAATGGCGAAAGAAGCCTTTAGGAGGAAGAAAAGTCTGTTCTGTGGGACCTTGAATAAAGAGTTGGGAAAAAAGACTTATAAAATGCTTCGTGTAGATAGTTGTACTGCATAGGGTGCAAACATGGACATTACGTAAAAATGATGAAAAACGACTGGCAGCGTTCGAAATGTGGGTCTGGAGAAGAATGGAAATAATTAATTGGGTCGAGCGGAAAACCAGCGAGAGGGTGTTAGAAATGATGGGAGAGAAAAGAATACTTTTAGATGTTATTAAGAAGAGGACGAGAAACTGGCTGGGATTTTGCCTGAGAAGAAACTGTATCACGAGGGATGTGCTAGAGGATATGGTGGCAGGAAAGAGAGGAAGGGTACGTAAGAGGCTACAATTAATGGACGACATAAAAATAGAAATATCATACGTAAAAACGAAAAGGTTAGCGGAAGACTGTGGAACATGGAAGCTCCTCAGCTACGGCAAGTGACCTACCAATAAGGGCAGAATACCTATGATGATGATGATGATGTATTTACTTCATCAACCCCAACAAAAATTATTAATGGACAGGAAATAGACTAATCAGTCTTTAGTAGGCGTAAAATCAGTATTATTTGTCTAATTTAGTTACTGTAAAACACATGCTAGTATTAAAGTGACTTATAAGGTAGCTTTGAGAATGTCAAGAAACAAGTGCCAAGGAACGTAATTTGTAATTTGATGTTTAAAATCAGAAAAAGGAAGAAGAACAAGAAAGTAAAGTACCAAACTAGGAATAATCAATTTCTAGAACGTTCAACATGTAACAACTCTAGAATGAACGTTCTATAGATGACTACAGCACAAAACTGTGCTTAAAATATGAAGTTCTGACAAGAAGATGTACTTGTTCTCGTCAACATTTTAAATTGTTGCTTTCAACTAAAGAAATACTTATTCATAAACTATTTGATAAACGTAGTAGATGGACTTAGTGGTAGACAAACGCCGTGTGCCTAGGTTTTCTTGGGATTCTCCTGTTTCCTTCCACTTTCTTCATTCCGCCATTGCATTCCTTTATCATCATCACCATCTCCTTTAGCCTAGTCGGCATAACATTGTAAACATAAAACAGAAAGATTTCATTTCATTTTTCATTTCAAGCGTAAAAGATCGGAATTTGAGGATAATTCACTTATATATTGAAGAAAGCAAAGTGATGTACAATAGTTTTATTCTTCGTATTTTATAAGTTTTGAATTTTAACAATGAAGTTAGTGTAACGTTAGAAATTCAAAAGTAATATGGGAATTTCTCCCTCTCGAGATGGGATTTTGCAACGTTTCAGATTGGCAACTCTGATGTGTTCTCTGTGTTGTGCGGGGAGTAACGTATCATACGGTACATTGAACAATTGTTTGTGTCTGTAGTTTAAATCACTTAGATGAAGCCTGACTCAGTTGTGGTTGTGAATTTTCTCATGGCAACGTGCCTTTAGCATGGGTAACCCGGTTTCGATTCCCGGCAGGATCTCTTGTGGTTCGGATTCCACGTTAAGGTGTAGGTTCACGTCTCAATATAGCCTTACTGCTGACCTAAACTGAAAATCAAATCTAATCAGTAGTGGTTGTTATTCGACATGCTCTTGATTACTGGTGGTTAATGGTGATTTCTCCTGGAGGAAGATTTCAGTACAAAAGGTGTGACAAGTAGTACTACAACAATACTGGTATTCCTCATCGAGAACAATCGGAAAAATGGCCTCGGGATGCATTTTCGCCGATCCTAATAGGGCGGCTATTTGAAGCGACTGCAACGCTTTTTTATTGCACATGCGTATGCTGGGAATTAAATGTAGATGGCTAATCACAAACGCGAAAGCAATGAAAACGCAAAGAAAACGTCAGTTCGAGCGTATTTGATGCGTTTCGAAACAATAGACCGCCTGCTGTTTAAAAGATGTCAAAAGGATGGAAAAAAAGGAAAGACGTATTGCCAGGCAAGGGGATTTTAGCAAGAAACAGCTGCTTTGAAGATGCTTTGTGCAGAGTACTGGAACTCTGCTATTATAGACCTGGACTTGCAAGAAAGACCTGGAAACCCTGACTGGCTCTCAGTATGATTTATAACTCTGGCAAAAGTAAAGTTACCAAATAACCACCTTGGTCGCGTTCGTTCTAAGGAGTAACGCTTCGAAAACGCATTCTCAAATAGCCATAGACTAAGAGTTTTGACCAAAGAACATAAACTATTGAGGATTAAATAATGACGTCATACAGATCTCGTTTCTTACTATGTCAATCATCTTGATACTTCGTACCTTCTTAAGTTTATGATTCAATCCATTAAATCATGTATTGAATAAAGCTCCAGAGTCAAAGAATATGAATGCCACTCCATAGTTTAAACGCAGATTAAGCCAAAGAAAACCAGTAAAGACAGCAATATATTTTCAGAAAGTATTAAAAGCTAGGACAGTCAATCTCAAATTCTAATTATACACAAGGGGCCGCGGTGGCTCAGTGGTAGAGCGTTCACCTCTGGTGCTTGGGGTCCCGGGTTCGATCCCAGCCCCCGCCAAGTAAACTTTGTGGTGGACAAACACCGTGTGCGTGGGTTTTCTCGGGGTTCTCCCGTTTCCTCCCACTTTCTTCATTCCCCCATTGCATTCATCCTTTAGCCTAACTAGCATAAACGTGGGACGTAAAACTCAAAGATTTCATTTCATTCTTTTCTAATGATAGACAGCCAACGTAAAGAAATAGAGAAGAGCTCAGGATAAAAAATAAAAAAGGAAAAGAAAAGAAAAAAGAAAAAGAAAGAAAGCAAACTTGTAAAATCTATTACTTCACATATGGAGAAGAACTCAATAATGCTTATTACACATACACAGTATGTCGGAAAAATATCGGGGCTTTCTAAATTAAACAAAACGAATTACGGTGTTTTACCAAGTGTGGTTCTTTTTATTCAAAATACATCCCTTCCGCATCAATAAATCGCCGGGCACGTTCACCCAATGCTAGGAAATAGTTTTTTAGTATCCATTTTCGAAATCGTCTCAATCACACTCGTCACGGCAGACTGGACGTGTGTAACATTGTCATAAAACGTTTCTTTCATGGACAATTTTAATTTTGGGAATAGGAAATAGTCAAACGGCTATAAATCAAGCGAATACGGAGGATGTGGAAGCACACAGGTTTGTATTTTAACCAAAAAAGTCATGAACTGCAACGGATCTGTGTTATGGTGCATTGTCTTGCAATAAAGACCAACTGCCTGGCGCTCGATACTTGGACCTTATGCGAACGATTCGCTTCTACAAATGCTCCATAACACCCAGATAATATTCACTATTAACAGTTTCATGATGTGGAACAAATTCCTGAAGTATTATACTTTTGAATTCGTAAAAACAAATGAGCATTGTCTTCTCACGTGACTTTTGAAAACGCAACTTTTTCGCTTTCACAGAACCTGGAGATTTCTACGTAGCACTTTATCATTTTGTTTGCCGGTCGTACTTAAAGCACCAAGTCTCACCAGTTACAATCGATTTCAGGAATGTCTGATCCGTCTGACAGTTCTAATTAGGTCCGTGCAATGTTCAAGGCGAGCAAGTGTTTGGTAATCAGTTAAGCTGTGCGGAACAAACCAAGCACATACTTTTGTTTCTTTAAATCCTTTGTCAAAATTTCGTAAGTGATGTCTTATTTTTCGAATTTAATTCCTCCGCCATCCATCTCACAGTCGAATTCGCATTGTGAGCATCATTTCAAGCACTTTTTTCATCAACTCATCGTGTTTTTGTGACGAGATGACACCAGATACTCACTATTCTTGCTATAATTTCACGCTCCTCGTTTCGTTGAGTATATATCCAGCTTTCTGATAATATGTTGCTTCAACAGATGGAGCTAGTGGTTATTTGTAAAGAAAAAAGATTCCATTACTTTTTCGACATACTGTATATTTCTTGCTTTCTCGTACTCTTTCTGCTCTGATAACTATCGACAGTCAGGCAGACTCACGGACGGACAGAGTTGTTCGTTAACGGTTAATTCACACAATAGTATGCCGTTCTCATGCCGTGCCGTGGTCCTCAAAGTTTTCTTTCAGACTTTCAGATTGAAAACTTATTGGGTTGTGTTTCTTAATTCATACATGACGTACCGTGCCTGTGTCGTACCCATGCCATATCTCGTAAATGCCGTGGTCCTCGTCCGTGCCATGGTCCTCAAAGATTCTTTTCAGACTTTGACATTGAAAATTCATTGGGCTATCTTTTTAATTCACACATGACGTACCGTGTCTGTGCCGTACTCATGTCATGCCTCGTCCGTGTCATGGACCACAAAGTTTCTTTTCAGACTTTGAAACTTCATTGGGTTATCTTTTAAATTCATGCCTTGTCCGTGTCATGGTCCTCAAAGTTTCATTTCAGACTTTGACATCGAAAATTCATTGGGTTATCTTTTGAATTCACACATGACGTACCGTGCCTATGCCGTACCCATGCCATGCCCCGTCCGTGTCATGGTCCACAAAGTTCCACAAGCATGGCAGGCAAATAGTATGGACACGGTATACTATGTGTGAGTTAACCTTAAGACTGCTGATATTTAAATCTAGGAAAACATGCACCATCATTTAGAATACTCTGATGTAGAAATAATATTTGGGTACGTACGTACATGTGATATCGTCACCACAGTGTTCCAGAAATCTGTACACTCCAGGTTCTTCTAGGAACCCAGTTTACAGAGGCTGAGAAAACCCTAGGGCTGCCTACTAGACGATAAATAAGATTTTTCTTGTCTCGTCTCTTAAATCCTCTAGAAGTGTCGTCTCGATTCTATCGCCTCGAAACTTTTCTCGAGTTATTTTGAAAATTCATATCATGACATTTTTAAGAAATTCGTTCCATATTACAAGGGGTCCAGGACATATATCAACCTTCTAACCATACTAATTATTGGAGAATATTGTGCAATGATTTATTCTTCATTGTATTCATAAATCGCTGTACAGGTTTATTGTTTCTTTCTAAATATTATGACTCATGTAACATTAAAAAAGTGATTGAAGTCTAAAGCCAGAGTAAAGTAGTACTTTTTCGTGAAATGTGTCATTTAGTTTCGATTCTCGTCCCTTGAGCTCCTTCATGGCTAAGCGGTTAGCGCACGCGCCTTTGGCGTGGAAGACCTGGGTTCGATTCCCGGAGGAAGCTCATGTGGTTCGGATTCCACGTTGATCAGTAGGCCCCGTCGCATATAGCTTCGCTGCTGAAAGGGATCTTAAACTCAAAAACAACTAAAATCGATTCTCGTCTCTTGTGGAATTTAAGAAGGTACTTCTGCTTTCGACTTTCGTCTCAGTTTCGTATCGTGGGTAACAAGGCTAGAACCCCCTTGAACCGCTTTGGAACAAGGCTAGAACAAAAAACAAATACCACCCCCCACTGGGATTTAATCTAGAACATTCAATGCTACGAGATCATGAAATAATAAGATATACTGCCTATCCACTTATGTTTAATTATTTACCTTAAAAGCTACATTCTAACGTGATGCTAAAAGCTGTTTCCTGTAAATAGGTGATTGTGGCGTATGAACATGCGTATAAAGGGTATCTGAGAGTGTCCATATGATGCAATTTGCCGATGCGGTGACTAGAGGAGCGAAAATAACAGCGGCGATACGATATACAAGAACTTTAAAAGGTGCCATCGTACACAAAGAAGGACCAGGAGAACAGGGGGGGGGAGATATTGTAAAGGGACAAAGGCACACACAAAGTAGACGCGGAGAAAAGCATTTCTGTTTTGCATAAACTGGGAGAAACAAGCGAGAAACATTACCCCTTTTTCTCACTATCTCTCCCGGGATAAACCTCCAGGAAGCTACGTGATAGCTGCAGTACAACCCCCCCCCCCCAAAAAAAAGAGAGAAACGCTCAATATTTTACAAACAAAAAAAGCGTATATTAAGAACTTAAGGAAGGAACAAGGAGGTTTGGGAAGGCGGGACGAAAACACACAGCGCGAAGGTTTCCTCTGTGCAAAATGTAATAGGTAAGGCAATTTTCTCGACGCACTAAAAGGGAATCCAAAAAATGGTGCCGAAAGCGTCTGGGAATTGCTATGGGTGTTGTGCATAGGACGGGAAAACACCGCCAAGTCGCTCTGGATACACAGCGTCATCATGGGACATTCAACTAACCGTGTAAGTGGCCTATTTTGTCTCTCCCCTCCCTAACCCCGCCAGAGCGTTCATTATATATATATATATATATATATATATATATATATATATATATATATATATATATATATATATATATGTAAAAATTTTTATTGTAATTTCACTTTAAAGATAGGAACGAAGAGTCTTAAATAAAATTATTCCAGTTACTATTTTAGTAGAAGAAAAATAAATATATAGACGTTATATAACATAAAAATAAAATATAATTTACTTCTTTCTCGAAACCCGCTTTTCATACTTCCTGTCTCAATACGATTACGTTTTAATGGAACCACAAAATACACCATATTGCTTTTTATAGAATACAGGGAGGGGATAGTTTTTTATTTTTTTAAGCTTGTTACTGTTCTGGCAAATAAATCCTTGTAAAATTGTGCGCGTTCTCAGTAGTAAAGAAGATATAGCAATATTTTTCTATATATTTTTATTGTGTATTTTTTTCCACCAACAATACTACATTTTTTCATTCAACAAGAAATACTAGTTCCATTTTTTAAAGAGGCTACTAAAATATTCCTTTTATTTCACAAACATATACTTTTAAAAAAAATCACGTTTCTTTTTTGAATTTTCTCTTCTGTTTGTTTTGTTTTCAACTGATTGTGTAGTCAATAATAAAGTTATGTCTGGGTTATTTGTCGTATAATAGCTACATACCATACAGCACATATACACTATAATACATACATCATTTTTTTTTAAAAAAATATTAGGTCATTTGTAATTTTTTTTTCAATATTTATGAGATTTTGTTACAATAAATCAATATAATGGAAGTACGATAATTGGATATTGGTTTGATGTCAGCGTCTCTCTCAAAATTATGATTACTGCGGCTCAGAATTTGTCACTTGACTTAATTTTTCTGACACATATTGAGTACTAAAAAAAGTTTATCTTTCACGGAAAAAAATAATCCTTTTTTAGATCGAGTTTCTATTATTAAGTACACAGTGTTTTTACGCCACAGGTAATCAACTGTCTCATATTATGTCTTTAAATTAACGTTTAAAAACAGACTTGTTCCATGTATTTTTGTTCTATAAATAGCAATTAAGAGATATTTCAGTATAACTTTATTAAAAATACACAATGTATTTATAACATTAATAATCACCTGAGTGCTATGAGTGTTACGAGCAGCAATGCCTAGTGCTTTGACTACTAGGTAAACTTCACCTTTTGCGAAAAAAAAAGATCCTTCTTAGATCGAGTCTTTATTATTAAGTATACAACGTTTCTATGACACTGCCAATTAATTGTGCCATCTTATACCTCAAATTAATGTTTAAAAACAGACTTGTCTCATGTATTCTTGTTCTATAAACAGCAATACAGAGATTTTTAGTAAATCTTTATTGAAAGTATGTAATACTTTTATAACATAGGTAATCAACAGTCTTAGCACTTACTTTCGTATGCCTAGAATTTACGTACCGGTTTGTAATAAGTTTGTACCGGTACCCTACATTTTTGTTCTATAAACAAGTTCTATAACAATTAAGAGACTTTTAGTAAACCTTTATCAAAGTACATGATGCGTTTATAACATATGTAAGTAATCAACTGTGTCATCATTTACTTTCTTAAGCTTGTAATTGACGTTTGAAAGAGTTTCTCTCATTCGTTTTGTTCTATAAATAGCTACTTTAATATATTTTTGCTAAACTTTTACTAAAAGTACAGAATGTATTTACAACATAGGTAATCAACCGTCTCATTATTTACTTTCTTATGTCTCAAGTTAACATTTAATGACAGGTTTATTTTCTGTATTTTTTCTATAAACAACAATTAAGAGATTTTTAGAAAATCGTTATTGAAATTACATAATGAATTTATAACATACATAATCAACTGTCTCAGCACTTCTTTTTCTATGCCTAGAATCAGCGTTTAATAATATATTTGTATCCTGTATTTGTGTTCATAAACAGCAATTAAGAGATGTTTCAGTACATCTTTATTAAAAATACATAATGCATTTATTACATAGGCAATCAACCGTTTCATAATTTACTTTCTTATGCTTGAAACTAACGTTTAAAAAAGATTTGTTCCATGCATTTTGTTCTATACATAGCAAATAAGAGATTTTTCATTCAACTTTTATTAAACGTACATATTGTATTTACAACATAGGTAATCAACTGCCTCAATATTTCTTTTCTTATGTCTCAAGTTAATATTTAATAATAGGTTTATCCCCTGTATTGCTATTCTATGAATAGCAATTAAGCGATTTTCAGTATAACTTTATTCGAAGTACATAATATATTTATAGTATAACATAAATAATTCAAGTTAACATTTAATTACATTTTTTATTTCCTGTATTGTTGTTGTATGAACAGCAATTAAGAGATTTTTCAGTATATCTTTATTCAAAGTACATAATGTATTTACAATATAACAAAGGTAATAATCAACGGTCTCATCTATGATTCTAAAATGATTCTAAAAAAAGAACGGAATCCATGATTTCTTAGATGATAGATTTTGATAATTTAATTTTTGTTTTTTCTATTATTTGTAATTTGTATATATATTTGTAGTGTTCATGTCTTATTTTTTATTGACGTAGTTTTGTGTTTTACATTTCTTATGAGACCCGATGTATTAAATTCTGATTTGAAGGCCTCCTTGAACTGGGATCCAATTTTGTTCCGTTAATTTCTCATTATCAAACACGGTAAAATGAAACAAATTACGGTACAATCCTGTACAAACTAAAGTCTTTCAGATGAGCCAATTAAATCGATCGTAGGACATTGTGGGGGGCTGCGTGAACCTGTCCCTTTTTTCTTAATTTCCCATACTGCAGGACAGTATAAACAAAAATATTTGCGGTACAAACAGACACAAACGAAGTACTTTTTTTTATTGATATACGGAAATCGTTTGTACATAGAGGTGGGGAGCCAGGTTCACAAAGGCTATTTTATGTTGTACCGGTACATGTCAAAACAGGGGCGGATCCAAGAAGGGCTTCTGGGAGAGCGGTGGATTGTAATACTGCTACTTAGAGCTACTTTTAAGAACTCCAAACTCTGGGATAGGTTATATTTATATATAAAATTAGAAAGTTTCCAATTCTTGAAGGGGCAATCATTCCGATAGCTCCCCCTGGATCTGCCCCTGTACCAAAGGCATAGTAACCATTTCCTAATCTACTATCGTCTATAAGATTGCTCCCTGATGCTAGTGAAGTATCATCGTTATCATGTTATTTTGTTAAGAATAAAAGGTTCATTTTCTCGTAGTAACGAAATATATAAACTGTAGCTGTTTTTTCTTTTATTTATTTTACATAGAGCTTAAACTAGCACAACACAACTCCAATTTTATTTTTAATAACGAAATTTTCGTATTAAAAGAAAAGGAATAAAACAGGCAAAATACGACCTTGAGTTTGCGAGAATGTGAGACCAATATCAAGAAGTCTCGCGTGAGACGAGAGATACCAAAAATTTGCTAGATGAGAATTAGTCTGAGAGACAACATTTCGTCTCTTATGGTCTTGTGTCAATCTTTATTGGTTTTCAGGAAATAGAAAACTTAAAAACTTATTAAGAAAATCTTAAGCTTCATAAAATCTTAAGAATTCTAAATCTTAAATTAATTAATTATATATATTTCCGATTTTCATGCCGTTTGTAGCAAATGATCAAGTAAGGATGGGAGATTTATGGGACTATGTTTACTTGTTTAAATTCATCTGGGGTAATATCGGCCACGCGTCAAAAAAAAAAAAAAAAAAAAAAAAAAAAAAAAAAAAAAAAAAACCAGCAAATATTCGCCAGTGTACCTTGCAATTGGAATGAGGTTTTGGGTTTTTGAACCGAAATTGCAAAATACAAATCAAGTGTTAGCGGTAACACCCAAAAATCCCATGTTGAATAGGTACAGGCGATTTCTTGCGACAAACAACGGAGATATTTCTTGGGCGACCTAAGGAGTCGTTAAATGACATTTTCCACAAAGCTGCCTACAGGGTCCAATGCTTCCTTGTCTCACTCAGAAGCGATTCTGTTTGTTCCAATTTATTCACTAGCGACCATACGTATACTATGTTACTATATGTGGCAGAACGTGAGGCAAATTTGTTTCTAAATGACCTTCGGGAAGCAACAACAGATAGGCCTACCATTTACCAAAATCTTTTAACGATAAACTCATGTTGCTCCATGGAACTGTTCTCACTGTGTCTTGATTTTACTCGCACAGTAGCACAGTATTGTACAACGCAATTCCCAATACAACGGCCCAGTTTCCTATTTCTTATTCTTATTCACCTTGGCGAGGTTTCCATGTACGAAGACAATTCAAATCTTCACACCGCACCGCACTCGATTCCAATTGTAAGGTACACTGGAGAATATTTGCGGCTTTTCTTGAGGCGTGGCCGATATTACCCCGGATGAATTTAAACCAGTAAACATGGTCCTATAAATTTTCCATCCTTTCTTGATCATTTACCACAAACCGCATGAAAATCGGACTAATGTTCAAAAAGAAATTCTGAATCCCTAAACGATCATTATGTTTTAGAACAGTGATCATCCCTTGATAACGCGCTGCAATCAAAGACAAAATAAATGTCATTCTTAGAGATAGTCAAATGAGGAAAATAAGTATGCTTGTACATAAAAAATCGTTTGGATTCATGTATATTATGATACGCACAGTCACACACACTTTTTGTCACACATCTAGTTCAAAAGGAAAACAACAAAACGTTTACTCGCTAATGAAACATATTCGTCGTGAACCGAATCCTGCCAACGGGCTATCATTTGGGCATCACTGTTTTAGAACACGAGCAAACTAAATTTTACAAAGGTATAAATATTAACCTAGATTTATAATGTATCTTATATTTTTTTTGTAACGGAACTTCATTTCATGCGAGCGATCCCGGGTTCGATCCCGATAGGAGCACTTGGTCGAAAAGGTGTAACAGCTTGTATAGGCCAGCCATCCTGAAAGAGGTTTTTCCTGTTTTTTTATTTATGCCAGGCAAATGCCGGTATGGTACCTGATATAATAGTCCTAAGCCTTCTCCTTCCATCCCCATTCCTTCCTTCCTCTCCAATTCCCCGTTCAGTGTCATTGCCAAGTGATGTCATGCCTCATATGTGTGACGGGGTAACATGGCCATAATGTCAAAAGCCCAGAAATATAACTTGTAATACTAGTTCTAACGGAACTTCACTTCTTAGCCAAGCAAATAGTTCTCATTGGTTGGTGCTGCCCTCTGCTTGAGATTATATAATATCTGCATCAAGCAGCTCTTCTTCAAAGAGCAATTAACTTAAATTGAGTTTCGGTGTTAGCGAACGCCTGGTTGAAATCTAAACACAGGAAGAAGACAATCTGAGAAACCTAGCGACGAATAACTTAACAAAACTTTAATCTTCTTGCTATCGAAGTGGAGGATTGCTGCTAGGTCTGTGCAAGGGGCCTATATTACGCTGTTCTATATCTCTTGTCCTGGCTTTCGGCCAAGATATTTTGCCCATTTTTATTTTTTTTCCCCTTCAGTTATCTTCTTGTATGAAAAATATAGATGAAAACTGGTGATGATGCAACACTACGGACATTTGTAAGCAAAGTACGAAGCCAGATTATGAGCGAGCGCCCTCTCTGTTTCTTTATCTTCACAAATCCAGCGAAAATGGAGCAAAACGAAAAGGAAAATTCAACACACAAGGTTTTTATCCTAAAATATTTCCAGAAAAGAAATAATTTAACCTTTCTAAGCTTTTAGTAGCTAATAGCTGACTTTAAAAGAAGTAGAAATTTTACTGAACATTCACACAACATAAACTTTTAGAGAACTAAAATTTTTTAAAAAAAATTTTAAGTTGCTCCTATAATGGCAACAGGAGCAACTAATTTTTAGAATTTTAAAAGACTACGATCAAAAATGGAAATTTTAATCATCATTTCGTCGCGTGAGAACCAGAGAAAAGTAACTCCAAAAATGCGGTTTTCGTTTTCTGCATGTTTGAAAGCGAGGGCGCCGATTTATCTGTAAATTTGGGGAACCCATTCAGATGCAGAAGGTTTTTTATATGAAGATTTTAAGACAAATTGCACTCAAATTATGCCAAATATTGTATATTCGGAAATAAAAAAGGGCCCACATGAGCTTTAGGGGGGCCCGGGCCCCCTTGGCCCCCCAAGATCGGCGCCCTTGCTTGAAAGCCCCACTTGGTGTAAAAGGAACGTAACACAATCTGTTCTCCTCGTCGATCATCTGTTGTAATGTAGTTCAATTAACATCTTATTAAAAACACATCTTTCTAAGAAAATAATATTTTTGTTGTCCTCTCGCCTATAAACCTATGAAACTGGAGTTACGTTCCCCTGGTACTCATGCGATGATTTATTAGTGAAGACAATGAATTGTCTGGGATACACTTTCCACTGCAAAGTTTTGTAGGGAGGAGTCCGAGCTTTTAAAAGGATAATACTACAAGCTTTAAGGGGGATCCAATCAGGCCGGAAACCAGCCGAAAAATGTAGGAGGAGCTTGGCTGAAGTTAGGGGGGGCTCGATCCAAAAATATTATAGTTCATCACCATATTATAGTTCATTTACAAGCCTACCGTGAAGCTTTTAGGGGACCCGCAAAAATTTATGGGGGTGGACCCCCTAGACCCACCTGAATATGGGCCTGGATCCAATACTACTTCTATGGATTATTCTGGACGCGAAAAAACGATAAGCAATTGTAAAATACTTCTACCTATCTTTTCAGAAAAAAATAATAAAAAAAAAATCCTCCCAGTAAAAAATTCTGGTCGTGCGTCTAGGGAGTTGCAAGGAAAGTTTGGGCTACATGCTTCATATAACACACGAAATCAACATCGGTGCTAAAGACAAAGTTACATTCTTGAATGCTTTATGTGTGAATTACAAAGTATAAAATTCAACAATCATTCTGTTATTTTTAGATTTGTATTGCACTTCTTTTAAAAATCAAGGTTTCCATACTTTTTGATATAAAATACGGACAAGCTTTAAAATGACGGCCCATCATAGATACGGTGCCCAAACACAGAATAAATATTTTGAAATTTCTTATCTAAAAATCGCCTTCTTAGGTTATCACACAATTGTTTGGTGTAATACTTAATACACAATTGGAAATTAACGTGTTTTACATTTTTTCGTTAACACAAATATAATAAATCATGCAATTAAATTATATATATATATGAAATTATATTATATATAAATTAAATTATATATATATATGAATTGTGGAGTGGAAAAATTAGATACTTTTTAAAAACTTAACGTATTTTATTAATACTCGTAGTAACTAAAATATGCTATAGGCCCTATGATGAAAGCATAATTCTTTTAGCCAGAGATGTTAGCGATTCCCGACTTGGAAATTTTCGGGCAGTTCCAAAACTGTCAAATATCGACATTTTCCTATTTCATGCTTTGTACAATACGGACACGGACACGGACCCAAAAATACAAATAGTCCGGACAAAATACGGACATATGACAACCCTATTTAAAATAAAAATCTTTCCTTCACCCAAAGAAAATGGCGAGTTTTCTTAGCAAAACCAAATGACAAGGAAATCTTTATCAAAACTTTGTTTTTGTTTTTGTTTTTGTTTAAGAAATAGCATCTAATCTAAAAGAATATAAATGTTCCTGGCAGTAATTCTTTGCTTTTGTTTCAAGGACAAACATTATTTCGGCAACAGATGTCTCAGCATCTTGCGTGCTGAATGTTTTCACATATCGTTGTATCTGTTGTTTTCATGCTACAAATTATTGCTACATATTTATGTGAATTAGAAAATGCTAGACTACTCTAAATCACAAGTTATATTAAGGTGATGGACTGAGTAAGTTTATAAAAGATAACATCTTGAAAATCACTAAAATATATTGAAGTTTGTTAGTTTAGTCTTCAAATCTGATAAAGTCCTACATGCAAATGAATTAGAGTGGTATTTTACTTTGGTTATATTCAGGGTGTAACTAAAACGTACGGCAAAATGTCAGGGGTGGATTCCTTATGGATAAACAAGTAAAACATAGTTCATATGATCATATGTCGGGAAAGGCATCGTTACAGAGTTACAGCTATTGAGCCCCATGATGGTGTGAAATAGTCCCATTCTTGACGCCCCTCAATGTTACTAAATTTAAACCTCAATAGCTCAGCTCCTAATTAACCTAGGAAGATAATTTTTGTATCAATGTCTTCCTGAAGGATGAAGGGTGCTTTCCACTGATATGCATTTTCATGGGTGGACGAAGAGCTAACGGCAAGTGATCCAATTTATCTGGAATGTTGATTTCCAAGAAGTCTCGATAGATGTTTCCCGTCAGCCTCTGCGGGAGTATGTATGGGCCTACTAAAGTGTCACCGACAATACCGCACCACACACTAAGAGCAAATTGGGACTGATCGCATGAAGATTATCGTCCGCTCAAAGATGTACATTATGGTAATTGAAGATGCCTTCTCTTGTGAACTAAGCCTCATCTGTAAACACTATTGCGGATGGGAAAATGAGATTAACAGCACACTGCTGAAGGTATCACTGGCCAAATTGTACTCACGGCAGATAGTCGGTTGCTGACAAAGACTGCACTCGCTGCAGATAATATGGATACAGGCTCTCCCGACGACGTATATGTCATATCTGCATGTGGCTTATACGTAGTTCATCCTTCAGGAAGTCATTAATACCAAAATTATCTCCCTAGCTTAATTAGGAGCTGAGCTATTGAGGTTTAAATTGGGTCCCATTGAGGAGCGTCCAGAATGTGACTAATCCACACTATCAGGCGGCTCAATAGCCGTAACTCTGTAATAATGCATTTCCCGACGTATGGTCATATGAACGTTTTTACTTGTTTACTTATAAGGAATCCGCACCTGAAATTTTGCCGTACCTTTTTGCTACACCTCATATATATACATAGTATTTTCAAAGTTCAGTGAGGATCGCAATAAGATAAGTAAAGTGTTACAGCTGAATAGTAATTTGGCAAAACTGAAGTTTGATTGAGTCATAGTTTTTCTTTTAACATAAACTGTGTAGTGGAAACTAAAAATAACATAAGAAAAAACTACCAGATGATTTGTACTGCATGTTATGCTTCAGCATCATCTTACAATATAAGAAAGAATTTTGCCTTATTGAAGTCTTTATTTATTTGGAAATATAGTCTTTTTTCTGATGAAAATGATAAGATAGCATTTGGCCTACAACCAGGGCAGTATTTAACATTTTTTTTTTTTTATCTCACCGGACCATTAAAAATGTTACACTTACAAGTTAGAACCAAAACAATTAACTTTCCCCAAAATATTTGTTCGTTATTAGTTTCGTATAAGAAAACCAACATAAAATTAACAAAAGACAAAACATTACTACTTTACACTTGCAGCCAATAAGCAAGAGAATCAGCTTCTTCTTGTACAAATAGCGTCGTAACAAATAAACTTTCATGCTGTGGTACCAACATTGTTTTCAGTACCGATATCCATTAAATTTCTCTATCGTGAGCATTTTCTGTTTCCCACATACCATACGTGAATATATATATGGGGCATATATATTAAATATGCAACCCCAAGCTTGGATCCCGATGGATTGTGCTTAAATACAGCCTGGATATAGAAATCTAAAATGCAGTTGCAAGTAAGCCAGGGATGCGAGTAAGTAAGAAAATTTCCCCCGGGGAGAGGAGAATTTCTCCCGGGCCATCCCTGAAATCATCGCATTGCCAGCAAGGAATTTTAATATCAGGATGAGATATAAGCAAGGCTGTACCAAGAAGGGAACAAAAGAGTATTGCCACTCAGTAAAGTTAAAAAGGTTCCTGAGATGAGGTGAGGGATAATTAAAAGCAAATTAGGCTGGGTCCACGCATCACAGGGGCACCCGAAGAAAATTATCTACAGGGAGGCCATCTCCATGATTGCTATAATACATCTGGCATTTCTGATATTTAATATACGTGGTTTGCTATATTACGGATATATTTTCGTGAGCTAGAGGGTCCCTGCCCCTTTCCTTCGGGTACTCATGGTCCATCACGTACCACACACTAAATGCTAAATTAAAAAGAACGACAAATAAAATTTTAAAATTAGCATGTGGAAGATTGCAATACAAATCATTGTATTGAAGCATTTATTGATTTGAATTCCACTTCCGTTGAAAGAAAAAGAGATCTTTTCTAGAGTTGGACTAACTCCATGAATTAGTCGGTGATACATATTGAGAGAGGTTGTGGAAATAGCAATGGTACATATAAGGAAGGGGCCATATTAATAAATCACAGTGGAGGAAATTTTATATCATTTACATATGTCTGTTCCTCTAGATAGCTCTTATGCATATATCCAAGTATGATTTTTAACTATAACACATAATTTTTTAATAACAATACTTAAAAAGGAATTTTTTTTTACTTGGATATTTGATTACACAAGACAGCCGCAACTGAACGGCAAATCTAGCTTCTAATCGGAACTAGCCGTTAGGTCATATATCGTACACAGTAAAAAATAGTTGTGTTAATTCAACTCAATTTTAACACAGGGCAGTGGTTCCAGGGTGACTACACTATGCGGTGTTAGTTCAACACAGACTCCGCGGTGTTGGCGTTTAACACAGGGGGTCTGTTACGTCTGTAACACACAACCGGTGTTGAGCTGTGTTAAACTCGGATCTGTGTTAGTATTTTCGGTGTTGATTCGACACCATGTTATGGTCGGTAGTGTGGAGAAAAGTGTTGAGTGTTACTTGTGGCGGTGTTGCACTAACACAAAGAAAGTAACACAGTGTGTAGTCTGTTAATTATTTTGTGTTTATATTACACCATGTCAAGTATGAATATAACACAGTCTCTGTGTTACTTCAACATTATTTTCTTATTATTTCAACACACAATCTGTGTCATAATTCAAGGCCAAAGCCGTATAAGTAACACCGTTTCGGTGTTAATTCAACACTCCCTGTGCTAAAATTCAAAGTCAGACCACCAGATTAACACCGTTTTTGGTGTTAGTTTGACTCCACTTCTGTGTTACTACGACACTTGTTTCGGTGTTGAAATAACTCCGTGTGTGGTGTTGTAGTAACCATTTTCTGTGTTGGAAAACCATGTGATGTGCATGCTTACGCTTACCGAAGATTGTAATTTTAAAATAAAGAATGGTAAACTAAAAAACACTTCATATAGAAAATCTTCATAAAAGTTTTTGCCGTCCTCCGCAACACAACCTTCACGAACATCTTGGTCAAGAATGATAGGAAACTCTTACCTATATCCTTATAATATCTTTGCCTCTTAATCGTGATTCTACTTGTTTTCCGCCATTTTTGAAGCACAGTTCCCGATGTTGACTGGTGAGCCCTAGTGCAGTATAGAAGTGACACATTAATACGATATTGTTTCTCGCTGTTGACATATTTCTTCAGAAACATTATGTAAAACAATTGAAAACACATCGCGCGGTTTGCATTTTGAAATTTTGCGTATACCTGGATTTGTTTAAGTATTTCTTTCTACTGTGTTTGTCTGTAACTTCAATTCATAAGCCTTTATAATTAGATGCCCATCATATTTGGGAATCACGCAGAAAACAACACCGAAGATTCTACACTTGTGTTGATTTAACACACAGGCAGTGTATCATTTCAACTACCAGCATTTGACACACAACTCCCAATGGACAGTGAGTTGTTCTAACCACCGGTTTGTGTTGCATTCTAACACAATCGTGTTAACACATAGGCGTGTCGTTGAAATAACACAACGATTTTTACAGTGTATAATCCATCGAACAAATTCGTAGCTAAGAGTGGGGGGAGAAGAACTTCTCCCGGGTACGATTCTAATCTAACGGTTAATCTGAACTTCAAATTTGCAAACAAGACTTGAAGAGCTATTACTAATCGAGATTCACAACATACTTACAAATTATAATTTCGTTCCAGAAAATTAATGTAAAACTTGGTGGGAAATTTATTAACTTCATTCTCCTTATTAAACACATATTTTTGGGAAGCGCCATGAAGGAAAGGGTTTATGGGGTATTTGTCCGAGTGGCAGGCAAGTCAGTCTACCACTTGTCCCCACCCTAAAGAAAATAACAAGTTTGTGAACAAAACCAAAGTACAATGAAATTTAAAAAGAAAGTTTAAAAAAAAAATTGAATTGGAAATTTGAATTAGTGAAATAGTGCGTTCAATGTACAAGGAAATCAACCCCAGTTTTTGAGAATTTTGGACAAATTTCATCTTCATAAAATCTCCTTCCTAAGCTCCTTTTAGAATATAAAAACTTCCATGACCAGATATTTTACCCTCCTCAGACCTGGGGTATCATATGTGAATCTTGAATTTTGCGTCGTGTTTTCAAACGGTCTCAACGAAGAAAGTTGTGCCTGTGGTATCACCAACTATATGGGGTTCGCTCTGTGATCGTAAATTGTTCTGTTGGTTTTGCGCGGTTGTGAGCCCTGCAAGAGGCATAAGAATGGCAGGAAACTCTGGGCGAACATACGTGAGGAGTTCTTGTGCTAAGTTTCACTTATTTCATTATTTGTAGTTGATATTACTGAATAATATTTACGATCTATAGTCTTTACAAGAAATACCATGTGTTTTTGTGAAATGTCATATAAGTTATTACATCATAATAGTAACAAATAGTGAAGGTATAGAATATGATACCTTAGGTCACAATCGATACAAATGTAGTTACAGGAGGGTGTTTTGTAGTTACGAATGTAGTTACAGAATCCAAGTGAGTATTTCAGTAGATACTTTGGGGATTACTTTTTTTGGAGACGTAGCGAAGTATACGGACATGCGAGGTGTCCGGGATTTTGGGAAATCTTTCAATATAACGCCACAAGAGATCAAAAGGTTGTTCTATTGCAATGAACCTATTCGGACTACCAAGAACGAAAATGTTATTGGGCAGAACAACTAAGATACCGCTTGTGTCAGACAATATTAGCAGAGACAGTTTTCTCCAGCTCACAAATAATCTCGAAGTTGTGGACGATGATTCAGTTACACCTCACAAACGTAAAGGGGACAGGTTCTGGTAAATACGCCCAGTGGTGTCCTAAATTGCGAATACGTGTAGAGAAAACTCAAGATCTAAGCAGGTTTCGATTGACTAACAAATGATTCCTTTCCATGGTAATGTAGCTATGAAACAATACATAAAAGGAAAGCCTAATCCAGTAGGGCAAAAAGTATTTGTCGTCTGTTCACAGAATGGTTTGCCCTTCACTCTGTATTTGTATGAGGGAAAAGAAGTAATATTGTTTCTAATATTTTACAAAGTCCAGAGACACTTGATGTTGGTAGGCGTGTCGTTCTTAAATTGTGTGACAGTTTACCAGATAAAACAATTATACACCGACCGATACTTTACATCCATCCCTTTATTGGACATGTTAACTTACAGAAATATTATGGCAACAGGAACAATAATGAAATCTCGCATTCCAAAATATGTGCATTTGAAAACTGACTCCCAACTAAAATCCGAGGGTAGAGGCAGCTACGATCAGGTGGTTCGAAAGGATGATAAGGTAGTAGTAGTAAAATGGTTCGACAATAGATCTGTGCTCTTTGCTTCTTCGAATATTGGAGTGAATCCTGTAGATGAGTGTCGCCGTTGTGTAAAAAGAATAAAGAGTATGTGCAGGTTCCAAGACCAGTAATTGTTAGAAAGTACAACCTTCATATGGGCGGTGTTGATATGTTACATCGTGTAATTTCAAGTATCGCATCAAATCAAGAACAAAAAATGGACTGTAAGATGTATTTTTCACTTCGTAGGTTTTGTGGTAGCAGCAACGTGGATTGAATACTGTGAAGAGGCTAAATGTCAAGAAAAGACATTCTTGATTACTATGAGTTTAAGTTATCAATTGCACAAGATCTGATATTTGATACGTATTCTGCGACTGGAGCAAGTTCAACAGAGGATTCCAGTGGTGAAGAAAATGTTAGAAGGAAAAGAAAACCAGGGAAAATTCTTCCTGTGCCTTCTAAGAAAGCAAGAACACGTCATGCTGATCATATGCCAGAATATAATCCCTCACAAAATTGCTGTATTTCACAAAATGGAAAACAACATACGAAGATAACTTGAAATTATAAGACAACAGTTAAAAATATTCAGTGTAACTTTTTAGAAATAAGAAAACTGTTAACGTTTGTGGATATACTATTGGAATACTATTACAATAAATGTATATTGTAATATTTAACATTTTTATTTTATTTATTTAGAATGTAATCGAAGTTCAAATATTGTATAGACATGTAACCATAACATTGTTTCTTATCATTTTCACTTTATACTTACATAGCTGCTAACCTAAATTGGAGACAAGGAATTCATGTATTTGCTTCGTTAAGACCTAAGGTATCAAATATGATACCTTACTGTATGACGCACCCACAGTATTGATACACCAAATGACCACATTTTCTTTCTTTTTGATCATGAATGACCAATTTAATTGCATGTCGTGTAAATTTTTTACCTACTATCACAGCCTCAGGTCTGAGAAGGATAATGAAATAAATAATAATAATAAAATTAATGTAAAGTGTCAAGTTTTTCATATAGTGTATTTAAGCGTACCGTACAAAATTCATGTCTCCTTTTCTCACAACTTTGGTAATTGGAGTTGGTTTTCTTGTGCTCTGAACCAGGACCGTAGCCAGCTCAAAAATGTAGAAGGGCCCAGTAAAAGTTAGGGAGGCCCGATCCAACCATATTGTAGTTCATCACCATATTATAGTTCATTTCCAAGCCTATCTTGAAAATGTTAGGGGAGTTTGTAAAAATTTAGGAGGCCCGCTTCCCTAAGCCCCCGTGGGTACGGGCCTGCTCCGAACATTCCCCCCAAAAAACATCTAATCTGAAAAAATTGGAATCTAAATTGTCAGTAAATCATCCCCTGTTTGAACGGTAATTATTATTTGAGCAACAGATGTCTCGTACCATTAAATACTGAATATTGTTAAGTATCTCCATATTTACTTATCTTTTAACGTTAGAATTTATTAGTATGTTCGTATGTAAATAGGTAAAGTTAATTATTTTAAATGACAGATTACATAATGATGGAGAACTGAATGACATATAGAGGAGTACAGATTACAAACCACTGGCACAAAGAAGAAGTTTGCTGATTTAATAGCCGAATAAGGGGAATTTTTATATATATCTAAAATCCCATTTTTAAAATGTTCTAGGCAAGTTACGATTTGGTGAAGCATACTTATTTAGATAACAGCGGGCATGGTGATTCACAGGTAGAGCGCTTATAACTGGTTGTTGGGGTCCTGGTTCAATCCCGGTCAGATAAGTTTATAGTAGACAAAAGTGTGTCCGTGGGTTTTCTCCGGGGTACTTACGTTTCCATTCACACTCTTATTCCAATAATTTTACCACCATCATTCAGTTGTCTTAATCACCCATCTCCCTCAGTCTAATGTTTGTGGGACGTTAAACTGAAAGACAATAAAGGGACTTTCTTTTAGCAAAAGGAGTTTATGTACACTAAGAAAAAAAATTGTAAATGGCGTACTGAAAAAGATAGGTGACATGCGTAATTCCTGTAGTATTTGGACTTAACGTACAGCAGTCGTATAACTGAAAAAGTGTTCCATCTATACATACTTTCCGTATGAAACAATGTAGGCGGTCAGGTCTCACATACAAATGGACGTATATAACATATAGGTAACATAAGTATAGGGTCTATGCATGTGATATACGGAAAACTGTTAGATGTCAGACATCCTGCAACGGCATGATGTAACATCTAAGGACAGTGCCTATGTAGCATATGGATAACGTATGCTCCGTACTGATTTCTATATTAAGCAAGAGGATACCGTATATTTGTATATACAATATACGGATTTTTCTCTGTGTACTTGATAAAATCCATGTAGTGAAAAAAAATCTAGAGCCAGCAAGAGGAAAACTAACAGATGATTTATGCTGGATCTCTTCTGCTCCAATCAGAGACGTAAGCAGGAAAAGGTTCTCGGAATCCGGACTCCCTCTCGATTTTTCAGTAAATTTAGTCCAATTTTAAGGGTAATTTTACAAATTTTAACATAAATTATCCTTATATAGAATTTGGACCTAACCCCAAATAAATTCATGTGTACGTACGAAGCTCCAGCTCTACCTCCAGCTTGTGATACAAAGGAACATTTTCCTTACTAAAGTCTTCCTTAATTGACAAGCATGTTTACATTACTATATATATTAATGTAACGTTACCATGGAAACAGACGTGTGAACCCCTGATTCGAGGAACGTTTGGGGTTGAGATTACAGTAGTAGGCCTAGATGGTGTTTGCAAATGCATGATGGTCATTGAATTGAGTTGATTTTGAGTTTAACGTCCCTTTCAGCAGCGAGGATATATGAGACGTGGACCTACTGATTGTCGTGGAATGCGAACCACATGAGCTCCCGCTGGGAATCAAATCCGGGTCTGACACGCCAAAGGCGCGTAACGAAGGAGCTCTGGTCATGTTTAATGTCCATTACTGAATGTATTTAGAGTTTTGCTAATTTCATCAAAAGTATGCTACTGTAGTTCTATAAGTGAACTCTACTTAATGAAAGCTCAAAAAGAAGTATTGAACTAAATTTGCTGAAGAAAATGTATTCAACAAAATAATTAGGAAATATATATTTTTACAGAGTGCCTTTTATTTAATCAACGATTTAACGTGTTTCGTCTGCTTGCTGTTGATCATTACCGTAAGATGAACTCTTATTTTGGCTCAAAGGATTCATTAAAATTAGAGTCCAGAAGTAAAAATGTCGCTGACTTCCAGCGCTTGGACCTGCTTATCACTGGAAGTGTGCTAAGAACATAGCCAATCACCACCCTTCAGATGACCTTGCGATGAATAGGTTAGGCAAATCTGAAGGGTGGTGATTGGCTATGCTCTTATCACACCGCCAATGACGAACAGATCTAAGCGCGGGAAGTCAACGACGTTATACCTTCTGAACTTTAGTTTGAATTAAACATAAAGTGTTGGCAGTTTTAACATTACAGTCCAAAATACTTTTACGAGCAGAAGTTAACATTTTGAAAGCATGGCAAAGGCAACTAACATGATTTGTGGCTAGTTTTTGTTTAAGTCTCCCCTTTCACAATAAAATGCTTGTATCTCCGGGTACTGCACAATATTTTACCACGTACTACACTCTTGAGACTGAGTTTTTCGAGTTTTGTAAAATACGACGCATTTTGATGCTATTTTAGAAACAAATGGATACCGCGGTGGCTCAGTGGTAGAGCGTTCACCTCTGGTGTACGGGATCCCCGGTTCCTAGCTAGCGGCAAGTGAACTTTGTGGTGAACAAACACCGAGTGCGTGGGTTTTTCTCGGGGTTTTCCCGTTTCCTCCAACTTTCTTCATTCCACCATTTCATTCATCTCTCATCAACACCTTCTCCTTTAGAGCTCCTTCGTGGCTAAGCGGTTAGCATACGCGCCTTTAGCGTGGGAGACCCGGGTTCGATTCCCGGCGGGAGCTCATGTGGTTCGGATTCCACGTTAATCAGTAGGTCCACGTCTCATATAGCCTCGCTGCTGAAAGGGACGCTAAACTAAAATCAACTCAACTCAACCTTCTCCTTTAGCCTAACCGTCATAAACGTGAGACATAAAACTCAAGATTTCATTTCACTTTTTAGGAAGAAATATTTCACCAGTAACCCTAACATATGATATAAGTTATTTCTTATGGAAAAGTCTACAAGGAATAACTTAGTTTTGGGATGTTTTTGGGGCAACATTTTCCGGAAACACCTTACAATTTAAAGAGTACATTACAAAGAAAATATTTCTTTTACAACTACATCATAACATGATTTAGTTTAAGGAAAGGAAGTGAGAAAGTTTAGTGCGGTGATCCTATTATTACCAGTGTTCGAATTGAAAAAATCCAGAGGTGGTATGCTGGCCCGTATCCAGGGGGGTCTAGGGAGGCCGGGCCCCCCAAAATTTTGCTGGCCCCATTAAAAAGTTTTACGGTAGGCTTGTAATTGAACTATAACATGGTGATGAACTATAATATGGTTGTATCGGCTCCCTAACTTCTAACGGATCCCCCCATACATTTTTGGGCTGGCTACCTGCCTGGTGGTATGTTTTATTACGATTTGGACTATCTAAATGTTGAAACACAATAAGGGTATGTTGCCTAAAAGATTGTAGACCCTATTTCTACAGCCCTAATGACTGAAAACCATTGGAAAGTTCTCTTGGAACGGGGACGGCGAAGGGAATATGGAGAGACTTGGATCTCCCGCCAACAACTTTCTGAAAAAATAAATAAGTTAGAAGAAATATCCCCTTTAGTGTATTATAGAGAATTATACACGAAAGTGCTCCAAAACCGAGTTTGTATATTAACAATTTCCTACAGGAAAGCTTCCGGACCCCACTCGACTGAGGGGTGTTTGAAACTCTCGAAAGATCCGCCCCACACAGTAGACGACCCCTAAATCCGCCCATGCGAAAACACGACACTTGTATGCATTAAGTTGTAACGCAATTCGTGGATGAAAACACCAATTTATATGTAACGTATTTTTGTATATTTTTAGCGTTACACTATAGCCCACAGTTAAAATATGTCTAAAATCTGGTCTACTATGTTACCATAATCCACTTAAACACTCCATCTTGATATTACCTTTTATTATAATACGTAATGAAGGAAATATTTACACCCTTTAAAAAACATACATGTAGATTGTACAAGATGAATCCTTTGTTATATCTTATATTTTTCGTTGCTATGACAACCAATAACACATATCGTCAGATTGCTATGTTAACAGAACATCAATCATAATATCAGAAATAAAATTAATTCTAGTTCTTTTTATATTTTCTTCTTCTTCTTTTAGCTAGCTTGTGCATATTTTAATAACACATATTGCCCGTAAATACAAGTAAAGATAATAAAACTGCACAATATCGTTATAAAGTCAAGAGCACACCCAAACACAAGAAATATTTCAGTATGGCACATCAAAATATAAACTAGATTAACGTCTTTGGAGATACTCATTTCAGAATATCGAAAATCCAATAGAATTTTTACACTAGTTACAGCAAAATTTGAAACTATATTTGAAACGTTGCTTATACTTGCCTCCCCCCCCTTGGAAACTACAACATGGGCGCCCTTGGTCGGAACTCTCGGAAGTTGTACCGGTCCTAAATTATTAACATAACGTATGCTCTGACAGTGAGAAGTTAAAATACAAAAAAGTTTCTGTACTAACCTCTTGAATTTATTTGAACTGTAATCATCATTACGGCGATAGATGTCTTACTTCATTTCAAGCTAAATAATGTTCGTACTACAATTCAGCTCTCCTAATTGAAATAGACTGCTACGCATTTATGTCAGTAATAGATACGAAACTACACCAAAGCACAAATCATATCATAAAGGAAAGCTGAATGAAATTATAAAGAATTACAAATCGGAAGGCATTACAGCTAATTTGTAAGTTTTCTGATTTAACTTGTAAATCTGAGTAAGCGCGTTAAATATTAAAGTTAAACCACATATTCTACATAATTTCAATTTTTTCTTGTTCCTGGGACAAAATTATAATTTCGCAATTTGTTAAGAGAAAAGTAGGAAACTCCTAATAGTGGGTTTTCTAGTGGTATCCCGTGTGCAATTTAATGGTAGAGTATTGAGGATGGTATCATTTTGTTTCTTATAAGGTAGGGAATAAGAAAAGGTATGGCGGACATGTCAGACCCGCGACTGGGAGGAGGTGGGAGAAGATGATGATTCATCGTTCGCGTAACCTCTTATAACTTCGCTCTTAATCATTCGATTTTAATTTTGTTTTTTCAAAAACAAAAGTCTAAGTACGTTCTACACATTATGCATCTTTTAGTAAATGTAGCCGTTTTGGTTAAAATTTTAAAAAAAAAGTTCCTAAGAAAAATATTTCATTTGACAATATAATCATTTTTATTTATGCCAACTAGCTAAATTTATAAAACGAGCATGAAATACGAATAAACTTTTATTTTCAAAATCGTTGTTATACAAAACGTAAGGAAAATAACAGTATACAAAATCTAATATTTCACTCAAGAGAAGCAATTAATATTCTTTTAAATTATCATTACACCTATTCCTACAATTTATTATATTATGTGATCCATATTAATATTAATTCTGTAGATATTCATAAGTATTTTAGAAATATGTTTTAATTATCAAGGAATAAGTCCTCCAGTCATGTGTTTTCTTATTATATTCATTTACTGAAAAATAAGGGTTACTTTTCTTTTGGTGTGAATCCACACGTTAGTCATCGGACATTTCCAGAATTCGAACTTGTCCTTCTTACTTCAATCTTCATAACATTAATTCTTCTTAATATTTCAATATACACTATACTATACCACGACACCACATTCAGAACGCACTAACAAAAAAACAAGAAATTGTTAAAAGAGGAAACACACCAAGACTTCCTGATTTCCGTTCCTTATGGTCACAGGGATTTTACGCTGTTCAACCGATCGGCAGGAGGTCGAAAGACGAACGGACTGGTTCATGAAAGAAAAGAATAAGAAGTCACATAACAAAGGAATTTCCTTAATCAAATTATGACAGTGCTCAGTTCCTTCTTGTTTCACGAGAGATTGTTTACTTCGCATTATCCTAGTAACAGATTCTCTATCTGCGTAGTCCGCTTCGAGGTACCCAGCTCATAACCAAGGGCGCCGTTCCTTGGTGGACTATGGGGGCCCGGGCCCCCAAACTTCATGTGGCCCCCTTATTGTACTCATACAATATTTGGCATAATTTGAATGCAATTTGTCTTAAAATCCTCATATATGTCTTCTTCATCTGAATGCCCCCGCCCCCCCCCACATTTACAGAGAAATCGGCGCCCTTGCTCATAACCATGATTCAAGTTAATCGCTGAGAGAAGCTCTTTAGCTCCACAAGGAATATCACACATTATTGGCTCGTATTGCCCTTTTCCATTAACAGTCCAACTCCAGTTAATCACTGTACGTAGTTCAGGATTCGCAATATGTCCTTTACGCCATATTAGGGCTTGAAACTGTGCTCTTTTTATGGCCGGACGCAAAGTATCTTGTGTTGGAGGTGTGCATGATCCATCAACTTGTTTTTTAGTGAAAAAACCGCCACCGTAACTCTTTCAGGGATGTTATCTTCGGAATTACAGAGTGTATAAATGCTTCCAGACCTCGATATATTTCTTCATTAAAAGTATCTTTTCCCAGTGATGACAAAGCGTCAAATATTGTCTTATCAGCGTCCATAAATGTATTAAAGAAACTTGGTTTCGTTTTACCATACAATGATCTGGTGATATCAGTATCTGAGGGAGAATGCAATCAGCCTCTGAGGGAGAACAATTGGCAAGCCTTGCAAGTATCTGGCAAGTCTTTTATTGCTCTTATAGCATTTTTCTGTCATTTGAAGACAATTTGAGCTCTCAATAAATTACTCCACAATAATATACCATTATTGCAAATGACAATGAAAGAAAGCATAATACGCTGGTAAGATGCACGGTTTCAGTAACTGTTATCCTTAGTTTGCAAATTAAAAACAATATTCTAGATAGTCTTTTACATAGATTTTCTGTATGTACATTCCAGTTTAGCTTTGGATCTAGATAGATTTAAAGAAGTTTTACAGAATGGCATGCATCAACATCATTGACGTGATTACCAAGATAAAAATGAATGGTTTCTGTCTTAGATTCATTGAGATAAAGTTTGTTATAGTTTAACATGTTGATGGCATTTCTAATGTGTGGTTATTTTTAACTCCCATTAAGGTCTTATCTGTACTTAAAAGTCTTGTGTCGTCAGCATATAAAACAGATTTACAAGGTAGAAAACTTGGGAAGTAATTTACATAGATAAGAAAACGTAAAGGTCCTAACACACTCCCCTGAGGCACCCCTGATGTTACATTCAAAACACTTGACCTTTCATTTGCAATACGGACAGCCTGTATTAAGATAGGAGTTCATTAATGACAACTCAACCCCTGATATCATGATAATAAAACTTTGCAACCAATAAATCGTGTGACACTCTATCGAAAGCTTTGCTCAGATCTAGCAGTGTTGCACATGTGTATATAAATTACTTTCAAAAAATTGTCTATATTTTGTGTTATATATTGTTGCATTATATTATGTTACTACATTTTCCACAGCCTTAATCGTGGAAAATCCCGGTCCGAATCCGAATTGCGAAGTGTCGATCAGTTTATTAGTTTCTAGATAGTTTAATAATTGATTTTTAATACATTGCTCAAAAAGTTTGGATATAATTGGCATTAAGGATATAGGACGATTGTTATTAGGTTTACTTTTATCACTTTTCTTATGTATGGTGCTGTGATTGTCAATTTAAGGCAGTCAGTGGATATTCCCTCAGTAAGCATGCAGTTAAATATGTAAACTAAAGATTCAACTATAACATCAATTATTTTTTTTTTTAACAAGTTGTTAGAAAATTCACAGAAATCCTCAATGTTTGAAGGTTTCAGTTCACGTACGATTGCTAAAACTGTTCTGGTATTTATTCCAGTCCATGAAAAATTTGGCGCAATGTTACTAACATTTGGCAGTGCTAATAAACTTTTAAAGTCAAAACCTTGATTTTCGGAGAATAGTTTTCATCTTTTGATTTATCATTTAACTCTGTTATACCTGTATTATTCCCAAAATATTCATTGAACTCGTTTACTGATATTGGTATGGGGTATCGAACAACGCGTTTTTCCAATTTACTTAATAATTATAGACCAAGCTGCTGCACAGTTATTCTTTGAATTATTTATCAAGTTTTCATTTGCAATAATTGTTGCTACTTTAATCTCTTTCCTGTATATCTCTTTAGCAGCTTTATATTTTTCTTTATCAGTCAGTAATCCTGTAGTGTTGGTAATAATATGCAACATGATTAGCCTATCCCGTTCTGATACCAATTAAAATCTGTTTCAATACATTTACTTCCACATACGGTAGATCTCTTTACCTTTTCAGGACAGCATTCATGTAGTTATGTAACCAAGATACTCATAAAAGCTCGGGCTTTTCTTCTGGGTCCGTGCCGCTTATCTTTGAAAATTATAGATAGAATTGTCATCTGAGTGTTTTGTGACAGTATGTTTGTAACAAGTGTCTTTATCCTCAGAGATATGTCGAACTTCGTTAACACTAAGTGTGGAGGCAAACTTTGAATATAAAACTTATTTATATCTGATTAACAGGCGTAATGGTGAGAAGACATATTAAATGTACACTCGGATTCAAAGCCAGTGTTGTTGTTCTTGGAGATGAGCCCATAAAGTCGTCAGGTATACATTCGCACGAGCCGCAAGGAACGCCAATTAAGCCAAACGTTTAGTAGATAAAATGACGAACAGGGCAATCAAGGATCCAATTCTACCACTTCCAAATATTTTTCGGGTACGTTCAATTCTTTATTGTAAGGCACAACCAGTGTTTCTACCAGACACTTTTTTTGGGGGGGATACTGCCCCCGGAGCTCTGAAAGTGCCCCCCCTGGAAAAGACCAAAATAGTACATTTATAATATAAGAATAAATAGAATAATACCAGCAGTGCTCCTTCCCGGAATATTAAGTGTGCACCCCCGGAACATTATGTCTGAAAGAAACACTGGGCACAATACAGTGGCATTTATTTGTTTATTTAATTTCGGGTGGTTATTGCTATCGTAGTGCAAGCAACAGACTTTCGTAGTATAATAAGCATAGAGTTGGTTTGTCAGATTTCACCAATAAACAGTGGAATAGTCAAGGGAAGAGTGACGAAAATGTCATAGTCATCCCACTCACCCATTTTTATTGTATTGTATGAAATATTAACAAATGTGACAAATGGGCAAGAACGACTAACAGTGTTGAGCAAGGGCGCCCATGTTGTGGTTTCCAAGGCGGGGCAAGTATAAGCGAAATTTCAAATATAGTTTCAAATTTTGCTGTAACTAATGTAAAAATTCTATTGAGTTATCGATATTCCCAAGTATAATTTCCTCTTGGGAGGGCGAGCGCCCCACCTTGGCCCCCCCCTGATGGGCGCCCTTGGTGTTGAGGAATGGTATTCAAAATTAAATAGAAAATTGTCTCATGATCATTTTAATATGTTTACATTGTTGGAGTTATTGAAACAAGAAAAACAGGAGAATGTAAGTGTAATGTTGCTGGAGGTAGGGAACCGGCCAAAAGTGCAGAAATTAAAGTACAAACGCTTATGTCAGTGAATTAATACTTTGAAGGAGATATTAAAATCTAGAGATATAGGTTAAATGGATTACATTGATACTGTATCCTATTGCATACATTAGGAAAATTGAGTATGAGTGTATGACAGAAAAAAAAGGTACAAATAAAATGAACATGTTCATTAACATAGCTCTTCTCTAATTTCCATTTCTTCTAATCCTGACCACTAAGTTTTATTTCTATTTCTTGCTAAAACGTTTTTACTTCCTTTTGGTGACTTGCATTAAGTCAATATCCTGGATTCATTCATATAAAGCTAAAATCCCCAAGAAAAAATCTCAACTCAAATATTTCCCTTTGTCCTAACAGTAGGCGAAACAGGAATATGCAAAACAGGAATTTTTGTTTCGCCTACCATCTTGATAACTATGGCTGCGGGGGTTGTAGGCGAAACAGGAATAGGCAAAACAGGAAGAAATCATCTGATGATGTGACGTCCTATCTTAGTAGCGAGATAGTTCGGTAAGGAACGGCTTTTAGTAAGAAGGTTGATTTTGCTTGGTGGTATGGAGTATACCTACATACCAACTACACCAAATTCAAGGTTCAGTTATGGTTTGTGGCCCACGTTAATACTAGTGCTCGTATTTGTAGAGATTTAGCTGAGTTGAGTTGATTTTGAGTTTAACATCCCTTTCAGTAGCGAGGCTATATGAGACGGGACCTAACGATTAACGTGGAATCCGAACCACATTTGCTCCCTCAGGGAATCGAACCTGGGTCTCTCCGTACACAACCGCTTAGCTACTAAAAAGCTCTTGTAAGGATTTAGGATTTGGGATTTAGATTTAGGGTAAGGCAAAGAAGAAGTACATTTTAGCGCTATCAAGTTTAGTGTATTTTAGAATCGAATTTCTCAAAAATTACTTTTGAAGAATTTTTTTAGGGATGCACCGTGGCTCAGTGGTAAAGTACTTACCTCTGCTACATAAGATCCCTAGTTCGAACCTCTGCCAAGTAAATTTGTGGTGGACAACACTGTATCCGTAGGTTTTCTCGGGGTACTCCCATCTTCTCCCACATTTTCATTCCATTCTTGTTTCCAACATCATTCACTTGCCTTAATCGTCCGTCTCCCTTAGCCTAAAGGACATGCACAACGACAAACAAGTGGCAGTCTTACGTGTACAGCACGTGAAGAAGTTTGGTTTGTATGACGTCTCAATTAATATTGAAACCGGAAGTGGTTATATGTTTCTACAACTTCTAGTTTCAATAGAGAAATTAGAGTGGAGATTAAGTATATTCTTTGGACGCTTAATTTATTACAGGAAACTGCTTATCTTTATCTATTATCGTCTTTGGTATATACGTAATCAACGTTAAAACCGGAAGTGACTGATTCTTTCCACTTCCGGTTTCAGAATAGAGATTAGAGTGGAAATGTACTCACTATCTTCTTGGTAGGCTTAATTGATTCTGGAAACCACTTCTCGTCATCCATTACCTTTTCTGACTCAATAGTGATGAAAATTAAAACAGGAAGTGATTGATTTTTGCCACTTCCGATTTCAGTATAGAGTTTAAAGTGGAAAATGTAATCAATACGTTCTGGGAACGCTTAATTAATTGCATAAAATCACAAATAACTTCTCGCTATCTGTAACTTTTTTTACTCAATATTGATTAAGGTTAAAAAAAGGAAATTGTTAATTTTCCACTTCCGGTTTCAGTAATAGATCAGAATGGAAATGTAATCAATATATTCTTGGGATGCCTTGAGAACCACTTCTCGCTATCTATTACCTTTTAGTACTCAATACTGATCAAGGTCAAAAGATAGAAATCAAATTTGTTGATAGAGTCATATTCAAACCGGAAGTGGTAGAAATTAACCACTTCCGATGATTAAATTTATCACTATAGAGCAAAAATGGAAATTGATACGAAGAAACGGTTTTCTGCAATCGATTAAGCTTCTCAATCTTTAACTCTCTACTAAAACCTGAAGTGATAGAAATTCATTAAAACTTCCCGTTTCAATATTGTTGTACGTAGAGCGAAAACGATAAAAGATAGCGAGAAGCGTTTTTTTTTAATAAAAATTGATTTATAGTGTTCTAAGAATAAGTACAGGAACCTTCTTCAGTCTTAACTCTCTATTCAACCGGAAGTGGTAGAGATCAACCGAAAGTGGTTGCAGGTTCCTTTGTTGACATATTTCTTAACTGTTAAATCTCTATTAAGTAAATGGTTTGCTTAAGTGGCTGTGTTTAACATGTTTATTTCGTCTCTCCATTGTGCTTTTAAGGGTTAAAGACATGGAAAAATATTTAAAAACAAAGCATAGCCAGAATATGCTTTGAAGTCTGTACTGAAAAAAAAAACACACAAACAAAATGTAAAAAAGAGGGAAGGGGGACATTTATCTCATTGGTAATTTCACCAAACTCTTGAATTACTCCTTCTTCCATGTTTCTTGTAGTGAGAAACAAATCATTTTCTTGATGCCAGGTTCTCTATACCAGCAATTAACTTGCAAATTGAAACATCACCTTGAGGCAGACAGCTTCAGAAATGAGTAGAATAATTGCATTTTAAATTTCTCAGTTCTCTCTCTTCTCTTACGCCTCCTCCCCCCTCTCGCTCCATACAACCCCCACGCCTCGTATATCAACTGCCTCACACATTAATTATCCTTTCGGTTAATGAGAAGAAAAAAGAGTTTTGAAGAACATACCAAGAAATCGTTCCTATGCTAAGTACCCTATTTTTAGTTTGTTTTTCGTCTCTGTCTTTCTGTACAGAAAAGAAAAATGTGTTCTCCGTAATTTTAATGGGAAATAAACTTTGCATTTTAACAGTCTTTAATTGTATTTGCGAACGTAGTTAAAATCTGCTTTTGTGTGTGTGTGTGTTACTTTAAAGATGAAGGTAATATCAGAGTGGTTCTCTCCTGCTCACACCGCTATTTCTTGTTATTTAGCTTCAAACATGGATTTTTTTCTTAAAGAAAAGTACAGGAATAAAATTACTAGTGTTGCCGACAAGACAAAATTTTGGAATTGTTTCGCTTCGGAAATGTGTTTCAAAAAATATATTCTCGTCTGAAAAAGTCAAGGTATGACCAAAAAGTACGGTGAATGTAGTTCCACAGCGCCACCTATAGACGTTTTATTCATTTCAACAAGTTAAGAGCCTGCCTTACTAAAAATAATACGAAATTTACCATTTTCTTTTTCTTGATTATTCATCAGTGAAAGGAAATAATGAAATGCAACTTACCACAATCATAAATAATGCTATTCTACAACAGAAAATATGAACCTGAAATTTCGTCTGCTCTGCCTCCTTTAGATTCGGATTGAGGTGTCAATCACTTTGTTTTTTAACCTGTGCTGTGACTTTTATCGCTTACAATGACAATAAGCCAAGCTGCCCACCACACCTTGGTGGTTTGTTTTTGTAAATAAATTTTCGATCTCTCACCACCAGGCCCGTAGCCAGCCCAAAAATTTAGGGGGGCCCGGTAGAAGTTAGGGGGGCCCGACCCAATCATATTATACTTCATCACCATATTATAGTTCATTTGAAAGCCTACCGTGAAATTTTATGGGAGCCAGTCCAGGTTAAGGGAGGCCCGGCCACCCCTTGCCCCCCCCCCCCCCGTGGTTACGGGCCTGCTCACCACCCTTGCGAAACCAATGGCCAGGCGACAAAGAAAACTGATTGTTTGAAACTAGCATGGTCGCATTGCCTGTACCATGGTAGAAAGACTACACCTTGGTAGTCTTTCCACCATGCCTTTACAATGTCAGTCTTTAAAAAAAATAAAAATAAAAATAAAAAAGACAAAGCGAAAGAAAATGCTGTCGGAACTACTTCTGTTATACGCAGACGAGTGTTTGTGCTTTGCAATAAATAATTACTGAGATATCTAATTCGATGCAACTAGTTTTTGATTTACTGTATTTTCTGGTGCATTCAGTTGGTTGCGATTTTTTTTTTAATCCAGCAGCATGAAGCAAACAAAATTAAGTGGGGCGGCTTATCGTAAAACGAAAAGCGTGAAAGAGAAGAGCGCGCCGACGAAGCTTAATCCGCCACTGAGTATATTCGAAAACAAGTTCAAGTCAATTGTCAAGCCATAACTTCTGCATAATTAAACGATGTATATTTGTGTATGTATAATAATATAATAGTGTATGTTAGATAATTATGTACACGACACTATAGCTGGGCATTATGTTGTGTTGTCCTTATGAAATAAATAAATAAATTTTACGTAGCCGTAGCCTGATCATTACTAAAATATGTGATTTAACATTGAATTTAAAAAAAAAATCATTTACCAACATAATCTGAATTTTTTGAATTTTGTTGATTTGTTGTCCTGGCGCCCCCTTGCTTGTGGCGCCCGGAGCAATTACCCCAGTCGCCCCGCCTACGTAACGGTTCTGCGGTGATGACATCATAATGACGATTGAGCTGGATTTTTGTCATTCTCCGCAAAATCCGGGGCATTTTTGAAACACTGAAAACACATACGCCCTTTTCAACTTATCTTTTGTAAACCAATAAAGGAATGATAGACTAATTTCCTTTTTTAAAAACTCTACCATTTAGGATGCAAGAAAATGATTTAGATGGGTATCAAGTTTGGTTTTTAAAAAAGTTCTTTTAGAGCCGTGTTTACGAAAATTCATTTCGGTAATGGGGAAGAAACCATGATTTCTGTAAGCTTCTCTATGAAATGTGATAATCCTATAGCACACTTAACTTAGACAAACAACGGGCATTAGAATAGCGATATACGTACAAGCTTTAAATATTTTATAGAATCCTGACAAAGATGTCACTAATGTGAAAGCAAGAATATGACGGCCACCAGTTGCAGTTTTCTGATCCTTTATATCTTAATTCTTTTATTTTTTAAAAAAGCACGTTTGAAAAAGTGCAAAAATTATGACATGTTGTTAAGAAGTGGAATAATATTATATATTTAAGAAACATACTTAATTTCACACACCACAACGACTACACAACCGCAAGGCAGCAGGACCAGACGCAATTCCAACCCTGGCGATAAAGCAAGCACCGAGGAAAGCTGTGGTACTCCTCACGAGAATTACGAATGGCATCTTGAGAACGGGACACTTCCCATCAGTGTGGAAGGAAGCTCGAATCATAATGCTACCCAAGACTACAGGACACAGGACAGAGGCGAAAAACTATCGGCCTATCAGTCTGCTCTCCCACCTAGGAAAGATCGTGGAAAGAGTGATCCAAAGGAGAATCATGGACCAGGTGCAGGAAAGAGACAGCTTACCGGACCATCAACACGGATTCAGGCCTGGGCACAGCACCACCCTTCAGCTAGTCCGGGTAGTCGACAGAATAACTCATCAGTACAACGAAGGAGGCCACACCCTAGGCCTCTTTCTAGACATCGAAAAGGCATTCGACAGGGTGTGGCACAATGGACTGGTCCACAAACTACATCAAGCCGGCCTCCCCACATATCAAATCCGGATCATCTGGAGCTACCTGACCGATCGCCGATTCCGGGTGTTCCACTCAGGGCACCTAACAGACAACAGACACCAGGCCAATCCACGCAGGAGTACCACAGGGGTCCTGCCTCTCTCCACTTCTGTATGCACTCTTCACTGCAGATATTCCTACGGACCATGGCACACTACTAGCCACCTACGCAGATGACACGGCAGTCTTTGCCCAGAATCGCAACCCACGGTACGCAGAAAGGGCAATGCAGAGACATATCATCAAACTCGAAGAGTGGACACAGAAGTGGAAGATCAGAATCAACCCAGCGAAGACCACCTTGGTAGACTTCACTAGAAGATACGCAAACCGGAACTTTACCATCACGATGTCTGGAACCCTGCTACCTCTCGCAAAAGAAGCCAAGTACCTCGGAGTTATCCTGGACGACCGCCTAACATTCCGAAGACACCTAACGGAAACCTCCACCAAAGCAACTAGAACACTACGAGCACTGCTGCCAATTCTTCTCAGCGGGAGCTTCAGCCACAGTACCCGAAGACACATCTACGAAATCTGCATACGGCCCATCTTGTTGTACGCTCACCCTGCTTGGGAGCACGCAGCACGTCATCACCAACGTCAGCTACAGGTGATCCAGAACAGGGCAGCAAGAGCCATAACCCGGCACGCACTCGGAACCAGCATTGCACAACTACATGAAGATTTGGACCTCCCTCTCCTCCAGGAAGTTCGAGAGAACCTTTCAGCCAGATTCTGGGCACAGGTCACCAACCACCCCAACCCCAGCATCGCAGCCATTGGAACCAATGCACCTAGAAGACAAGTCTACAGGATGCCTCGACCACCCTAAGGAAAACAAACCGAAGGATCTGCGACAGTAGCGATCCGAAAAAGATAAGATGATGTAACACAAACGCCAAGAAAAGAACACACAAATGCAAGTCAAGAGCACACGCTCGTTACTTGTAAAACTAAAATCCGCCAAGAACAACGAACGAACGAACGAACATTGTGAAAAAGATATAGGTCATTATATTATAGTCTTGTCTGCTGTCTGCGATGTGGTTCTTTTAATTTCTACCAGGTTGAAAACAAAATAATTATGTAAATTAAAATCCGTTATACAAAATTATCAAAAATGAGTACAAAATTCAATTTCAATGTACGACAGGACTTGAAGACTTATTATTATTATATTGATTTGAGAATACAAAATGAAATCGCTGAAGGTGAGATGGGATGATGAAGTATGCAGAGTTTACGAAGTGGGAGCAGGAGTAGGCGAATAAGATTTGGAACATCTTCTCATGTAATTTAAAAGTATACAAGAACACCTTTCCTTTTTGTACGTACCACATACGTAATCATATGGCTTTCTGTCTGTTCATTAGCTACTAGAATAAGTAGCGAGAAGATCGTAGTTTCGTTTAAAATATTTCTAATTTCTCTCTTACTTAGCGAAGAGCAGATATAACACTCTGGTAGTGTTGCTCATACACGAAAGGTCAATGTTACTATTGCGCACTAAATGAGACAAAAGTAAAAGCAAAAAGAGAATTTTGGTTCTTAGTGTAAAACTACGGTAGACGCGAATTCAATACTCAAATTTGAAGT
Organism: Thermobia domestica; assembly: GCF_964235325.1. Classification (NCBI taxonomy): domain Eukaryota; kingdom Metazoa; phylum Arthropoda; class Insecta; order Zygentoma; family Lepismatidae; genus Thermobia; species Thermobia domestica. Next base: position 27,079,130 of record NC_137468.1, on the reverse strand, counting down.
AGTACACCTACATACAGTATATTTAATGTTCCAAATATAGAATCTGTAGAATAGAATGGAATGGAATAGATAGGATGGAATAGATAGATTATTCAGACGCTGAATCCATATTGAACTCTTTAATTGGAAATCATTGATAGCATTATCATTAAAATATTTAGTTTGCTTTTATGGTTGGACCATGTCTTCCTGATCATAATTTTTAAAGTGTTTTTGTTACTTTGGTTACAAAATACAGGACGTTTATTTCAAATCAAAATTGCCATAAAATAGGTATTATGTGTTGCTACTGAGCAGCATTGCTCTAATATGGTCAAATATTAAATATCATAAGAATACTTTCGGTAATTAGCAGCAGTTTCGTTGAAATATCTTCCTACAGAGCAAGAAACCACAAATAAAAAAAAAAAAAGATAAAGCAGAACTAAAGCTTCTACAATACTAAGTTTGTTTGTCCCCTGTTGACAAAGATTAGAAATATCTAAACAAGCGACCTGCAAATCATGCATATGATAATTGGATGAAAGCAATAATGCCAATTAAATGATCACTGAAGTTATAATTCGTGCGGATAACGCAACAGAATACGATATTGCTTGAGAGCAACATTGCCAAATAAAGGGTTAAGAATCTTAGTCGGTATTCTTACTGTTTTTATTCTATGACGATAAAGGTTGAAACGGAAATTGTTAATTCGAACCACTTCCGGTTTGATTAGAGGATTAAGGAACGATATGAAACCTATTCTTGGGAAGATGAATCGATTGCGAAAATCCGCATCTCGAAATCTCTCACAGTTTTCTTTGCTCTATGAAAATCAGTATTCAAAGTGGAAATTGTAACAAACTTCAACTACTTCCGGTTTTGGTTCCGAATAGTAATGGTACTTTGCCTTGAAACACTGAATCGTCTACAAGATAGCTCTGTTGCCGTTGTTGTTCCATGGCGATAAACATTGAAACCGGAAATTGTTAATTTGAACCACTTCCGGATTGAATAGAGGATTCACGGAGGAGATGGTACGTATCTTTGAGACATTGAATCGATTCCAGAAAACCACTTCTCGATATTTCTTACCGTTTTGGCTCGGACATCTATCGACAAACGGACTAATGGACGGACATAACCGTTCTATAAGACTTGCGATGCTTATAGCAGAGTTTGAAAGCCTAAAAATTATCGTGTCGAGAGAGAGTTCTTACGATAGAAATATATATACGAGGCGAGATCTAAAAATACAGCGAATAATTTAATTAGAAACAAACTAATAAGCTTACATGGAATTTGATTTAATCTCCTTCAAAAGTACTGTTCTTTGTTAGCGATGCACTTATTTCAACGTTGAATCCATGACTGGAAGCATTTCTGGAAGGCTTCTTTTGGAAGGGCGTTCAGCTGCTCTGTATGGATCCTCTCAATATCAGGAATGATGTCAAAACGTTTTCCTTTAAGCACGATTTGAATTTTTGGGAAGAGCTGTAGAAGTCGTATGGTGCTAAATCTGGTGAGTAAGAAGGATGTGGAAAAACTGGATTTTTTTGGGAGGGGAGAATGAAATCGCGGATCAAAAACAATGTGGCACGGTACGTTTTCATGACGAAGGAGGAAGTCCATTTGCCAATTTAAACGGCGGTCAAAATACTTTTCACAGACCTGTACGGAATGTTTAGTTCTTCAGAAATCTCTCGAATAATCATTCGCCTGTATGAACGAATCATTTGTGCCACTTTTTTTTTTTTTTTACACGTTTCATCTCTTTTTGACGTCGCAGGTCGTACCCATGATCGTTCGTTTTCAACCGATTCCTTGCCACTTTTGAATCGTTCATTGCAAATAGTCTTCAATCCACTGCTTCAACGCTATACACTAATTTTTTAACATTTTGGGAGCTTCTTTGGAACCGTTTTGCAGCTTAAAACAAAACTTAATGTTGACGCTTGACAGACACCTCATTGTTCTGCCTCTAGAAGGCAACTGACACGTCACAATTCGTTCAAACTCGAAATTGAACATCTCAAACGGTCAGGCTATCGGGCTTAAGAGCCTGCCTTACTAAAAATAATACAAAATTTAGCATTTTTCTTTTGCTTGTTTATTCATAAGTGAAAGAAGATAATGAAATGCAAGTTACCACAATCATAGATAATGCTATTGTAAAACAGAAAATATGAACCTGAAGAATCTTCAGTGTTGCCATCCATAGAAATTACAGTGTTGCCAGAAAAACAATTTCTCTAAAATCTAAATTAAGACAGCGAGTAGAAGAATGAACTCAACTGCATTTGATTACGTATCATGTTGATTTGGTTTCTTGTGAACTACTTTTTAATTAACATTATTATTTAGTTTCAATAACTGTATGTTAAAACTATTTTGTTTATTACAAACTAAATACAACTATTATTTAAAAAAGTAGTTCATAGGAAACCAAAACAACATGATACGTAACCAAATGCAGTTGAGATCGTTCCTCTAGTCGCTGCCTTGACTTAGATTTTAGGGAAATTGTTATTCTGGCAACACTGTAATTTCTATGGATGGCAACACTGAAGATTCTTCAGGTTCATATTTTCTGTTGTACAATAGCATTATCTATGATTGTGGTAACTTGCATTTCATTATCTTCTTTCACTTATGAATAAACAAGCAAAAGAAAAATGCTAAATTTTGTATTATTTTTAGTAAGGCAGGCTCTTAAGCCCGATAGCCTGACCGTTTGAGATGTTCAATTTCGAGTTTGAACGAATTGTGACGTGTCAGTTGCCTTCTAGAGGCAGAACAATGAGGTGTCTGTCAAGCGTCAACATTAAGTTTTGTTTTAAGCTGCAAAACGGTTCCAAAGAAGCTCGCAAAATGTTAAAAATCAGTGTTTAGCGTTGAAGCAGTGGATTGAAGACTATTTACAATGAACGATTCAAAAGTGGCAAGGAATCGGTCGAAAACGAACAATGATCAATACGACCTGCGACGTCAAAAAGAGATGAAAATGTGTAAAAAAAAAAGTGGCACAAATGATTCGTTCATACAGGCGACTGATTATTCGAGAGATTTCTGAAGAACTAAACATTCCGTACAGGTCTGTGAAAAGCACTTTGACCGCCGTTTAAATTGGCAAATGGACTTCCTCCTTCGTCATGAAAACGTACCGTGCCACATTGCTTTTGATCCGCGATTTCATTTTCCCCTCCCAAAAAAAATCCAGTTTTTCCACATCCTTCTTACCCACCAGATTTAGCACCATACGACTTCTACAGCTCTTCCCAAAAATTCAAATCGTGCTTAAAGGAAAACGTTTTGACACCATTCCTAACATTGAGAGGGCCGCGAAATAGCAGCTGAACGTTCTTCTAAAAGAAGCCTTCAAGAAATGCTTCCAGTCATGAATTCAACGTTGGGATAAGTGCATTGCTAGCTAAGGACAGTATTTTGGACAGTAAGGAGAGTAAGGACAGGATATTTAATTAAATTCCATGTAAATTTATTATTTTGTTTCTAATTAAATTATTCGCTGTATTTTTTGATCTCGCCTCGTATATATGTTTCTACCGTAAGAACTCTCTCTCGACACGATAAATTTTTAGACTTTCAAACTCTGCTATAAGCATCGCAAGTCTTATGGAAAGGCTATGTCCGTCCATTAGTCTGTTTGTCGATAGATGTCTGAGCCAAAACGGTAAGAAATATCGAGAAGCGGTTTTCTGGAATCGATTCAATGTCTCAAAGATACGTACCATCTCCTCCGTGAATCCTCTATTCAATCCGGAAGTGGTTCAAATTAACAATTTCCGGTTTTAATGTTTATTACCATAAAATAACAACGGCAACACATGGCGAAAAGTGTTATCTTGAAGACGATTCAGAGTCTCAAGGCAAAATATCATAACTATTCGGAACCAAAATCGGAAGTAGTTAAAGTTTATTACAATTTCCAGTTTGAATACTAACTTTCATAAAGCAAATAAAACTGTAAGAGATTTCGAGATGCGGATTTTCGCAATCGATTCATCTTCCCAAGAATAGATTTCATATCGTCCCTTAATCCTCTATTCAAACCGGAAGTGGTTCGAATTAACGATTTCCGTTTCAACCTTTATCGCCATAGAACAAACACACGTAAGAATACCGACTAAGATTTTTAACCCTTTATTTGGCACGGTTGTTCTCAGCTAACATCGCATTCTGTTGCGTTATCCGCACGAATTATAACTTCAGTGATTATTTAATTGGCATTATTGCTTTCATACAATATTCATATACATGAGTTGCAGGTCGCTTGTTTAAATATTTCTAATCTTTGTCAACAGTGGACAAACAAACTTAGTATTGTAGAAGCTTTAGTTCTGCACTATCTTTTTTAATTTGTGGTTTCTTGCTCTGTAGGAAGATATTTCAACGAACCTGCTGCTAATTACTGAAATTATCTTATGATATTTGACCATATTACGGCAATGCTGCTCAGTAACAACACATAAAACCTATTATATGGCAATGTTGATTTGAAATAAACATCTTGCACTATGTAACCAAAGTACGAAAACACTTTAAAAATTATGATCAGGAAGACATGGTCCAACCATAAAAGCAAACTAAATATTTTAATGATAATGCTATCAATGCTTTCCAATTAAAGGGTTCAATATGGATTCAGCGTCTGAAGAATCTATCTATTCCACCCTATCTATTCCATTCCATTCTATTCTACAGATTCTATATTTGGAAAATTAAATATACTATATGTAGGTGTACTACTTCAAATTTGAGTATTAAATTCGCATAATATGGAAGTCTACCGTAGTTTCACACTAAGAACCAAAATTCTCATTCTGCTTTTACTTTTGTCTCATTTAGTGCGCAACAGTAACATTGACCTTTCGTGTATGAGCAACACTACCAGAGTGCTGTACCTACTCTTCGCTAAGTAACAGATAAATTAGAAATACTTGAAACGAAACTACGATCTCCTCGCTACTGATTCCAGTAGCCAATGAAAAAAATGAAATGAAATCTTTGAGTTTTACGTCCCACGGTTATGTCGGTTAGGCTAAAGGAGACGGTGATGATGAGAGAAATGAAGAAAGTGGGAGGAAACGGGAGAACCCCGATAAAACCCACGAGCACGGTGTTTGTCCACCACAAAGTTCACTTGGCGAGGGCTGGGATCGAACCCGGGACCCCAAGCATCAGAGGTGAACGCTCTACCACTGAGCCACCGCGCCCCCAGCTAATGAACGGACAGAAAGCCATATGATTACGTATGTGGTACGTACAAAAGGAAAGGTGTTCTTGTATACTTTTAAATTACATGAGAACAGATGTTCCAAATCTTATTTGCCTACTCCTGCCCCCTCCCCCCACTTCGTAAACTCTCCATACTTCACTCATCCCAACTCACCTTCAGCGATTTCAGACACAGTATTGAATTCTCAAATCAATATAATAATAATAATAATAAGTCTTCAAGTCCTGTCGTACATTGAAATTGAATTTTGTACTCATTTTTGATAATTTTGTATAACGGATTTTAATTTACATAATTATTTTGTTTTCAACCTGGTAGAAATTAAAAGAACACATCGCAGACAGCAGACAAGACTATAATGACCTATATCTTTTTCACAATGTTGTGCGATTTTCGATTATTGTACAGAATTCCCTCCTATACATATTACGAGTGTGAAATTAACCATGTTTCTTAAATATATAATATTATTCCACTTCTTAAAAACATGTCATAATTTTTGCACTTTTTCAAACGTGCTTTTTTTAAAAATAAAAGAATTAAGATATGAAGGGTCAATAAACTGCAACTGGTGGCCGTCTTATTCTTGCTTTCACATTAGTGACATCTTTCCCGGGATTCTATAAAATATTTAAAGCTTGTATGTACATCGCTATTCTAATGCCCGTTGTTTATCTAAGGTAAGTGTGTTATAGGATTATCACATTTCATAGAGAAGCTTACGGAAATTATGGTTCCTTCCCCATTACCGAAATGAATTTTCGTAAATGTGGCTCTAAAAGAACTTTTTTAAAACCAAACTTGTTACACATCTAAATTATTTTCTTGCATCCTAAATGGTAGATTTTTAAAAAAAAGGAAATTAGTCTATCATTCCTTTATTGATTTACAAAAGATAAGTTGAAAAGGGCGTATGTGATTTCAGTGTTTCAAAAATGCTCCGGATTTTGCGGAGAATGACAAAAATCCACCTCAATCGTCATTATGGTGTCATCACCGCAGGACCGTTACGTGGGCGATTGCCCCGGGCGCCACGACCAGGGGGCTCCGGGACCACAAATCAACAGAATTTAAAAAAAAATCAGATTACGTTGGTAAATGATTTTTTTAAAAATTCAATGTTAAATCACATATTTTAGTAATGATCAGGCTACGGCTAAGTAAAATTTAATAAAATTTATTTATTTATTTATTTAATAAGGACAACACAACAGGCTTAATGCCCAGCTATAATGTCGTGTACATAATTATCTAACATACACTATTATACATACATTATTATCAGTGGCGTATTTACGATTTTGTTTCGGGAGGGGCTTTGCTAACTTTCGGGGGGGGCTTTGCCTGAAAATATGAAAATTCTGCAAGATATTTCATATACTTTACTATAGTAAGTAAGATTTCGGGGGGGGCTTAAGCCCGGAAGCCCCCCCTAAATACACCACTGATTATTATACATACACAAATATACGTCGTTTAATTATGCAGAAGTTATGGCTTGACAATTGATGAACTTGCTTTAGGACATACTAGAATACATCTACTGTTTAAAAAATCTAATAATTTTGTTATATAAAGCACACATTCTTCACAGAGAAGACTTACGTAATATGTTAGTTCTTGCTTTTCTACAATAGAATGTCCCAGTGTTTGCTGTTCTAGTCTTACCTATTAGGACACGTAATAATAGTTCTGAAACTAATTCTGGACAGTCAATTTTACCGTTTAATAATTTATGTAAGAACAACAGATCAAATATCCATTTTCTTTTCCTAATGTTTTAAAACTAAAATTCGTTACCTACTAAGACATCATAGGAAACATCTAGTAGGCCTATGGAAGCATTTTTAAAGATTTAAATTGTATATTTTCTCTATTTCATCAGAGTATTTAGTGACATTTGGTGTCCATACAGTACCAACAGTATTTTAATTTTGACGTCATATACGAAAAATATAACCTTATAAACAGGAAGGTAGCCAGCTCAAAAATGTAGGGGGACCGGATGAAGTTAGGGGTGGCGATCCAACCATATTATAGTTCATCACCATATAATAGTTCATTTGCAAGCCTACCGTGAAAATTTTAGAGGGGACCAGCAAAAATTTAGGGGGGTCTGGCCTCCTAAACCCCCCTGGATACGGGCCTGCTTATAAATGTTGATTCTTTGTAGAAATCCTGTCCTATACTATAAATTAAACCTCAGTTTCTATATCAACCACTCGTTATTGCGTCTATGTGTTGAACAAAGGTTAATTTGCTATCAAATATAACTCCTAGATCTTTGATAGTATTTGAGGTAGACAAAGAAGTGACACTTATTGTATAGGTAAAGTTAATTGGATTTTCTTTCCCCGTGAAAGATACAGATTTACATTTGGACACATTCAGGACTAATTTATTCTTATTACGCTATATTTGAACTCTCAGTAGATCTTGAAGTTTCACGCAGTCATCAACTGAACTTAGTTTCGAATATAATTTGAGATCGTCGGCAAAAAGAGCAACTTGAAGTTTTAATACAGAGGAATATCATTAATAACAAGAAGAAACAACAGAGGAATTAGATTACAACCTTGAGGGACTCCCCATACAGTATTGGACTTGAAAATTACCGGTAAAGTCGATCTTGTCTAGGATTATTCAAGTAGAACTCCCTCCAGCCCTCTGCGAGAAAAATTTCTTTTATCTTGGAATTTAATATTTGTTTCGTTATTTGTATATTCTATGCTATTACTATGTTGATGTGTATCAAGTTCAAAATAAACAAGAACAGCATTCGATTTCAATAATTCAAAACCATGTTTCCGTTCACTTTTATGTTTTGACTACAAAAACCATTCAGTTTACCATAACACCAACTTCTTTTATCTTACTTTCCATGTTTAAATTTAGGAGTACGGAATAAACTCTGGTTCTTTTTTATACACAGTGGGGGAGGGGGCGCATGGGAATTCTCGCCCCAGTCTCTTACAACCCACGCGACAACCCTGCATCACCGTCATCATGAGCAAATCCGGAAATGGTTGCGAAAGTGGGTAAAATGATCCTGGAGGATGGGATGCGCACAATCCAAGATGTTTATAATTGGATTGGACTATCATAGGACATGTCAACACATCCTATTGAATCAGCTGAAACATATGTGTTTCTCGGTTGTGATTGACATTATGTTAAAACAAAAAAAAAAAAAAACTACATGACTCATCCATCCTATTCAGATGACTTGCCTCCTTGTGATATATACCTCTTACTTATAATGGAAAACCAAATGAAAGTGCGGCATAGAGTTATTCCCATTGGTAAAAACGTGGCCAAAATCCTGTGAATCGAAGCTGTAATTTGGAGATTTTTAAGAACCTAAGTGGTTAGATTGGTATTTGTATTATAAATTACCATTTTCTGATGACCAATGCATATAAGTGGATGTCGAAATTTGTTGCAATGTGAGGCTCGAATACGTCACATCGAGGAGATCTTGTTCAGACTGCAAGTATATTCAGTGTTCATTCGTGCTCCATTTCTTTGGGTTGTAATTATTATTATTATTATTATTATTATTATTATTATTATTATTATTATTATTATTATTATTATTATTATTACAAATCGAGTCAAGGATTGGAAGTAAACACATTTCAACTACATTGTATAAAAATTGCAATAAAATTAAATTCTTTAAATTAAATCTAATATTTATTGACGACAAATTATATATAACGTTGTATTTTTGGGAAGTATAAAAATTTCTTTCCTTCGGATTTTTTTAAAAATTACACATGAGAATTTATCGTTACACATGTGATTTTGTTCAGCTTTTGGTATCTAACGAGTGATATGTCTCACTTTATAGGATAATATTATATTTGAACAAAAATTTATAAAATTTTAAAAGTTAATCATATTGGGTAACATGGTGTGCTCAGATCACAAGCAAACCTAGTTTGCTTTTGGTTATTTTGCATGTAAAGTAACTGCAGGTATATACGCCAGTGCAGCTAAATACGCCAAGTGTTCTGTACTGGGACGTTTCCGACGAAATCCGGTAGAATCTGCCTCAAATATGTGCTACGGTCTTGGACAAGTCCGATTTGACGAATACTCGGGGAGACAGTGCTGAGGCCACCACACCATGTAGTGTTGTTTGCTTCGGGAAGGTTCCGTGGAAGGACGTTATTATTTCAATAGAGGTAAGAATACGTTACTAGTACCGTGCTAACTCAAAACATTGTTGGTTGTTTATAGCAATGTACGCCTTATTACGTATCCGTCTAGGAACACTTTGTTTTGTAAGTGTAATTTTAGTATTTGTGATTCCATGGCTACTAGATCAATATCAAGCATAGTGCAGCGAAATACGCCAGGGTTTGTGTAGGACTAACTGCAAAAACAAATATGTTTTCATTTGTACCACATGTTCCATGTAATATAGGTGTAGTTTCTATTAAATCACAGTATAGTGACACTGTTTTGTTTATCTTGTTATGGACTAAAACTTTTCAGTTCGGAACTTCATTCCAATTATGGAGATAATCGTTTTTACATTTTATCTTTTATCTTCGTCTTGCACTTTGGTTATTCTATTTTTTTGCTTCAGCCATGTTGTGTAGTAATATTTGAGTTCGTATAATACAGACGATGTAAGCAGTTGCAAGATTTATTATAGGTTTCTAGTAGTATCCTAGACTTGGCGTAATTAACTGAACGTGTTAGTAAATACGCCACTTTCTAACAGTCTTTTTCTTTTGCCTTGGGTACAAAATAGAAGTGAGTCACATCATTGCCACATTTTTTTCTACACGCAGAAAAGACTACTCTGCAACGCACATGTCTTGTTCTTTGTGTTTCAGGAAAATTAAGGCCATAAAAAAAAAAATCAAAAACTATTAACATGGTGTATTTACCTGCACCTACCTTATTTCATATTTAAGACGGCTACCTGAAGCTCTTTCAGAACTTTAAAAAAATCATGTTCAGATATTGTGAATAACTCATATTGTAAAAAAAAAAAAGAAAGAAAAGAAAAGAAAGAAAAAAGAAAAACAGAAGGAGAAACTATCCATGTACGAGGTGCATTCAATTTAGAACACCTCCGTTTTTGTTCTCAGAACAGCTAAAGAAAGAAGCGTGTTATTTATTTTAAAATATGCGAACACTTGTCAATGTGTGACAAAGATAGCAACACCGTACGACACAGAGAACTCTAACGGCAGCAGTGAGAGTAGTGACTGTTTTTAATATTTACGATATTCGTAAAATGGCGACGTTTTCGTTACAAAACCAGCATGTACTCATTTGTTTTCTGCATTTGCGTGGTGTAATTCCGCTTGAAATTCATCGCCAGTTGAGTGAGACATGTGATGGTGGTGTCAAGGATGTGTCTAATGTACGTTCATGGGTGCGACAGTTCAAAGAAGGCAGAACCAGTAGCGAATCCAGAACAGAAAACTTTCTTATTTTATATATAAATAAAACCTATCCTAGAGTTTGGAGTTCTTAAGAGTAGCTCTAAGTAGCAGTATTACAACCCACCGACCCCTCAGAAGTCTGTCTTGGATCCGCCCCTGGGCATAACGTCGTGTGACAACCTCAGCCTCGCATAAGCCGGTTTGACGACAGTATGCATAGATCCCACGGAAATGCTAACTTTGAAGGCGATGTGTTCCGCTCTCATTAGGCGAGCCTCCGAAACAATGTTCTCCGCTAGTTTGATCATGTCGTCAGACCGGCTTGTTAAGAGGCCAAGATTACCAGTTTTGAGGGGGGGGGGAATGGAGGTGTTATAATTTGAATGTACCTCGTACTTAAGGCTACCGTACAAACTTTATTTTCTCTTTTCTCTCACAACTTTGTAATTGGATTTGAATCTCTTGCGCTCTGAACGCCCCGAATCTTACAGCTCACAGATGACGAGAAGAACCCTAGCAGAAGTAGTGTGACGTAGGTATGGGCTCGCCCACTTTTTGCACGGGGGTTTCAAATGATACCACGGAATAGCACACAGATAACTACACGGAGTAGCAGACGACATCTAAGTATAGACCACACCTCAAAAAACGAAAATGGACTTGACTATGTCGTTGACCTTTCCCCGCTAACCCTGTTTTAGGATTCTTCTAGTCATCTGTGAGCTGTACTTTACATACTGTTTGCTGCTACCTTGCAAGCGCCGTATTAGAAATCTTGAGGAGAGTATACTTTAGTATGAGTTTCACCTCGAAAGATGACGTGGTTATCACGTAAAGTATCAAATGCTTCTCATGCTTACATATAAATGTGCTTTTGTTAATTTTCTACAAAAGAAAAAAGAAAAAACTACATCAAAATTTACACTCGCCTTAATGAAATCTATGGATTGATGAATTGTGATTTCTTTTTTTGCATTTACTTTCGTTAAATACCAATAATATTTCAGAGTTTATTTACTTTTCATTTTTTCACTAACAGGCTAATATCATTTTCGTTTCTGCTGTAAGCAATAATATTAATGGCGGTTTCCTATATTATATGCAATCTTTCTGATTGGCTACCAATGTAATCATGCATAATCATTTTTGTGTGTGTGTGTGTGTGTACAAATTGATTTATAACCTACAATAGCATACACTATTTATTATAATATATCACTGTTCATTTCCCCCCTCTTTTCCATTTATCATGTTTCTTTCCACGTATTGATTTAACCCCGTGTAATTTTTTAACCCTTCTGCTATCCAACCCCCATTTCGGCTTGTGAAAGCACACTGAATATATTAGTTTCGCAATTAAATATGAACAATAATGATAATAAATGCGTCTGGCTGATAATGCAGTCAGAGATTAACATGCATAGCTTAGTGGGTTGGAACGGTGCCAGCGGGGCTTTGCGATGCGATGACAAAATACGAATATTTCTTCCTATTGTGGCAAACGAACACTGTCGTTCTGAACAATACATTTTGGACAGTTCATAGATAGCTGTTCTCTAACGGATTATATTTTATATATTACTAATTCTATTATTATTATTATTAATATATATATATATATATATATATGAGTGAATACTGTTTACGAAACAGGTTTTAAAGTACCTAATCATAGCATAAGAAACATCGGTACAAAGCTGTCTTCACCAAGATCGTTCCCATATTTTTTAAAGCGATGTTCAAAATATTTAAGAAATTGAAAAACAATGCTGTAGAGGATCAGGGGGAGAAGAGTTGTCTTCAACATTGGGAGGCGGGCAGATTTGAGGCTTATTCTCGGGGGGGTGGGAGGACACTAATATTACGGTAGATGAATCTGATTTCTGAGGTGAACCTGTTATATATTATACAGCAAGGAACATCGATTTCATCTCACTTTCCTTTATGGCAATCGGACACAAATAATCACATTTCTCCCCAAAAAACACATTTCAAACCGGATTATTGGGGGCCAGTCTCCCCAGTTCCAAGATTGAAGGGATATGTCTCCCTCATCCCCTCGGGATTTGCGAGAGTGATAAGAAATAGCACGATTTTAGTTGCTGTGAATTGGAAATGTGAAATTTTAAAAAGAGGTTGACAGATTATTAAGCACATACATTTAGACTTAATGTATTTTAAGCAAGTGAAAATTTTATGAGATCTGGCTTATAGATACTTTTTAAGGAATAACTTTTGGCAGCATTAACCTTAAATGTAATTTTTATACTGTTGTTCTTAGCTTTATTTTGTTTTAGATAGAGAGAGCTTGACAATTTTTTACTTCGTTGATAAAGAGTTATTTCTGTTTAATTGGATTTTGTCTACATTATACTTTATATTAATGCTCGTCTTTTTACTGTTCTATTATTATTATTATCATTATTATTGCTATATTCTGGTTTAAACCGACTTCAGCTTAGTAAATTTGACAGCCTTCTCTGGCAAGTGCAGATTATTTGAAGAGTTCTTCTTCCATAAAGAACTTCCTGAACATATGGCAGGAATCCAGTATTACTGATTTTTGTAGATTTCTTAGAAGATGTTTCGAGTTTTTCTGATCAAACTGCGTCACAGAACTGTTAGGGACAACTGCAGTAGCTGAGATAATGATTGTTCTTACTGTAACTTTTTGACACTTCCATAGCTTGTTGATTTCGTCTGTCAGATCTTTATATTTGCTTATTTTAGTATTGAATGTTGTATGCAGCGGCGCAAATCTGTCTTCTACATTGGGGGGGGGGACACGTAAGACTTTTTTTTTTTGTTAAGCGATGATCAAAATATTTGTGAAGTTGAAAAACAATCCTGTGGAGAATCAGGGAGCAGAGTTGTCTTCAACATTGGGAGACGGGCAGATTTGAGGCTTATTCTGGGGGGATATCAATTTCATCTCAGTTTCCTTTGTGGCAATCGAACATAAATCATCACATTTTTTCCCAGAAAGCACATTTCAAAATTGATTATTAGGGGGGGGAAGTCCCCCAGCTCCAAGATTGGAGGGGACATATCCCCCTCAACCCCCCGGGATTTGTGCCAGTGGTTGTATGTATGTTATGAGTCAATGGTACTGTTACATCTGTGAGGGTTATTTCTTGGTCAATTTTATTGATAACAGCGATAACATTGGTAACAACGGACTGTTTGCAGGTGCCGTGACATCCGTTCTTATTTCTCGATCCCAGTAGATTTTGTATTTGTCGTTTTAAAGTACTAGACATTATTATTATTATTATTATTATTATTATTATTATTATTATTATTATTATTATTATTATTATTATTATTATTATTATTATCCAAATGAAATAAACAGATGAAACATCTATATTCGTCTTAGATCAGCAATTACATCAGCGCACATAGAAGTACATAAACCCACAAAAACACTCTTTGATTTCAAATTGTTATATAGTCAGAACTTATTGAATAGGTTTATTTTGAAATGTATACCATATATATATATATATATATATATATATATATATATATATATATATATATATATATATATATATATATATATAGTGGTATAATCAGGGTTGGATTGTTGGATTGACCCATCTGGAGGCCCAGTGCTCCAGGCCCGTATCCAAGGGGGCTAGAGGGGCCGGCCCCCCCTAAACTTTGGCTGCTCCCCATAAAATTTCACGGTAGGCTTGCAAATGAACTATAATAGTCGGAAAATTAAGGGAATATGTTTTATATTTTTTGTCATAAATACGCTGTCCTCCCACTTCCAGAAAATATCTGTAGCGTCCTCCCAATTTCTAAAAAAAAAAAAAAAAATGCAATGGGCAAAAATAGGCATGGGGGACGGCGTGACGACATGCATCCCCCTACCTTTCCAGATCCACTTTTACCCCTGGTCATATTTTATTTTATGACGTTTGTACCCTCTTGATTCTTTATAGATAGCCAGCCAATTGACATTTTGATCAGAGTGGAGGCCCAGGAATATATTCCCCTAAGCCCCCTCCTTAATCTGGCCCTTGGTATAATATACTTGTTCGTAACCCTTCCTTCTTGTTTACTTGCAGATTTGAATATGACGTCCTCTGAAGAGCAACATACGTAGCTGCTGTGTCACAATTTTATTCAATAAAAAGTTTCGTGCTAGTGCAGCATAATTTGAAACAGACCCGTATCCAGGGGGGTCTAGAGGTGCCAGGCCCCCCTAAATTTTTGCTCGCCCCCTAAAATTTTCACGGTAGGCTTGCAAATGAACTATAATATGGTGGTGAACTATAATACGGTTGGATCGGGCCCCCTAACTTCCGCCGCCCCCCTACATTTTTGGACTGGCTACGGGCCTGGCTCGAAGCGCAAATACGTAAACGCATATACAAACAAGTCAGTGTTGTAGTGGTACAACAGTTTTGTTGCGGAGGGATATATTTATGACTAAGAAGGGATAGTCAGGCCGACAACCATTCTCGAATAAAGTTGATCGGTCCGATGTTTGTAGGATAATATGTGGTGCGCACAAGTGTCTGTAATGAAACGTGATGAGTTAGTGAAAACTTTAAAATTTAAAGAAAATTCTATTAAATTTTGTTTTTATCGCCACTTGAAATCATGGAGTGAGTTTCAGCTGTATTACTAATTGACACTTACGCACTTGGAACTGAATTTTCGCCACTCAAGTCAATTTTATGAACACACCAATAACATGTTTTAGATTTTTGACAAACAAAAAATTATGCTTGGAGGAATGTTTTGGTTTAAATTTTTTTGAATTCACAAAAACAGATGTCACTTTATTATTTATTTTTAAAATGAGATATATTAAGATTGTTTTATTCTAGAAAATTGTATCTATAAGCATTTTACACAATTGCCACATATTTTCTGAAAGGAAACAGAAATCTGTGTTTTCATATTAATGAAACACTATGTTTGAATTTATGACATTCAAAGAATTTACACAGAAAATTTATATTTATTAGCAAACAAAAAACAAGTTAACAGAAGTAAACTACAGAATGAAAATTACTTCGATGAGACTGTATTTTGCTAATAAATTTCGTATTAGGGAGTCTAAAAAGGTTTGAGCATTTAGCGCACGATATGTTAGAAACATTCTAAATCTCAGCATATTAGCCACAAGCAGTGTTGCCAAATGGTACATTTTATGACTAAATTTAGCCAGCTTCATATACTGGAAAAAAGTAAATATGGGGTTTAACTATTGGCTATATTCTGCAGCCGTGATTACTAATGTCAAGTCATTTCTTCTTAGTAGTAGTTGAATATCATTTCCAATCAAAACTATCTTTAAAAAAAAAAACGAATTGAAACGAAGTATAGCTTGCTATTTTTTTATTTTTCTAATTCTGCCTGCAGCAGCATTTATATTACCACACTACAATATGTAACTTGCTTCTTACATCCTCAACTACGCATTAATTTTACGTCAAATCATGGTTCCGAAAACTCTTACCTCCCCATAGTTAAATTTAACGTGTTGTTAGTGTAGATATGATAAGTTTCGAGTGTATTTTCACCTTGAGCTTTGTACTTTTATTAGTGTGCTAAATCAATAATGCCACCAAAATATTAGCCAGCATTACTGCAAAAATTTGAAACTCAGAAAAGAATGCAAAATTAATTTTAGTACTTCTTGTCAATGACGGACCAGAACATATTTTAATTATTTTAAGTAGCGTATGAATCATGAAAGTATTGATTTCAAATTATAAGGAAGGACAGGCACTATGTTACAAGTTAGTACGATAAAGTTTCGAATTTTCCCCCTTACTTTGTGGTTAAATTTTGTTAACTGTAAATTCACTTACACTGAGAAAAATCCGTCATCCGGACAGGGGTATATTGTCAAATATACGAAATTATTATGTTTACTACGGAAATCTGTACGTAGCATATGCTACATATATACTGTCTTTTCCCGCTCAGATGTTACATTATGTCGCTTCAGGATGTCTGGCATCTAACAATCTTCCGTATCTTGCATACGTATACGTATAATACATACGCCCGTCTATATGTGAGATTCTTACCAACTACATACATATCTTTCGTACCGAAAATACGTTTATTACCGGAAAAAAAAAACTCTTATCTTCCCTAACTCCATGGTTCCGAAAACCGACAGGTTGTTGGGGTAATACCGACATCAACATTAAAACCTTACTACGTACTATGATAGTGTCACTAATAATTCCACAACACACAACGTTCGTAAAATAGTTCATGGACTTCAAACAAACACGGGAATCTATAAGTTTAGAAATGTAGAATACCTTTATTTACAGCTCCGGAAAATAATGAAAAAAAGTCACTGAGTTACAAATGAGGAAAAGAATAATCACAAAATTCGTTCAGTTACAAGAAATACAGGTATATGAAACAAGAATTTCTTTTAAAATATAATGTACTAAATGTGAGCTAGTGAAGAGAGTAGAAACATTCTATACTTCATGATAAAGTATTTGTTAATTTGTGTTAATAATATGTTACCAAAAGTGTAGTTATAGATTAAAATATTAGTGTTAGTTTCATATACAGGAAAGAGCAAACATTGTACTCATATTTGTCTGAGATTCCACATTGTTGATACACAAAGAAGAGATCGTCTGGATGAAGAACATAGTCCTCGTTAAACCGATGAAAATATTTTATACATTGAACTCAATCAGCGGAATTATTTTTGCCGTAAACTAACCCCGGCAGATAGCACAATAATTTTCTTTTTGAGTTTTCTCATTTTTGTTACTGTGTTTTGCAACATTTTTATGTCTGTACATTCTTTTATGTGTCATTACCTTTTGATTTTTTTTTATCTTACTATTTTTCTGTGCAGATGTTAAACGTTTGGCACTATTATCTTTCGTTTTACAGTACCACATCTCATTTTCTTGGATGAACCCATACCCGTCTAATATAATTAACTTTTCTTCTAGTGCGTGTTCATCTTCTTCAGTAAATCTTGTATGTTTACCAAAATGTTTCTTACAATTAACTTTCAATAACCTGTCACGTAATGTATACCGAGGGACTTGAAAAGCTCTTGAAGCAGTAGTAAGTAGCATTCCATTCTTTACGGCCTCTATGGCTACTGATATTTTATTCAAATTCCAGGAGTATCTCATGCAATGAAAAAAGAATGCAGATATTTTATTTTCTCTATGTTAATACTAATATAGTATTTTTGATATATAGTTATTAAAAATCAAAACGAAAGGGGGGGAAAGTGCCCCAAGTGTGAGTGTCGAAAATACCCCTAATATATATGTTGCACTTAACTATATTTTTTGCAAGTTAGAAACATTGCACACTGCTGTACCTACTACCTGTGATTGCACAACTTTCAGCTGTAGGTTGTCCACCATGAGTACTGAACAATACAACTTTTACTTCCAAACAAGAGCTTAACAAAACATACTCAAATTTTACAATTATTCTTCACTTCTCACATATCTCTCACACCTTATTTCATACACTTAGATCTTTCTCGTCAAATTTTTCTCTCATTTTTAAACTTTTACATATATACATTCCATACACCACACAGTTTCACTTAGTACTGATTACGCCAACTTTTTCTTTTCCAGTAGAATTGATAGAGGCTTTAAGCTTAGAAGTGTCGGTATTCCCCAACTGTCGGTCATCCCCTGAATGACTATATGCCACATATTTTTTTTTCTCAATGTATATTTTTAGATAACTTTATCCATTTCCAGCTAAATTTTGAGCATTGAGTACTGCTGGTGACTTGAACTGTTCCGACTTCATACTCAAGATATCAGAAATTAAATCGTCATAATGAGAGCAATCACTATACCAGTTTCACGTCAAATATACTTCGATTATCCAGTCAAATCTCCACCTCGAAAAACATCTTACATAACTACAATTACAATATATCAACATGATTGTGAGTTCAAGTTCGTGAATGAAGAATTGAAGACCGTGCTATGTGACTGTATTTGACAACAATAATATATTTAATTCGAAAATCGTCCTGGGAATACTAACGTCGTGATTTCTTTCCATTTCCAGACGTTGAAGGCTGTTGACACATTCATCGAGAATTCAGTTGATGACTGTTATGTTAATATGTTCGGCGCGATAGTTACAGTCAACCTTCATGCTTTACATTCGTGTGCATCCACTTCCCAGGGTTATTTGGTGAACAAAGATTAGGATTATCAAAACCTTAACGGAATATGTACTGTGGTATCATATTCTATCCACATTGTGAAGGCAAGATGCAAGTTCATTGGTACTTAGTTACTTGCGACAGAAGAGTGAATCCAATAATCTGCCTTGATTCAAAATAAAGTCAAAGTCATTCTACAAGAAAAAATATGTCAATGATTTCTGTAATTTTCTCGGAAATTGTTATCAAAAGAGAGCAGGAAAACGTATGCTAATGTTTAATCTCATTTTCAATAACTGTAACACACTTCAGAATGTACTAATCTTAACTGTGGAGTTTTTATTGTAATATATCATTGTGTAAAATAGTGTGTCAAATCCTGGATGTTATAAGAATATTGTCACGGTTGAAAATATCTCTGAACTTCGTGTTTTGTAATCTTACGATACCATCTGCAAATAATTTCCTGTTAACTTAAGGGATTGATTAGCTTTGAATAGCAAACTTATCACGCAATTGCTCTTCAATGCAAAATAACTTTTTATATTACTAATTGGAAACGTATAATATGCGTAAAAAGATTCATTTCAGTCCATAATTGTTTCCAAGTTTTCTTAAATTCGTGTTCCGCTTCCTTGCCATTATGCCTAAAAATTGTGTAATTAAACGGGTGCATTATGAGTGTAATGTCAAAATTCTGGTTCATGAAACTGCAGTCAAACTTCAGCCTAGTGATGCTACCATCTCGAGAGTAAAAATATTCTATTTTAGTTTTGAACTTCCCACGTCATACTAATAACAAAATAATAATAATAATAAAATATGAAAACTAAAACTATATGATCTTCCATGTATAGAATATAGTAGATGCAAATAAGTATTTTCTTAATTGAAAACAAGTATTTTGTTGTCAGAAATGCAGGGTCCCCAATACACCTTTCTGCCATCACCTCATGTTGAGTCTAATGTTGCTAGAAAAATCATGTTCTTCATTTATTTCTCTGGACATTTTTTTTGACATCTCGTTTGATGGTTTATCTCTCGTTTGATATTTTACTATCATCCATTCTTTCATTATTTTATTTTAATTAAATACCAGAGTAAAATTTTCGTTCCTTGGTTTGGTGGTAACTTTTTGAGTACCTTTGGTATCACACACTCCACAAATCATTTTCCCACTAACATGAGCTTTCCTGATTTAAAAGATCTGGCAATTAATACTGATTTATTGTTTATTAATCTTTCACTGTGTCTAATTCTCGCTCCTAGAGAATTTTGTTGGCGTGGATCCAGGGGCGATCGGGGCGGTTGCCCCCCCCCCCCCCCAGAAGAGGAAGCTTTCTTATTTTATATATATAAATAAAATCCATCCCAAAGTTTGGAGCCCTTAAAAGTAGTAGTATGACAACCCACCGCCCTTCCCCAGAGGTCGGTCCTGGATCCGCCCCTGCGTGGATCTTAAACAGGGTCCGGCAAGAAACCTCCCGTATCTGGAGAGGGTGTTGTGCAAGTTGTGGTGGAGATACGGTGGCGTATCAAATGGCGCTGTGCGGTGAGCATCGTGCGTTTGAGAAGAAATGGCCTGGCCGAACTGCTGAAGTGCTGAGTGCTTTAGAGATTACTCGATGTACGCTTTTACACGCGCCACATTTTCCGTGTTGTTACAGTCCGAAGTTGGCTGGGTGATTTTTTTCTCATTGCTTTAAAGTTTGATACAAAAATTTGAATAGCTTTTCTATCCTGAACAAAACCACGTCTGCCAAGTCCGAACCGAATGCAAAATGCTTGATGAGTAATAATCACTAAACCAGCAATATGAATATACTCCTCGTCTACAAACGCATGCCACGCCATTGCAACTACTAAAAACGCCACGTATCCCGCTATCGATAGATATCCCCTCCGCCTCCGTATCCCCATCACAACTCACACAGCGCCCTCTCCAAATACGGGAGCTCTTTTTGCGACATTCTGTACAGTTGAAACAAAAATCCCATATATTTCACAATCTCGACTAAAATTCCCTTTATATCTCCGAAATTGCTAAAAATAAATAAATAAATAAAATGAAAAGCAATTCCTTTGAGGAAATGGAGATTTTTCCAGCGGGTTGGCATCCCTTCCTCAACCTACGAAACCAGTCTTGGTCATGAGCTCCTCAATGTTACTCACGATTTTCTGTTAAAGTTTACAAGTTAATCATAATCCTGTACAGCTGGGTGAGAACTATTGTTCATTATATATGTCATATTTGTACAAAGCTTTTCCCCCAAAACAATTTTATTGTTATATAATTTTCTTCAGTTCAAATACACACAATACTCTTGGCACAAATTATAATCGTACAGTTATTCTTACGGGGAAAGAGAAAATTCTTGGCACTTTTTGCCATCTATAGTATTCTTTTTTAATGTTACATTTCAATCATTTCTCGTTTAGGCATGGCTTTTTTTCTTTTTCGTTAACATGCTACATTTATATATACACTTCCGCTCTTCCGGGCCATTTATATGCATCACGCAGTAAGTGAGGCGAATGTAATGCTACATAGCGGGGGAAACTATTTGGAAACATGACAAAGCAACATTAATCACACGAAGACAGGTGCAGAGGAAAATACGCGTTGTATAAACCTCGAAATGCAGTTTCAACAGGTGATGTGCTAAATGACCCGTTTACACTTTGTTTATACGTAAGTATACACACGCATAAACGTATTTAACATATAAACAAGTTATATATATATATACCATAGTAATTATCCGCACATGTTCATAGTATAAATTCTCTCGCGTACATTTGCACCATGTAGTCAGACATAGAGAAAACAAAACAATCACAATACGCGTATGTGTTGTAAATTTATATATATAGCGCATAACTGGCGGAGACTTTCTCAGAGCTAACTTGTAAGAAAAAAAAAAGTGTATTCTTGTTATTTATATGGAGACTCCCACTAAGTATCATTATTTCAGGATGTTCTTGTGTGAAGCAGGGAAGAGAGGAGATTTGTTTTGATTTTGAGTTTACCGTTCCTTTAAGCAGTAAGGGTATGCTCATATGAGGCGTGGACCTACAGTTTAACGTGGGGTTCGAAGCACATGAGCTATCGCTGGGAATCGAACCTGGACCTCCCACCCAGGGGGGAGAAAGAAGAAATACTCTCTACCGACATATGTAGTTCGATGTTTTGCTTTAGAGTACTAAAATATAGAATAAAATATATACATATCTCGTGGTTCGGATTCCACTTTAATCAGTATGTCCACGTGTCATATAACCTCGCTGGTCAACGGGACGTTAAACCCAAAATCAACTCAACTCAAACTTCAAGGCAGACAAATTCCCTCTGCCACCCCTAAATAACATACCTGGTCCCTGGTCCTATTAAGGAAAGAATTATAGATAATGGATTCATCTTCCACTGTGATATTCCTTTTGTTAGAAACTAGTATGACGTATTGTGACTTAAGGAAGACAAAAGTTAATCACAGCAGAAACAATAACTGTTAATTTAATAATATTCTCTATCAAGCATAATCATCATCATCATCATAGGTATTCTGCCCTTACTGCATAGAGAAAAATCCGTTCTCCGGACAGCGGTAGAATATAATGTACAAATACACGGTAGCCTCTTGCTTACTATAGAAATCAGTACGGAGTATACGTTATCCGTATGCTACCTAGGCACTGCCCTTAGCACCGTTACATCATGCCGTTACAGGATGTCTGACATCTAACAGTTTTCCGTATATCACATGCAAATACTTATATTACCTTCGTCAGCTATATGTTATATACATCCATTTGTATGTGAGATCCTGACCGCCTACATTGTTTCATACAGAAAGTACGTATAGGTGGAACACTTATACAGAAAGTATTATAAAACACGCGTTTTCAGTTATACGTCTGCTGTACGTTAAGTCCAAAAACTACAGGAATTACGCATGTAACGTATCTTTTTAAGTACGCCACCTACATTTTTTTTCTCAGTGTGGCAGGTCACTTCCATAGCTTAGAAGCTTTCATGCTCCATGGTCTTCCGCTAAACTCTTCGTCTTCACGTATGATCTTTCTGCTTTTATATCGTCCATTAATTGTACCCTCCTTCTCCCCTCCCTCTTTTTCCTGATCCCATATTCTCAAGCACGTCCCTCATGATACAATTTCTTCTTAGGCAATGTCCCAAACAGTTTCTCCTCCTTTTCTCAATAGTATCTAAAAGTGTTTTTTTCTCCCCCACCATTTCAAATATCCTCTCATTCGTTTCCCACTCAACCCTGCTAATTCTCTCAAGCAATCGTGAAATAAAGCTAAATGAAACTTCAAGTTTTATTCCCTATGATTATACGCTGTATGTTGGAGCAGACAAATGAATAATGAAAGTGAATGTTGGTAAAAGAACTGGTGTATTAATATTTTGGGAAGAAAACAGGAGTGCCCCGAAAAAAAACTCAGGGTCACGATGTTGCACACCACAGACTCACATGACCTGAGATTGAACCAGGAATCCCTTGCACCAAAGGTGAGCTCTGTCACCTTTGTTTTTAATTAGTTGGTTTATTAAAACTCCCTTATTTATTTATTTATTTATTTGTTAGTCTGTCCGTCCGTCCGGTACATAAAATATGTGTCCGGGACACAAAAAATCTCAAGAGCTACTTGATGGATGACCATCACTTTTGGCCAGGTTGTAGAAGGTTAAAAATTTAGGAATCGAGTTCATTGACGAAGGCGATTCATCCACCGGAAGTGTTAGAAATGAACCATTTCCGGTTTCAGCGTTGAACTCTATAGAACAGAAACAGTAATAGATAGCGAGAATCGATTTCCTGCAATCGATGAAGTATCCCAAGAATATGATAGCGAGAATCGATTTCCTGCAATCGATTAAGTATCCCAAGAATATGATAGCGAGAATCGATTTCCTGCAATCGATTAAGTATCCCAAGAATATGATAGCGAGAATCGATTTCCTGCAATCGATTAAGTATCCCAAGAATATGATAGCAAGAATCGATTTCCTGCAATCGATTAAGTATCCCAAGAATATATTTAATCTACATCCTTACCTTTCTACTAAAACCGAAAATGATGGAAATCCTCTGCAACTTCCAGTTTCAACATTGATCTACATAGAGCAAAAGAACTATAATAAATAGCGAGAAGCGGTTTTCGGAAAATCGATTTAGCGTTCTGGAGTCTTCACTCTGTACTCAAACCGGAAGTAGTAGAAATAAACTATTTACTCTACGGTAATATGCTAATCGCTACAGATTAAAAAACAGTAATATTTAGTGAGAAGCGGTTGTCTGCAATCTGTTGAGCGTCCTCAAAATATATTCCATCTCCACTCTAATATCATTACTAAAACTGGAAACGGTAGATATCTACTAGCACTTCCGGTTTCTATATTAATTCAGAAAATATCACGCCAGGAAGGTAGCCAGCCCAAAAATGTAGGGAGGGCCCGGCTGAAGTTAGGGGAGGCCCGATCCAACCTTATTATAGTTCATCTCCATATTATAGTTCATTTGCAAAGCGTACCGGGAAAATTTTAGGGGGGACAGCAAAAATTTAGGGGGGCCGGCCTTCCCTAGACTCCCCTTGGATACGGGCCTGTATCACGCCATGACTCCTAGATTCGACAAGGAGACACACAAAAAAATTAGGACTGTTTTAAACTATCATGGTCTGCAAAGGAACTTGAACTTTATGGGTTTCATCTCACAATAGTAAGTCTAAAACCTCAAACTGCTCGATTGCAGCACATCGATAATAGCACATGGACACAGCGAGAAATCGTGTTCCAAAAAAGCAATCATGTCACGAGTTTTGTTCCTCATGTTACTTGTTACAAAGAGTTCCTGTCTCTCCTAGCTCAACCACAGGTGAGCAACGACAAATTTTTGGTAAGAAGTGGTCAAAGTCGAAAAATTAAGGGTAGTGCAGAAGGTAATGCAGCCACACCAGTTGGCCTATAGTGCAAACATACATAAAAAAAAAAAAAAAAAAGAGTTTCTAAGTTTTGGAGAATTTGGACCCTATGGCAGCTGGTATAATTTAAAATTAAAGTTAAAATCCTACAACAAACCAAGTCAAGTTCTACTAGATAAACCGTTGTAAACAGATATCGACACAATATTGTTTTAGTCTATTCATGTCAGTTATTTCATGGTCTCAGATAAGTATGTATGTAATGGAAATTTCTTTATATAACTTTAGTTATTGTACATTTTAGAAAGCAAGATGTATATGAAATTTATCGATAAACTTCAAGAATCGATAGTTCGTCCAAAACATATAAAGAAAACGTGTAGACGAATTATTTGAATATATTACGCAGTGTCTGCCACAGCCGTAACAATCGGCTGGGTGCCGTGCATTCACAGTTTGAAGCACAATTTAAGTTACTATTCGCTGAATACTTAAATTATCCTATTATTCATTTTGCCTATGATTCATGTACACTCATGTCCTCCAGAATTATTGTCGCATGTATATAAATATGTTGTTGTAGGAATATAATTCGATAACAAATTCGCCCGGTATTTCTTATAATATTAGTATGTGTATAATCGGCAAAGACATATATGTGGCAAATTTCATGACAAAAGAGCAGTAAATAAGAACAATAAAACGAAAATAAAATTTTCTTGTCCATTTAGCAACATTTTGTTTTACTCATTCTAATTTTCATATTTATAATTCTTTTCCTATGCAATTTACCACAAATATACATTTCCCGATTATACACATAGTAACAGTATTAAAAATACCCTACAAAATCATTATCAAATTATATTCTTACAAGAAGACAGTTATAGACAATAATTTTGGACATGAGTGTACATTATAGTACAATTTCACATAGGAAATTTGAATTGATGTCCCTCTTCATTCATCGTTAAAATGCAAGTAATATTTAAAATGTAAATATCTTCTAAGTATTAAAACAATTGAAACAGCTCGCATTGTAGATAGCTAGACTTTCGAATGCAGAATAGCTAAAGAATCACTGAAATAGATAATCAATTAATCACTGTAATAATTATCACGACTTTATGTGTAACATATCTTTGATGAATTTGAAAGATCTAGTGACTACTTGTTTCATTTTAATTGTGTTACCTGTTCGTGACTGGTTCCCCCCTCGAAAGAATGCACAAGATTGTACTTCAGCAAGAGGCCCCCAGGAGAGAAAGCTCAATAGAATCATTATATAAATCAATTCAAGGAGGCCTGTTGTCATGGATTCTGACAAGGGAATCAAACCTCAACTGTTATATCTTCAAAATAATTCGCTGGTTAGGAGGTCCCAAAAATACCCTCCTGCACTAGGGTCAATTAACTGTTAGGGGGCCCCATTTGTTACCTTTTTCTACGTAAATTACACGAATTTATTAATAGTTTATGTCAGGCAGAAAACTAGTTTCTTACGCAGATGCAAAAAAAAAAAACTTTTTTTCTTTAAAAAATTAAAATGTAATGAAATCTTTGTTTTACGTTCCACGATTATGCTTGCTAGGCTAAAGGAGACTGTGATGATGAGAAATTAATGAAATGGTGGAATGAAGAAAGTGAAAGGAAGCGAGAACCCCGAGAAAAAACCCAGGCATACGGTGTTTGTCCACCACAAAGTTCACTTGACGCGAGCTGGGATTGAACCAGCTGGGTTTTCTTTAAAAGGAACTAAAACTATTCAAAAGCAGAACACAAACTAAAATTTCTCCAATTTTGCTAGTTGCATCAACTGAAAAAATCTTTAAATATTCAGAGTTTAAATTATCAACAGTGACTGTGAAAAAGAGCATGTGTAGCGTGTCGCTAATATTTCTTATTATTTTGCAGTCGTTGTGGACTGTGGAGCAGGCAAAGCATTGAAAATGGAAATGGAAGCTGACGGCAAGTGTGAAGTGGAGTGAGTATTTGTGAGTTCAGAAAGGTGTCAGACGCGGTGACCTTGTAAAGCCCATGGATATAAAAAAGCAAGCATTATTGTTGCATTGTACAATCTACCCTTGTTTCGCCATGGCTTATCTGGCTTAGTTTTTCGAGATCACAAAGAATTAAAACGTCAAACATCATTAAACATTTTTTTAATCATAACCATGTGGAGATAGTAATAATTATTTGTTATTTATACAGACAATGCTATTTTACAAAGTTAATCTGGCAGTTTATAAAATTGCAAAACCGAGCGAGAGCTCATAAAAAATTGTGGAACTTTTTAAAGCTCTTTTTATTTGTACCAAACCAAACAGCATCCAGCGCGGAAAATTTTTATTTTAAGTTTTGTCTTGCGCGAATCAGTAATACCTACAATATTGAAAACATTTCAATTGCTTTTGTGTAACATGTTACATGAACTGAATAAGGGGTCTCCACATATTACGTAGCGTGGCAAAAGGGAGAGACGGTTCGGACTTGCGTTACGAAGTGTGACAAGGGGAAGGAGGGATTTACGTCCTCGTTACGTAACGCATGCTCTTTCACTGTAATATTTATTTTTATTCTCAGGTTTATATGCAATCTTTTAAACAAACAATTTTATTCAGTTCTTTTCTTTTTTTATAAATAAATAAATATTCCTATTTTTTGGGAAATTGCGAACATATAGCTTATATAAATTGAATATATATATTGCAGAAAAGGTTCGAAGCCGCTATTAGACACCAATATGACCGGTGACGAACCCTGTGCGTATTACAATACAATAAAACTCCGTTTTGTGGCTATCGCAGCATTGCATTTACAGCATACGCTTTTCTGGAGTTAGTTGTTAGTGATCGTAACCACCGCTTTAAAATTCCTTCGCGTTCCCACTTCTATCGCTATTTCTGATAATATAATTTAAAACTTTTGATTTCAATCAATACCTTACTCTATTCTTGTAAGGGGTTGCGCATGTGAAGCAGAAGAAATTCTTTTTTGTGAAATAATATTTTCAGTGAACTCAACGGTAGCTGATGACTTATCATGCTATATTTGTTCTTTGTTAACTACTTTTTAAATAATATTTGGATTTATTTTGTAACTAGTTGAATATACCCATGCTTCGCACGAGGGCTGTATTTTGAAGTCAACGCCTGTGGGAGTATCACCATTGATCTCAGCGACCGCGAAAACTATGGATTTGATATAATTATCGGTAATTTTGGATTACTTTTATATGTCTCGGTAAACGCACCCCTGAGACCCCCCTGGTTCGAATTTTTACAAAACGTTTAACTATGGTCTGGAGCAGGGACCAAGGTATTCGAGACTAAAATTTGGTACCGGTAACTCTCGGTCAATTTGTCTGGTTCCCAAGCCGGTTCCGGTAAACGTCCCCCTGTGACCCCCTGGTTCGAAATTTGAAAAAAGGGCTTCGTCTTGATCTGGGACCTGAGCCAAGGTACCCCTGACCAAAATTTGGTAACTCTCGATCCACTCCTCTGGTCCCCAGGCCACACAGAGACAGACAGACAAACACACAAACAAGCTATTTTATTTATATTAGATAACTTATTTTATTTTGTAATAATTTATGTAAGTTATTACAAAATAAATACAAGTATTATTTAAAAAGTAGTTAACAAGGAACCAAGACAGCATGATAAGTCATCAATTACCGTTGAGTTCATTTTTCTAGTCGTTGCCTTAACCTAAATTTTTGCGTAATTCAAATTATGGTCACACTGTAATTTCTATGGATGGCAACATTTAAAATTCTTCGGGTTCATATTTTCGGATGTAGAATAACATTATAGGTAAGTTACATTTCATTATCTCTTTTCACTTACGAAAAACTGGCAAAAGAAAAATTGTAAACTTTTGAAAAATATTTAGTAGTCTGTCTCCTTAACTTCATAATTTATGTACCGAATTACTTCATTTTCATTTCAGTCCTTTTCAGCAGCGAGACTATTTGAAACAAGACCTACAGTTTAGAGTAGGATTTTTGTCACCATGGGAGTCGTTAGATGGGAGGACGAGTTGGACATGTCGTACTCAATAATTTTCTCCGTCATGTCCAAGGCGCCAAATGGCCGGTATTTTACTGTTTCTGCCGGAGGTTATTGCTGCTAATTTGATTAAAATACGTCTATATTATAGGCAATTTGTGACGGGTGCCGATAATTATATTTTCCATGGTTGGGAACCTAAAATTTTGTTTCATATCAATGTTTAATTTCTTCTACTTTGTTAAATGTGCTATGAAACTTTGTGACAGATCTATCAGAACTACACCAGGAAAGTTGTGCGCAGGCCCGAAATCAGCCACAGAGTTACAGCGGGACCATGAATATGTTAGCGGGGGTTAAATCATCAAAAATTCTCTTACAAATATCTAAATTGTGGTTTTTGTATTAATAATATCATTTTGTATTGGAATCTGGAGGGGCCTACCCCCCTCTGGTTGCGGGACTGGTTGTGCATATGGACCTGTATATTCATATATATTAGCTCATTTATGAGATTTTTGTTACGTTAGTTCTTTATAATATTAATACTCAATAATTTTCTTGCTGGCAATACTAAGTAGCGAGTTGTAACAGTTCTGACTTTAATGGAAATACATATTCATGCACAAACTTAGATTAACTTTGCATTCGATAAATAGTAAACAAAATTATCCACTCTCTTTTGATTGAAATGGAGAAGATTCATTTATGTATAACTGAAATATTCATAAATAATTGAATTTCATATTCGAATAACTGGCCTCTGAGAAATGAGATAGATAACATAGTAGACGGAAGTTTCGTCTTTGGGCGAGTTAATTGACACTTTTCTCTTGAATGTATAGTATGTATATTAAGTTACTTTGACATGAGTGATATGTTTTTCTTTTCAGGTAAAACAGTCAAATTTGTAGAATTTCTGTGATAGGCCCTGGAGATTGTACGTACTTGTAGGGGTAATCTTAAGATTTTATTTCGGAGATAGAGTATATTTTGTCATAATATACGGTTTTCTCAGAGAATTACTTTTTTTCTCATGTTATATTACAATATGTTGAAGGCTTTTTCGTACTTCGGGGTGAGGGTTGACATATCGTCCTCTGCCTTCGCTCCTGTATACTTATATGCTTATCAATGAGTTCTTTTTTCACTATGTGAGTTACAGAAAACATTAAATTTCTTCTACGAAAAGTAAGCAAAACCAACTACTAAAGAGGCCCCAAAAATACATTCCTGTGCTGGGGCCCCGAAGAAATTTGTTACGGCACTGGTGTCTGCCAAATATATATATTCATGGTTCTCAGAATGGTGGAAGAGAATACAGAAGTAACAATATAGGATGATAAATTATAAATCACCCTAGATAGAAACCGATAAGGTAAAACTTACCCAAAACCAGTGCAAACTCTAACCAAATATTGAGATTTCAAATTATACAGAAATCGTTCAATCTCATATCAGGCCGGTATCCACGGGGGACCAGGCTCCCCTAAATTTTTACCAGCCCCCAAAATTATTCACGGTAGGCTTGCAAATAACTATAATATAGTAATGAAGTATATGTTTGAATCGCCCCCGCCTAACTTCTACTGGTTGCTCCTACATTTTTGGATTAACTACGGACTTGTCTCTTATAAAGTTGATGAATTGCATGCCTGTAACGAATCAAAAGTTCATTTACCTTAGCCTTAGAGCTAAACGTGCGACGATAAATGAATAATACGCAATTAAATGATACACAAATTATACAAATATCAAATGTAATGGGTGTTGGGGGGATAAATCAATTCTATTTTCAGCACCTAGCAGTGTTGCCACAGTCCTAGCTCTGGAGTGGGCTTTAAAATAGTGCCGAATTGAAACAAAAAGGGCTGAATTCATTATTTTATACCACTGTAATACATGGCTCCATAACACGAAACTAAAAGAGCTAAAGTTCTAGAACACTGCTCCCCCCCCCCTCTTCCAAGAGTCCAAACCAAAAAAATCCGCTTTTTAAAAACATCCAAATAGGAGGACCCCAAGCAACCGTGGAAGTAGATGAAACTTTTCTTGCACGTAGGAAATATAACAGAGCACACAAAACGGCTAAGACGCCATGGGTAACAGAATAGATGTTGCTAAAAAATAAGGGAACGGAAGACGTAAAACAAGTTGATACGGAAGAAAGCAAAAAAAGAAGTACAGGAAATTAGAAAACGAGTTGCGAAGGGCAAGGGAAGAGTTTCACGGAAAAAAATGCTAGGACATAGAAGAATTGGAAATGGTTGGGAAATATGAGAAAATGTACAAGGAAGTGAAATCTACTTAACTGTGGAGGAAACAAGAAGTATTAAGATGGTAATAGAAAGTAAGAATGGGAATGTAGTCAGCGAGAGAAGTAAAGTCTTAGGAAGATGGAAAGAATATGTTGAGGACCTATATGAGAGCGGGGATAGACGTGTGGCCTAGATGTTGAAGTAGAAAAGGAAGTAGGCGAGCATGATAAAGGGTGTAGTATTCTTCGGGATGAGTTTGTAAAAGCTATATCCGAGATCAGGAATGGAAAGAAAGGCAAGCGGGATAAATAATATACCAATATAATTCATTAAAAATATGGGAGACAAGGGAAAGAAAGAATTGTTCCAACTATGCAATGAAATGTATGAAACAGAAGAGCGGCCAAAAGACTTCCTGAAGATGATCATGATACCGATGGCTCAGAAATCGAACCCAAAGAGATGTGAGGATTATAGAACTATTAGTCTCATACCTCATGCAGCTAAAGTTTTGCTTCGAATTCTGAACAGAAGGTTATACGTAAGAACAAATGAAAAAGTTGAGGAGGAACAGTTCGGGTTAAAGAGAGATAAGGGCACAAAAAGTGCAATTGAATTATTAAGGGTAGTCGGTGAAAAGTTTGTAGAAAAAGAGAAAGATGTGTATGAGGTATTTATTGCTCTCAAAAAGCCTTTTGACTGCATGAATTGAGAATTGTTGTTGGAAATTCTAAAGAAAGTTGAGTTGGAATGGAAAGATCGAACATTCATAAGAAACTTATATATGAGCCAAGAAGTAAGTGTAGAACAAGAAATGACAGACTATGACAGTGTAGAACAGGAAATGACAGAGGGAAATGCAATTGAAAGGAGAATTCGACAGGGATTTTGTCACTCCCTTACATTATTTAATACCTATCTAGAAGAGATAGTGAAAAAGACTCTACATAATGAAGACAGAATTTTGTTAGACGATAGAATGATTAGGGTATACGATATGAGAATGATATGGCGCTTGTTGAAGAATATGAAGAGAAAATCTAGAGAACTTGAAGAAGGGTTGTGAAGAATGTGGGATGAAAATAAATGTTAGAAAGACATAAGCCATTGTGATTGGAACGAAGGGTTCGGTGTCAAATATAGAAGTAGGAGGGAGAAAAAATATAAGAATGACAAGTTTTCGATACCTGCACTGAGAAAAATCCGTTATCCGGACAGTGGTATATTGTACACATATAGTGGATTCATGTGGTTACTACGGAAGTCTGTACGGAACATAAGTTATCCATATGCTACATACGTACTGCCTTTTTACCCTCTTACATGTTACATCATACCACTTCAGGATTTCTGACATCTAACAGTCTTCCGTATGGAAAGTACATATAGATGTAACACTTAAAGTATTCCGTATGGAAAGTAGATATAGATGTAACACTTAAAGTATTCCGTATGGAAAGTACATATAGATGTAACACTTAAAGTATTCCGTATGGAAAGTAGATATAGATGTAACACTTAAAGTATTCCGTATGGAAAGTACATATAGATGTAACACTTAAAGTATTATAAAACATTTCAGGATGTTATACGTTTGCTTCAGGATGTTACACATAGTCGTACGTTAAGTCCAAAACTACAGGATTTTCGCATGTAACCTACTTTTTTTTTACGTACGCAACATAAGTTTTTACCTTTGTGTGGGTAGTATTATTAATAATGATATGAAATGTAAACGTGAAATAAAAGCTAGGAAAGGAATGGCGAAAAAAACCTTTAGGAGGAAGAAAATACTATTTTTTAGAGACCTTGAATAAAGAGTTGAGAAAAAGACTCATAAAATGCTTCGTCTAGAGTATTGTACTATATGCATCAGAAACCTGGAAATTACGCATAAATGATGAAAAATGACTGGAAGCTTTCAAAATGTGGGTGTGGAGAAAAGTGGAAAGAATTAGCTGGGTCGAGTGGAAAAGGAATGAGGTGTTAGAAATGGTTGAAAAAAATAAATATTATTAAGAAGAGGAAGAGGAACTGGTAAAGAAGGAATTTATCATAAGGGTCGTGCTTGAGGGTATGGTAGCAGGAAAGAGAGGAAGGGGACGAAGAAGACTTCAATTAATGAACGATATCAAAACAGAAAAAATCGTACTTGAAAACGAAGAGCTTAGCGGAAGATCGTGGAGTATGGAAGCTTTTCAATTGCAGCAAGTGGCCTGTCAATAATGGCAGAATACCTATGATGATGATGATTATGATGATGATATTGAGAAATTCAATGTTTTTCGGTTTGGGTTACTTGTAAGCAGAGTTGACAACACGTCGGCACAGTGATCAACCCTGTTTACGGAAAACAATCGTGATACAAGTTTTGTTCCTCATGTTACTTCTTACAAAGACTTTCTATCCCCTATAGCTCAACCACAGGTGAGCATAGGTAAGTTTTCATTGGGAGGAAGGCTGCAAAGTCAAAAAAATGGAAAGGGTTTCGGACCGGATGCACATACAGGAGTCTTCCCCTGATGAAAACCGTGATGAAAAAAAAAAATCAGAAGTTTTGGGAAATCCAGATCCTATGCATCTTCCTGTGGGTACACTGTAACTCAACCACAATGACTTGGTAGCTGGTAGAATTTAAAAGTAAAGTTAAAATAGTATAACAAATGAAGCCAAGTTAAACTCTACTAGATAAACTGTTGTAAACAGATAGCAACACAATATTGTGATAGCCTATTCATTTCAGTTATTTCATTGTCCCAGATATGCAGTGATGTGTGTATACAGGGTGTCCACATGAAACCTCTATGATTACAAATATTAATTGCATGGAAACTATTAGACCCAGTGAATAACGGTTTGCGACATTTTGAAGAACAATTTAAACAGTTTTTGTTGTTGTTATTTGTTGCAGGTGTTCAGTAACAAATTTATACAAATTTTTGTTATTTGTTGCAGGTGTTTATGAACAAAGATGACAGCAGCACAAGACAGAGCGCCATGTCTGTTCTGGTTGGCTGAGACTAAATCAATTACCGTGTGAAGTAACTTCAGACGAAATTATCAACGGAACTCACCAGATGTCAAGACCATTAAACTATGGTTTGAGAAGTTTTTGACCACAGGGACTGTCAACCGACAGCCTGGCTCGGGCAAAGCACGACCGTCTGAGGAAACTGTGGATGAGGTCAGGGAGGCCTTTACTAGAAGCCCAAGAAAGTCAGTTCGCAGAGCGTCACGTGAGCTGAACATCCCACGTTCAACGGTCCATAAGGTACGCCATAAAAGACTGCGTTTGTATGCATATAAGGCGCAAATCGTTCAGGCGCTACAGCCCGATGACATATCAAAACGAACCAGGTTTGCAATGGATATTCTGGAACGGATCGAGGATGACCCCGATTACTTGGGGAGGGTGGTTTTCAGTGATGAGACAACCTTCCACACATCAGGCAAGGTGAAATGTCAGGATGTGCGCATTTGGGGTTTCAAACCCCCATACGTTGTTCGTCAATATGTCAAAGATAGCAAGAAAGAAAATGTGTGGTGTACTTTGGGACACGACAATAATCGGACCATTTTTCTTCATGGAGTACCCAATAACTGGTCTCGTTTATCTGGACATGCTTGAACACTTTGCTTTTCCACAGCTACTCCCTTTGAAACCACACATAATATTCCAACAGGATGATGCCCCACCGCACTGGTGTTTAGATGTTCGTAGGGCTTTAGACCGAACGTTTCCGTAGCGATGGGTTGACATGATGGATCCACTGCTTGGACACCGATCTCCCGACATAACTCCTATGGGGCTGTGTCAAGGACAGAGTCTACGCCACATCGCATTCGTTGTGATGATATTGCTAGTCTTCGTCACAAAATTGAAGAAGCCATCAACCCGATTACACCGGACATGCTATACATCACATGGCGAAAGATTGAATATCGATTGGACAATGTGAGAGTAACTAACGGGACCCATATAGAAGTGCATATATAGACAAAAAAAATTTTTTGAGTTGCTCTTCAAAATGTCGCAAACCGTTACTCACTGGCTCTAATAGTTTCCCTGCAATTAATATTTGTAATCAGTAAGGTTTCATGTGGACACCCTGTATATTAACAATTTCTTTATATGACCTTAGTCGTTGCACAGTTTAGAAAGGAGAAATGAAATTTATCGATAAACCTCCAGAACAGATAAGAGCGTCCAAAGCACACAAATAGAACTTGTACACAAATAATAATTATATCTTATGCAGGATCTGCCAGAGCTGTAACAATCGGCGGGGACCTCGCATTCGTTGTTTGAAGCTCATTTAAAGCTAATACTTAAATTACCCTATTATTCATTTTATCTTTGTGAGACATGTACAGTATACAATTTCAGATTTGTAGGAAATTTGAGTTGCTGTCCCCCTCTTCCACCCCCTCTCCCACTGTAGAATGCAAGTAATATTTAAAACGTATCTTTTCAGTACTAACACAATTAAATCATCTCCCATTGTAGATAACTAAACCTACGAATGCAGAATATCTAAAGACTCATTGAAACTGATTATCAATTTATCATTATAATAATTATTGTAACGTTATGTGTAATATGTATTTGTTGAAATCAACAGATCTAGTATCCTTACTTGTTTTGTATTACCTGTTCATGTATTACACCCCAGAAGGAAAGGACATGCAAGTCAGCAAGGGTTTTCCAGGAGAGAAAGCTCAATACAACCGTATAGAGTATATACAGGGTGTTTCAAAACAACACCGACAACGTTTGAGAGGTGATTCCTGACACCAAGATAAGACAAAAAAGTATAGACAAACCTGGGTGCACAAATGCTTCCTTTTGGAGTTACAAGCTGCAGAAAACATGAAAAAAATGAACTTTAAAGATAATTAGCTCCAAAACTATGGGACCTGCTGTAGTCGGATCAAGACTTCACTTAGGAACTAATATGTGAACTATCAACATGTTCATGTTTCACAACCCTACGATACTTCAGAAACAATTTTTATAGAGGTAGTTGGTGAATGCTTCATATTATATGCCTGTAGCCAAACTCCCTCTACAAAAATTGTTGCGTGAATACGGCAGGACTCTGAAACATATATTTTTGGATAGCGTACCTATTAGTTCCTAAGTGAAGTCTTGATCCGACTAAGATACTTCCTAGTTCGGAACTACGGACCTATAAATTTCATTTTATCATGTTTTCGGCAGCCTATAACTCCGAAAGGAAGCATTTATGCACCCAGATTGGTCTATACTTTTTGTCTTATCTTGGTGTCAGGAATCACCTCCCAAACGTTGTCGGTGTTATTTTGAAACATCCTGTATAAATCAATTCAAGGAGGCCTGTTGTCATTGCTTCTGGAATGTATAAGGGAATCAAGCCTTAACTATTACCTCTTCAAAATAACTTGCTGGTAAGGAGGCCCCAAAACAACCTCCTGCACTGGAGTCAACTTGTTGATTGGGGGGCTCCCATTCTGTCGTTCTGCATAGGGGACCCAAAGAGATTTGCTACAGCACTGTTGTCTTCTAAGAATTGATACTACATAACGAAGAATTGCATAATTTGTACCATTTATCAAACATTGTTAGTGTCATCAAGTGTAGGAGGCTCAGGTGCGCAAGTCATGTAGACAGAATGGGAGAAGGTAGGAACGCTTTCAGAGTTTTGACTAGAAATCGAATCGGAAAACGTCCATTAGGAAGAGCTAGTTGTAGATGGAGGACAATGTGAAGATGGATCTCGCAGAAATAGGAATACAGAGTAGAAACTGGATCCAGTTGGCTAAAGACAGAAGTCAACGGAGAGCTTTTGTGAACGCAGTATTGAACCTCCGCGTTTTATAGGGCATAGAGAGAATTTCTTATATTGATTCCCAATCAGTACTTTGTTTAACACACCTAAGAAATGTTTTAGTAGACACGAGACTATTCATGTTGCTCAAAATGATTAAAGAAAATAAAATACAGGAAGATAAATTATTAATCACCCTGGATGAAAACCGTTTACGTAAAACTTACACAAAACCAGTGCAAACTCTAATCAAATATTAAGATTTCAGGTTATATGAAAAATGCTCAATCTCTTGTAACTTTGATTAATTGCATATCTGTAACGAGCCTCGTTGGATACACGTGGGACGTTAAATAAATAAACAATTAAAAGATATATTAGACATGCTAATGATTATGCAAATATGAGAGGCATCTGTTGCTCGGATGATAAACTAACCTTATTTTAATTTCCAGGGTTTCCGCCATGTAGCTAAACTATCTCCATTATCTTGTGAGAATCTTTTCCATACATTTCCGGTGTGAGAATACACGCACGTAGTTGAATCTGACCATTAAATATTGACTTAAATTCCGTTCAGTAGATATTTCTTTGTACACTTGCAAGGTTGAAGTACCTCAATAAAAAATTGTTTTGTTTAGTTTTGCTATTTTGTTTACGGGCGTCATCTATGCTTCTTAATGATTCCTTTTATAATTCTGTTAATTAGTATACATATCCTTTGTATTACGTTTTAATTTAAAGAAACTAAATTGGGAAATGTAATGTTTTCTGATTTGATCACTTGTAAGCGTTTTGGTTGATTTGTACTTCATTAAGCGTGGGGAATCTTCATGTTGCATGACAATCCTGCGAACCAACTTCGAAATCTTAAAGCACATTTTAAAGCATGAAAAGATGTGAGGTTAACACTGGTCTCGTTTTACCGGAGTTGAAATATAATTCCAGTATAATAAAAGTGAGAGACAATACACGTCTGAAACAATAGAGATTTACTTTCTGAGATAGCACCTGATAGGGTGGTCATCTGGCGTAAAGAATAAGCTAGATCAGCTTTTCTTACACAAAATAGAATAGTACATAATCATTTCCAGGGCATATCAGTTTGCATGTATATTAACAATACGCAATTATGCAAGAGGGATCCGTCGCTTCCTGCTGTTAGCGCCACACATGCACACATCTGCCCGAGAAAAGTACTCGTACCACACATTTTCCAAACATCCATGGCAGGAGCGTCATTTCAGATTTAGCTTGGGGGGCAAGACCCCTTGATATAAGTAAAATTTCGCGTTTTTCACTGATTTACTACTATTCTATTGACAAAATCTATATACATCTCAAACTCAGGGGGGGGGCAAATGCCCCTCCCTGCCTCTCCCTAAATGACGCCCCTGATCCATGGTCCAATTAGTCTGGTGTATCTACCATTGTATGTATTGGTCACGTAATTTCCGTACACTGGTAGTTTGTTTGGCTGTCACGAGTTGTTTGACGCGACGCCCGCCCCACGTTTTGAGCTTCCGTAAGCCTCCGTCGTTCCGTCTCTTGGAGACCGTTACCCCATTTCTTTCCCACTCCTTGTACGTCTTCACTACACAGGAACGGACGCATCCAAGTAGGTTATTGACGTACTTACTGCTCGGGTAGTCACAATCATGCCCTATTAAAACGTCGATAAATCCTGCCGATCTCCCATTATAACATTGTGCTGTCTACCAACATGTAGCCTCGAGTTTGTTCTTTCTCTGCAATACTACCAGTCGAAGTGGTGATGTAATCATCTCGGTTGCTGACCACACTTTCTTGTCTAGAGGGCTAGTTGCAATTCAGTGAGCACTAGCTGATATAATATCATTTTATAGATACTGCGTTGCTTACTTTCTATATTTTTGAATTCTTCCCTATTTTTAATGTATTCACGAAATTCAAGAGATTAACGACGAACCCTAATCTGCAGTCGGCTTTTATTCACGAATCTCAATCTGCAGCCGGCTGTATGTTGAAGTTCGCTAAACAAATAAATACAGTTTAACCTCGTTAATCCGACTATTTGTTTGCTTGAGCTGTTCGAATTATCAAAAAGTTTCGATTACTAAGGAATGGTAAAAAGTCTCCGAAAACAAGCTTAAAATACGAATATAAATTTCCTGACAGAGTTAGCACTGCCCATCATTTTCCTGAAAAAGAAATAATAACCTTCTCTGCGATAACGTCGCCACTTAACCTGTTATTTTTGGTCTCTTCTATTGTGTAAAGTTCTTCAATATTCACATTTTCAGACATTCTCAAAGTTTGTCGCTTTCCCGGATGACAATACATAGACTACGAGAACACTGACCAGTAAACCTTACGTTTGGGAGAATCGAGTTGCTGACTGAGACACATATGAGAAAGTAGTACTAAATTTGGTCAGTATTTCAGTGAAGTTGTAGGTGCGAAGCTCCAGGGGTTTAGGAGATACAGCTACCAGAACATCACATGGAAGTAAAGAGTAGTCTTCATACAGTTGGAGGTAAAAGCTCTGTAAGATCTCTTGTAACGACAAAAGGTGAATAACAAATATATGGGTACATATTAGGATTAGGGGGAAGACATATAATAAGGGTATACCTGACGGCGGCCATCTTGAAATCCGCCATTTTGAATTAAGGTTAAGTTTTTAAAATAGGAATAGAGTCATGAGATACATGATTTAGGGCGCAAATTTAATCAGAAGAACTATGGTGATGTTAATTTTGATTTACGCGCAATTGGTAAAAAGTTACAGGGAAATTAAATATTGTTGCAGCATATGTATTAGTCCTTTACCCCACCTTGTAAATTTTGTATTAATGATAATAATTAAATAAAAATCAGATGGATAAATATTAGGTCTATGGCAAGAGTTTCCTTGATGGCGGCCATGTTCTAATCCGCCATTTTGAATCAGACAAAAGTTTTAAATAGCGAGCGAGAAATAGATGTGAACAGGATACAAGAAAAACAACGAAATGGCGTGCAAGTACAGCATCAGAAAACTAACATTGTAACTCCACAATTGTATTTTTGATTAACTTCTAGCCCGAAGTCATCTATTGCATTATCTATTCCCATTTAATTTTGTGCTGGTTAATGATAAAGCAAAAATAGTTATACCGTTGGATTTATGGTAAAATTTGCTACTAATAAGGTGTCACTGTTATGCGTTTTGTTTAAAACTTTTGTCTGATTCAAAATGGCGGATTTGAACATGGCCGCCATCAAGGCAACTCTTACCATAGACCTAATATTTATCCATCTGATTTTTATTTAATTATTATCATTAACACAAAATTTACAAGGTGGGGTAAAAGACTAATACATTTGCTGCAACAATATTTAATTTCCCTGTAACTTTTTACCAATTGCGCGTAAATCAAAATTAACATCACCATTGTTCTTCTGATTAAATTTGCGCCCTAAATCATGTATCACATGACCCTATTCCTATTTTAAAAACTTAACCTTAATTCAAAATGGCGGATTTCAAGATGGTCACCGTCAGGTATACCCTTACTATATGACTTCCCCCTAGTCCTAATACGTACCCATATATTTGTTATTCACTTTTTTTCGTTACAAGAGGTCTTACAGAGCTTTTACCTCCAACTGTATGAAGACTATTCTATACTTCCATATGATGTTCTGGTAGTATCAGTTATCTTCATATATGACTTAAGACAGGTGTTACCTGTTAATCACTTGTGTGGCCGATATTAGCATTTATTACGAACAAAACATAGTTTGATACACAGCAATAACATTGGAACGAAACGCAAAGTCCATGACTCTTGAATTCAATTTGAGTTTCACTCTTTCCTAAAGTAACCATAACCCACAGATGAAAATACGCAAGCATGCGGAAAGATGCTGAGGATATCCCAATGAATAAGGACATTCTGGAATACTTTTTTACTTTTCCGTGAAATCTTGGTAATAATGAAAGCTGGGAGCAGATGCAAGAAGAGAACGGTGGTTATTAATTTTTTTCTGTTTGTAACGCTATCTAGCGTGAATCTTTGCCTTGGTCGCTGGCATGGATTTCTAAGCCCTGGTGCAGAAAACCATTCCTGAAGACACTTATTCACCTAAAAAAAGAAAAGAAAAAAAGAAAGGAAGGAAAATGCACCTTCATAATTCTTTCTCTTTGACAATGCAACCGTGGCAGGAGCAGAAAACATAAATGCGTCAGAGAGTCCAACTCAAAGAGAAATTTACTGCCTTCGTTTGGAGATGGTTCAGCTTTCTACATCCAAACCACATTACGAAAACCACTTTAAAACGTTAGACTAGCCTTTAAAGTGCTTTGTTCTGCAGAAATTAAATCACTGCAGAATGAATTGTCTCTCTTTGTATTATTATACATGAAAGGAAATTACATTTTTTAACTTTATGTCCCACGATTATGCACCGAGGTTAAGGCAGATGGTGATGAAAGTAGAATGAAGAACTAGAAAACACATATACACGGTGTTTGTCCACCACAAAGTCTACTCGGCGAGAACTGAGATCTAATCAAGGATCCCACGCACCAGAGGTAAATATTCTACCACTGAGCCTATTATTATAAAGTTTAATGTAGCTCTAACTGTTTCTTTTTTTTAATGACCACAAATTAATTAGATACAAGCAGACCGAAACCAGAAAACCAATTAGCAGTGTCACGTGTATCCCACACAAAGAAATTTGGTTTGTATGGTGTGATAATATTTCAGTTAATATTGAAACCGAATGTGGTAGTAGTGGTGGGAATCGTAGTAAAGCGATTAGAATGGAGATATAATATATTCTTGGGACGCTTAATTCATTGCAGAATGCTGCCTCTCGCCCTACATTACCGTTTTTGCCCTTTAGTGATCAACGTTAAAACCAGAAACCGTTTGTTTCTACCAGAAATGGTTCGCTTCTACCAGAAAAGATTCGTTTCTTCCAGAAATGGTTCGTTTCTACCAGAAAAGATTCGTTTCTACAATATATTGTTCGTTTCTACCAGAAAAGATTTATTTCTACAACAAATCGTTCGTTTCTAAAATACATGGTTCGTTTCTACCAGAAAAGATCAGCTTATCTCAGAAATGATTCGTTTCTGCTAGAAATGGTTCGTTTCTACCAGAAAAGATTCGTTTCTAAAATATATGGTTCGTTTCTGCCAGAAAATATTTATTTCTACAAGAAATCGTT
Organism: Thermobia domestica; assembly: GCF_964235325.1. NCBI lineage: Eukaryota > Metazoa > Arthropoda > Insecta > Zygentoma > Lepismatidae > Thermobia > Thermobia domestica. The sequence goes on along the minus strand of NC_137468.1, from coordinate 27,037,102 downwards.
CGTTTCTACAAGAAATGGTTCGTTTCTACCAGAAAAAAGATTTGTTTCTACAAGAAATGGTTCGTTTCTATCAGAATAGATTAGTTTCTACAAGAAATGAATCGTTTCTTCCAGAAATGATTCATGTCTACCACTTCCAGTGGATGGATCTTCTTCATCATCGAACTCGATTCCTAATTTTCTACCGTCTACACCCTTGCCAAAGTTGATGTAGATCCGTCAAGTAAATCTTGGCACTATTTGTCTCCCGGAAAAACGAACATATTTTTTTATTTCCCAAACGAACGACAAACATAGTAAATATTGTAATATTCGGTACAGTAACGGTACACACGGATTTTCTTCTCATCTTTATATTATAAAAGAGGTTTATATAGTTTTGTGCATAAGATTACAAATAAGTAATGTGTCTAAAAGTTCTTTAGAATTGGATCTTCTGCTCGTTGCAGCTAGAAGATGGGTGAGGATACCTCTTGCCCGTTGCAGCTTGGGGAGATAGGTAGGAGATGACCAGTTAACAACTGATGTCATCTACCTCGAGGTGTCCACTTATATATAGCTAGTCTTTGGAGGGGTCAAAAGGGTCTTCCTCGTATCTCTTCGTGTGCACTTCGTGTTTCATTGGTGACGACGGCATTCATCGTCTGCCTGCTACTGTTTATGACAAAGAATGTAGTTTTGTTTACTAATATGAAAGAGTATTGCAATATAAGGTAGGTACAGGTAAATACGCCATGTTAAGAGTGTTTCAATTATGACCTTAATTTTCATGAAACACAAGGAAAAAGACAGATGCGTTGCAGAGTAGCCTTTTCCGCGTGTAGAAAGAATGTGACAATGATGCAGCTCACTTCTATTTTCTATCCAAGGAAAAAAAAAAGTATTACAAATTGGCGTATTTACCAATACGTGCAGATAATTACGCCAAGTCTACGATACTACCAGAAAGCTGTAATAAATCTTGCGACTGCTTCCATCGTCTGTATTATACAACTCAAATATTACTACACAACATGGCTAAAGCAAAAAATTAAATAACCAAAGTGCAAGATGAAGATAAAAAGATAAAATGTAAAAACATAATATCCAAAGTTGAAATGATGTTCCAAACTGAAGAGTTTTAGTCCATAAGAAGATAAACAAACGGTATAACTGTGCTGTGACTTCAAAACATTATATCGATATTAAATGGAACACGTGCGACAAATGAAATCATCTTTGTCTTTTGCAATCAGTCCTGCACAAGACCTGGCGTATTTTGCTGCATCAAGCCATGGAGTGACAAATACTGAAATTACATTTACAAAACAAAGTGTTTGAAGACGGACACGAAATAAGGCGTACGTTACTGTAAACAATCAACAACGTTCTGAGTTAGCACAAACGTATTCTTACCTCTACTGAAATAATAACGTCCTTCCACGGAACCTTCCTCAAGCAAACAACACTGTACTGTATGACGGCTTCAGCGTTGTATCCCGAAGTATTCGTCAAATCCGACTTGTCCAAGACCGTGGCACATATTGGAGGTGCATTTCAACGGATTTCGTCGGAATCGTCTCAGCACTGAACACCTGGCGTATTTAGCTGCACTCGCGTATACGCCTGCAATTACTTTATTTAAAAAAAAGTTTTGGTAAATCAACCTTTTTAATAAGACAAATAATCCGAGATAACTTTCAGAGGATATCGAGACACACACACTCTTTTATTTTTTAAAACGTGAATTTTGCAGGCCTATGTTGTCCTTTATAGCAGCCACAACACAATGAAAGTTAATACAATCTAATTTGTTTTTCTTCTTTCCCGTCCTAAGTAATCTATTGTGAAAATATATATTAAGAGGAGATGACCTTCTAAAATTCCTAAATCATTGTTAAATCTAGAAATAGATTAATATACTAATCAGGATTAAATGATATTCAGCATTTCTACCTAAATTATATCCAGAACTCATACTCATAACTCAATTTCGTTAGTTTCCGCTTTTGAAATTACATAATAACAGTTGTAATAGACATTACGACAATAATCCTAATTGAAATTGATTGGATTTAGTGTCTTGTGTGTTATTAACGGTTTCATGTTGAATGCAGTAGTGATATGCTTGTGTTCAAAGCGTGAATAAATTAAATTATAATTTAACACAAGAATTGATAATAATTGTAGCTTACAACAATTAATAATCGTAGATTGAACAGTTATTACACAAAAGCAATAAAATCATTTTATTGTTATGTTGTGCACTCTGAAATGGTTGCTCGTTGCAGACAGAAATTATCCAATTAATCAGATAGGTGATGTTACATGTACAGTACCCTAACTTCAGGTTTAGATAAGGGAGGGGTTTTATATATATATATATGACATAACTACATGTGTATGAGTGTGTTTGTATTCATAGGTGGCTCGGGTGAAGTACTTCATTAAATATTATAGTTTATATATAGTTTCTATATAGTATCTATATAAAGTTTATCAACTTGAAGTTATACGTATGCATAGTTTCAGCTAGATATTTGCAATCTTTCGTATTTTTCACTACAATAGTACGTAGTATAAAACAATATCTTTCACTGTGTTCAGTGTTTTAATTTCAAAAGTTCTAGTCCAATATAAAAAAAAATCTTAAGAAATAAGAAACGTCCCATTTATTCCGGGATAGCACCAGTTTGAGGTGTGCAGATTTACCTTTGGCATACCACTCGAAATAATCGTTGAAAAATTACTTCTTTCACTAATTTGATTCTTGTCTCCTAAATGATTTGCGCTGGACGACCTGAAAATATCTCACTTATTGGCATAGATAAAATTCAAGAGCACCCTCAGAAGTAATTGTTGAAAAATTACAATTCTTTTACGATTTGCGTACAAATACGACGTTCGGATGTATGGCAGAATGTATGTAAAAACACAAACCAACCTGTGCTAGGTGACCACTAAAAAGCACGAGTGCTATCTAATCTACGCAGGGTCAGGGCAAGGCGAAGATGGTAGGCCCGCGCGATTACACGAGGGTGCAACGGAAGGGAGCAGGTGCATCAGCGACGGTGAACATACGTGTAAGCAAGATTATACCTGCAAGCAGATATTGTAAACAAGTAGGTTTTGGCAACGATACGAGTTTCTATACCACTTGTCATGTTTTTATATATTAGCGCTCCATTGGAAAACATAAAATACAGCTTCTGCACACTGTGCAGAAATACACCACGCGCCGGTGAAAAATAGTATCTAGTACAACAAATTATTTTGTCCGTCGTAAACTTTTTTAATGATTTTTACAGTAGTAACCCTACATTTGTGAACCTAAATTACAGCTGTATTACTTTGTATTTTATTTCTGTCGCCTACAGAAATTTGTTTTTATAAATATGTCTTTTCATGAAAAATATTCAATTTCACCTGTAAATCTTTGAAAATTTGGTGTTCCAAAAGCAAACCAACACCAAAGATTCTTGTACCGGTGTCCCATCAATTGATATTTTTCTTCCGGTTTTCTCAATCTTTCCTCTTCTTTTAGAATGCTCTAACCTATTACAGTAGAAGAATCAACTGCTGAAGTTTGAACAAACTTTTGTGCAACACCTGTATCACGTATAACAAGTAGCAGTGTCATAGTGTACACCACGTGAAGGAGTTTGGTTTGTTAAAATAAATAGAGCATGACAATCGAAGCGCCGTAACTTAGATTTTATCTGGGGAGGGCAAGCATTAATATTTGCCCCCCCCTCTAGAAGAAGTTGTCTTGGGTCCTCCCGCAAAATTCGGAAATAGGCTTCGTTTCATCTTTCTCTTACTCTTTGTGAGCTCCCCGATGCCTGTGGAACCTCCCGCACTCCCCTTGACCCGTTCCATACTTGGCAAATTAATTAAGGGGACAATATAAACAAATCTCAAAGCCACACGAATAAATATTATTTCTAGAGCCCCTAATAGTAGACTTTCTTTTTATTGAAATGTGCCCACGACTCATTTTTATTTTACTTACTTTTTGTGTACTGTTTTGTTTATGTAATATAGTGAACCTGTTTGATGATTCATTTATAATTTCAGGTCCGTATCGTAGTAAGAGAATTTTGTTTTAAAGTGGGCCCCCTCGAAGAGCGGAGGGTTTCCCTAGAGGTACAGTTGCTCCCCTTCCCCCACACAAGTAACGGCCCTGTTGCAATTCAATCACTTTCCATTCCGCGCTCAAAAATCTTTAGTAAAATGTATGAATTTGAAAATACGAAGAATCTGAGAGTCGAGTAGAAAAGTTATTTAGTTTCATTTCTCAGAGAAGTATTTTTGGACCCTGAAGATTATACTAGCCCGCTAATCTCAACAGCATTGCGAGTAGCCTACGAGGTATGATCAAAAAGTACGGCGAACAATTTTACTAGATATAAAGTAATAAGTTTACAAGGAATTTGATTTAATCTCCTTAAAATACTGTCCTTGGCTAGCAATGTCCTTATCCCAACGTTGAATCCACGACTGGAAGTCTTCTTCTAGAAGGGCGTTCAGCCGCTCTGTCGTGGCCCTCTCAATATCAGGAATGATGTCAAAACTTTTTCCTTTAAGCACGGTTTTAATTCTTCGGAAGAACCAGAAGTTGCATGGTACTAAATCTGGTGAGTAACGCGAATGTGAACAGACAGGAACACTTTTTCTGGCCAAAAACTCGCAGATCAAAATCAAGGTGTGGCACGGCGCGTTTTCGTGGTGAAGAAGGAAGTAATTTGTCCTTTAATTGTCGGTTAAAATGTTTTCCACGGACTCATACGAGATGTTTAGTTCTTCGGAAAGCTCTCAAATAGTCATTTGCCTGTTTGAACAAATCATTTGTGCCATTTTTTGCACGTTTTCGTCTGTTTTTGACGTCTCGATCTTTGCACGTTTTCAACCAACTCCTAGCTTCTTTTGAATCGCTCATATCATTACTTGTAAACAGTCTTCAATGCCACCGCTTTATCGTCATATGCTGGTTTTCGCATTTCATCAGCTTGTTTAACACTTTTTTGCAGCTTAGAACAAACTTAATGTTGGCGTGCAAGAGACATTTTTAACACGTCCTCACTCTTTTGTCTCTGGAAGCCAACTAACATGTCACAACTCGTTCAAACTCTACACAAACTGTACTAAAGGTTCAGACGACCGGGTTTACTAGCTGAAATGGACACACCATCGATAGATGGCACTGTGGAACTACATTCACCGTACTTTTTGATCATACCTTGTATCAAGCAAGAAGAATATCCATAATTTCTTCCTATAACATGTTAGGATGAATACATGAAGAACCAAGGGCACCCATGTTGTGGTTTCCAGAGGGGGTCAAGTATAAGTGACATTTGAAATATAGTTTCAAATTTTTCGGTAACTACTCTAAAACTTCTATTGGGTTTTTGATTTTCTGAAGTACAATTTCCTATAGGAGGCAAGCGCTCCACTTTTGCCCTCCTAATGGGCGTCCTTGTAAGGAACTGATTTTTGATTGTCCATCTCTTGGGATCAACTTAATGGATCACTTCCATCAAAGAACTTATTTCGTGACTTCTGACGTTCTACGACCTGCTCATCCATCAAGTCTTTCTTGAGATTTAGTGTCTGCCGGACGGACACATGGACAGACCACATTAAATATGTAAAATTGTTTTCGGTGAAGCAAACGTAGAAATTAGCTTGTAATGTAGTGACGATTACGTTTACGGAGTTAGTATCACTTGGTGAAGTGTAGAGGACAAGTCAGAGGTTGCTTTATGAAATGTAATAAGCAGAGAAAGCGTAAAGGCGCAAGAGAGGGAAAAAAGACCCACAAGGATATAATAAAATGAAGCATTTTTAATTTTAGCTTTTGATCATTTTCGCATCGCTTTTATCTAGCATGTGTGCGCGTGTGTAATCTTAACTGCCGTGAACAAGTGAGAAAAGTCCAGCTGTCAGTTTTATTAATATTGTAGCATATCTCTCTTACCAGATTAGACAGGAATTAGGGTTCTATGTGTGTGTCTCTCTATATATGTGCTCAGAAAAATTTAATCTTGATAAAAGAAAAGACACACACATGTAGAGACAGGGCAAAGGAGGAGGGGGATAAAATGCGAGTCAAGCAGTCTGTAGAAGTGGAATTGGCAAGACTACAAACAAGATGTTCAGTGGATACATAAGGAAGGAATGTTCCCATACTTCTATTCTTGTTCTAGGTCTACAATATTATAAATTCAGTGTCGGATTTAGAAGGTACAAACTGGGGGAGATAGTCACAACCCAGACTACGGTGGGTGCACCATGAGTTTACTATAAACTTTCAAAAATACATAAATAATAGTTTAAATTATTTTTGTCACTAAAAGAGCTGACTGAGCCTAGGACCCCCGGCCCCGGGCTAAATCCGCCACTGATAAAGCCAATAGCGTCATTTTACATTTTGCCATGGAGGGGCAAGTTTTTGCTTTTTTTTTAAATGAATTCATTAGTATACAATTTATTAATAAGCATGTTTACTAAACTCACCTTCCTCTCCCTCAAATTCATTAAATGACGCCACTATATAAAGTGTAAGGGCCGCGGTGGCTCAGTATTAGAGCGTTCATCTCTGGTGCGTAGGGTTCTCGGTTCGATCCTAGTTCGTGCCAAGTGAGCTTTGTGGTTTACAAATATCGTGTGCTTTGGTTTTAACGGGGTTCTTTCTCCCGTTTCTTCCCACTTTCTTCTTTCCACCATTTCATTCATTTCTCATCATCATCGTCTCCTTTAGCCTATCTGGCATAACCGTGGGACGTAGAGCTTAAAGATTTCGTTTCGTTTCTTTTTTTGTGTAAAGTGTATAACAAAAAAGTGTTGAAAGACTAGAGGTATGCCGCCAATCAGTAAATCTCATTCGGTTGAAGGTAATACTCGCGCATAATTTCCCCCAAAAAATAATTTATTATGAAGTGGATATTATTCTATTGCCCCTACAGTGTTTGAATGGTACAGCGCTCACATGTGGGGCAAGAGGTCCCTGGTTCGATCCCAGCTCTAGCCAAGTGGACATTCTGGTGGACAAAGACTATGCATTGATTTGTCTTGGGATTCTTCTATTTCCTCCCACATCCTTCATTCCACTAACATTATTAACCCTCTCGTCATCCCCGTCTTCCTTAGTCCCGGTATATACATGTTATGTGAAACATAGAATGTTAAACTTATACATATAGCGGGACCTCGGTGGATCAGTAATAGAGCGTTCACCTCTGGTGTCTTTGGTTCAATCCCAGCTAGCGCCAATTGAGCCTTGCGATGAACAAACAGTGTTTGTGGGGTTTTCTTGGGGTTCTCCCGTTTCCTCTCACTCTTCATTCCACCTTTTCCTTCATTTTATATTATCACCGTCTCTTTTAACCTGGGGGATGAAATCGAGAGACGTAAAACTTGAATATATATATATATATATATATATATATCAGTCTTGTTATGGAATGAGTATCTATGATACAGTAGTAAAAATCCTTAATACCTTTCCGGCTTATTTGTTGACAACAAATACATCAGCTTAATGAATTGCTATAGTAACAGGAATCCTACATTTTATCATGGCATTGTTTTCACTTCTACTTCATCATAATCAGTTATGTTGTAAAGATATACGATAAACCCAGCTTGACAATTCCCCTATTCATCTAAATAAGCTTTCCACCTATGAACTGTGTATATAGTTACCTACCTGGCTAAAATGAACAAACGCTCGAATTACTTTATGGGCGGAACCAATGTAAACAACATTGTAATCTGTATCAACAAACAATTGTAGCCGTTTCATATGTACGGATGAAAGAGCAATTGATTCTGTTTGTGTGGGCACGCTCTCAGTTTAGAGCCTAGGTGATTAGCCGTATATTACACAACTGGTTCTATTGAGGGAAATTACTAGTTAGGTGAAGTGTGAATATTGACCGCCAGATGGTGCTGTTTTCTCTTTACCTTATCAGTACTGTGTTTTTACTTAAAAGATTTGACTGTTGTTTGCTAGAAAACAGGAAAACTGTCGAATATTGACCACCAGTTGGCAATATTTTCTATTGTGTTATATCCTTAGGCGTGCGCATGAGAAGAAGGAGAGACTTCCGACAAGTGCTGCATAATATACGAGACACTACCTAAAATTTCCGAAAATCTCCTCTGAAAACAAGTAAAGTGATCTATCCTCGACGTTTCTTCTGAATTTGGTATATATTTCAACCACGCTTAACCCTAGCCATAGGAGCTAATGCACTGTTGCCACACTTGGTACAATTGTACTAAATTCAGCCCTTTTTTGTCATTCATCGGCCCGTTGGTACCATGCTGGCATTTTCAGCCCCTTTTGTGAAAACGTTGGTACAATTTCTACCAAATTCAGCACCATTTAACAAATACTTGTCACACTTTCAAAAGTGTCAGTAAGATTTTTCCTACATCTCACGTTACTCATACTGTGTGTTGGACTCGTTAAAAGTGCTGTTGAACATTCATTCTGTGACATTGCACTGCATAACGCTTCGAACTATACCGGAAAACAAGTTACACTAAATGGGTTCATCCATTGTGACCTAAAATTATTAATAATGTGTTGTGATGTCTTTCAGGGAAGATTCTAGGATCCTAGACCGGTTTTACATGTTTTACAAATGTCAATTTGTTAACCTTCTTCGGTCTTGAAATAAGCCTGAATAAAGTGCAATAATTTATGTTTTTTAATATTTTATTATAACGTACTGTTTACACACGAACTCGGAAATGATTGATTTGTTCCTCGTTTTGTATATTTTTTTTTTCCATAATACCGTTTTGGTTTATTGGTCACTTTGAAATAAAGGCGCGTTTGGTTTCCTTACAGCACATACCGAAGATGATAACTGTTTCTCCTTTTAATTTGCGGCCTCTGTCATACTTCCTACGTGTGAGAAAAGTTTTATTTACTTCCAGGGTTGTTCAGGGTCCTCCTATTTCGATGTTTCTAAAAAGTAATTTTTAAAAAGACCACTTTCTTGATTTGGACTCTTGGAACAGGGGAGTGTTCAAGAACTTTACCTCTTTCAGTTTCGTGTTAAAGAGCCATTTATTACATTGGTATAAAATAATGAATTCAGCCCTTTTTTGTTTCAATTCGGTACTATTTTTCAGCCCACTTCAGAGCTAGGACTGTGGCAACACTGAGCTAATGTACGGTTTAATTGGTTGAAGTTATCATTTTCTCGCCACGTAAATACATACTACATTCACAAATACAATCCCAGATGGTCTCGGTCCTCGTAGCTGAACATGCTAGCTAACGGGATAGTATTGAAAACCGCTTTTGGCGTGGGTTCAAACGCGACCCAAGGAAAGTTTTATTTCTAAAAAATATTTACAAATTTTTCATTAAAATAAGATGAAAATAACTAATTTGCCCTTGTACGTAATATATAATCCATAAATTGTGCTTTTTCCACCATTTACTTACAGATTTCTGATGGCCCTTGTAAACAATGACGTTATAAAACAACAGGAAAGTAAGAAATGGGGCCCTCGTGAAGTGAGGAGATGTAGGGGATAGTGGGAAGATAGAGGGGGAAGTGCCGGAGGCACCACGAGGGAAGAAGGACTTTGCCCACACAACTATATTGATTTTAAAAAAATGTCATTTACTTACGTTACGAAACATAGCTGAGCGAGCGAATGGGATTAGAAGCCCCGTAGGGCTCGTTTCATTCCACCTTTGCCCCCATGATAATAACACTTGACATTACGTCACACTCAGATGGCGCAACTTCGATGTAAATCTAACCTCAGCCGCCTCCTTGTGACCAACTTAAAACAGTTGCCCCTCTGTTCTGAAATATTGCTTTTGTCCAATTCCATATCAATCCACCCACTGAGCTCTGTGAGTATGAGCTGTTGTTTGTTCCCGTCCTCTGGTTCCATCAACCGAATCTACTTACTCAATTCGAACTTTTAGAAAAAAATGCTTATTTGTATTCTAGTGTATATACAAATTGTATAAACATCTTTTCACAATAAAAGGTTTGAGGAAAACCGCGTGTACCGCTACTCTACCGAACATTATGAACTAATAATAATTGTTATCAAGACCGTTCGTAGAGTGTATAAATGTGGGTAACGAACGACTTTGACGTCATAAACTGTGCACCCAAATTTCTGGTTTATATGAGAAGGTTTGGATACGGTCATTAATAGTATATTTAATAGCGTCTTGTAGCAGTGAAGTCATTTATGGAGGACAGGGAGGAGTAATTTGCTTCCCGTCCCCTAAGTTTGAGAGATCCATACTTTTTCATCGGTTATATACTAATATACTAACATGTAGTAATAAATCAGTTGAGAATTTTCAAAGAGCATTGCCAGAACGAACTTAAAACGAATTACTTTTTTTCAAAATTTATATAATAAATTTACTTGATTAAATTCAATACATGATACATATTTGGAAGCTGCGTATTAGGGGATCTACTGAATTAGCTATATTGTGCTGTCACTGTTTAACACTGTAAATATATACTAAAAATTATAACAAATATATCACTATATAACTGACACAACAAACTCACTGGTTGGTAAATAGTAAAATTCACCGACTTTAAATTACTTTGTTAAGAGTCTTCATCCCAGCGAAATTAAAATACCGCTAATTTTACAGTAATTATGTGATATCTTCAAATAGATAAAAGATAATTGAAATATGGAATAAGAGCACCCTAGACAATATTTTGCGTGAGGTACCGTTATCACAAGTCATCTAGTGGGTTTCCGTTTTCAGCTGTTTAGAAACGCGAAAATAAATGCCGAATTTCAAAATGGCTCGAAATCGAAAGCAGATAAGTGAGTCGTGATAACGGTATCTCATGTAAAATAATATTGTCTAGGGCGCTCTTGTTCCACATTTCGATTATCTTTTATCTATTTGAAGATATCACATAATTACTGTAAAATTAGCGGTATTTTAATTTCGCCGGGATGAAGACTCTTAAACCTTTTTATTATCTTTTGAAACTTCGCAAAACGTTAACTCACATTCAACATAACAGCGAGTCCATTACATTATATTACATTAAAACTTGTTTGTGGTTTCTATGACAACCTTCAGTTCGTCGTTCTTAGCTACATATAAATATTCAATTATATATATTAAAATATATATAATAATCTTATATTATTTTATCTTTTTCTTCTTCTATAAAATAAACTGGCTTGTACATATTTATAAACCAAATATTACTCGAAGACAAAAGAGAATACAAGTATACAACATACTGTTGTAAAATGCAGATACAACCAAAGGCCACCGTTTACTATTTAATACTAAAATGTTCATCATCCTCTTAGGTATTGATCAACACTAATATCATACTGTATATAACTTACGGTTCCCGAGATATGACTCCTTAAATCTCCCGAAATCGGAACTTTTTTGGTCTATATCTGGGAAGCAGTGGTAAGTTGGGCACTGGCCACTGGTTAGTATTTGGTACCAAAATGTTCAATATCGTCTTTGGTATTCATCGACACCAATATGATCTATCTATGACTTACAGTTTCGTAGATATGGCTCCTTAAATCTCCCGAAATTGGGACATTTTTGGTTAATATCTGAGAAGCGGTAAGAGTGAGAAAAATTCCATCACTTCTTTGAGATAGTTTTTGATTCTCTATCGAATGAAGGGCTCAAAATTAAAAAAAAAAAATCTCAAATAACACACACACACACACGCACATACAGACAAAGAAAATTCAGTAACGAACTTAAAGTTCATTGAAAAAGTGGAATTCTTAGGACGGTGATTCATCTTGCTTCTCCTCCCTGGCCAAATATGAAAGGAAGCTGCTGTTCTTTATAACTTTCTACATTGTTTGTATTTTTCATTATGTTACTCACTTTTTTTTTTATGAGGATGAGCGTAACGAAGGGAAAAGGAGGCACAAGCTACCTACAGAAATAAACTGTAAAAATGTGAATAAACCACCATTTGTAACGAAAATTTACAATCTAGCTTGAGCAAACCTTACAGATGTTACAAGTTTAAAATTTGGACTTCCCTATTTTAATCTGAGACTTCTACGATATTGGAAACTACATAATTATACAGGGTTTTCATAAAGTATGGACGGATTTAATTCGCTTATAATTTACATAAAAACGCTCATATTGAAAACAAATAAAGTGCTAACGGTAGTGGAAGGATTAAACTTTTACCTGTAATCTGCACCAGCTCAGTTCATTCACCGCCACACCTCCAACTGGGCGCCATTTACGTCCACACATTCGCGTAGGCGGCGCTGGAATCCACTCACAGCGTTCCGCCGTGTTAGATCCGAAATGCCAGCCACAGACGCCCTGATTTTGTCCTTTAAGTTCTCCAAACCACTTTGCTTCTTTGTATAAACTTCCGTTTTCACATGACCCCAAAGCCAGAAGTCGCAGGGGGTAAGGTCGGGTGATCTTGGCGGCCAAGCGGTCGGGCCACCGCGGCCAATCCATCGGTTAGGGAATTTCTCGTCAAGGAATTGTCTCACCTTGATTGCATAGTGAGGGGGTGCCCCGTCCTGTTGGAACACGATGTCGTTCTGGATTCCATGTGCCTCCAGTTCCGGAATGAGGTATTTGTGCAACATATCCAGGTACGAATCTCCATTCACGGTCTCCTCTTCAAAAAAGAACGGTCCGATCAGATGATCATAGAACACAGCGCACCAAACGTTCACTTTAGGGCTATCTCTCTCATGTGTCTCAAATTCCTTTGGGTTTTCCGTGCCCCAAACGCAACAGTTGTGTCGGTTAACCTTCCCGGAGACATGGAAGGTTGCCTCATCTGAGAACATGATGGCTGAAAGGAGAACGTCGCCATGTTCCAACTGCTTGAGCATGGCGTCACAGAAGTTGAACCGGATGTCCAAATCTTCATCATGGAGATCCTGGACTATCTCGCTTTTGTAACCTTTGGCCTTGATCGTCTTCTTGGCTATCTTAAACACGGTTGTCTGTGGAATTCCGAGTTCCATGGACCGTCTAGGAATCGACTTCTGTGGGCTGTTGATGATGCTTTCCCTTACCCCGCTCACTGTTGCAGGCAATGTTGGCGCCCTCCCACTTCGAGGACGGTCCAGGACGCTTCCTGTCTCCAAGAACTTAGCATGCCACTTTCGGATTGCACTCTCAGTTGGTGCCGGTTTTTTGAACTCTTTGGTGAACTTTCGACACACCAGAATTGGTGATTTTAGCTCTGCGTACCACAGAACACATTGCGCTTTCTCTTTCACCGACGCCATCTTTGATACGGTAAAAAAATAGTCTTCTCAGAGGAGTTTTTCATTTATTTATTTCTTTAAAAGACACACACACACCAATACAGCTTACAACTTACTTTCAACAGTCAACATTGAAACAACAATGAAAACAACAATGGATGGAATTTGGTAAGAAACTGACTCTTGCCCTCCCTCTCTCAACGTGTTCAGAGTTGCCGCTTATCTAACAGTGTTGCCAACTAAATATTTAATCCTTCCTCTACCGTTTGCACTTTATTTGATTTCATTATGGGCATTTTTATGAAAATTATAAGCAAATTAAATCCGTCCAGACTTTATGAAAACCCTGTACAAATTAAAATGCTTTACAAAATTATCAAGAATGAGTAAAAATGCTAATAAAGTGTACAACACCTAGTGTGTAAAAACCTATCAACTACGATTAAATTATTATTATTATTATTATTATTATTATTATTATTATTATTATTATTATTATTAATTGAAGATTTGAGAATCTAATGGTGCATCTGCAATCGCCGAAGAGATCAGGGTCGTACTCAAGAGGTGTATCCTGCAGATCTATACCCCTCCCCGAAAATCTTAATTTTTCTGTAATCTTCGTCTAATTTTTGGTATAATTTTAAAAATTTTAATACAATTAATTGTTGTATTGAATTTGGAACCCCTCCTGAAATAAATTACTGCATACGACCAAAGAGTGGAAAGGGCGGGGATGTGAAATGCGCTGGATTTACGAAGGAGGCACCAAGTAAACATGTTTGAGGAAATCTTCTTTCGTCAATGTTTGTTCATATACTTATATGATAAACTGTTTAATATGTGAATTAAATTATTGTTCCAACTGAAGAGCTGTTTCTATGTAAATGAATATATATTGTCTTTCATTTACTAAATTGTCCTTTGTAAGCAATTAATATTGAAATTGATTAAACTTTGAACAAACACAAAACATAAATTATTCTTATGTATACATACATCTTGCTAGTAAGAAATAATTGTTAACAAGTAAACAACAATAATTAGGTATAATTAATATTTGTTTTCCATTCAAATGAGTTTAAATACTAATGTTATAATCATTTGTTTATTTGTTTCTATATAATAATACAACGCTTTATTTTGCTGTTTGACAATATTTGATCATTTTACACAACATACTTACTTTACATTAACTTCAAAGGTAATAAATCGGTATAGCATGCAGTTATCAAAATCAATATGCATAAAATATATATATACAAAGGATAGAGGTCTGCACGGACCGGAATTTTTAGCCGGGGCCCGGCACGGCCAGTGAATTTATAATGTGAGGCCCGACCCGAGTCCGAAATATGTTTTAACCTTTAGGCCCGAGCTCGTTTGGTAATTAAATGACCCCGAAATAAGCCCAAATTACAGAAACTTAATAATTAGCGCAAAATGGAGTGTTTATTTACAAAAGTTAGAAGTTTAATTCTGCAGTTTAAAACTTACATCATTCGGAGAGAATAACGAAAGTAAAGTTATTGTTTACACTTACTAGCTGCATGAATTTTCTAAAGAAAATTGTATTTTATATAAATTATGTCTCCCTTAGCCTCAGTACATAATCGTCGACGTTAAACTAAATATTTAATTTATATAAATTCTCACGAAATGCAGACATGAATACTCCAAATATTTAAAACAAAATGTCAATGAGTGCAAATTCTTATGCAAATGGCTGTGTACTGAGCTCACTCTGATAGTCCTCAAAGCAGTCATTGTCAATTGCTGTGAAGAAAAACAATGGAATCCAGACACTGACTCTTCAAACTTTCACTCTGATTTCTAAGCTAAGCATTTTTATTTCTGTTGCTTTTAGTTTTTCTCTCCACTACGCAGTTAGCTTTACTTTAGCTTTACAATTGCATAATGGTAATTAGATTTGTAGTGTGGGCGTTTCAAGTTACAAATTTAGACATGTTTTAAAAGTTCTTAAGAAAGAACGATCCGATAAACAGCATATTTACAAAGTTAGGTCCGAAAAGGCCTGAGAAATATGGTTGTATTTTAAAAAATTTACGGCCTGAGCCCGAAGTGATCTATTCTTTTTAGACCCGGCCCATGCGTTCGGTCGGGCCTAAGCTCGTGGGCTTGGCCGGAGCCCGTGTAAACCTCTAACAGGGATGGGTAAAAGGTAATGAAACATTATTACGTATAATTCATATCTGGCTTTACGTACAGAAGAAAATCTGTTATATTTCTTCAATATAATCGCATTCTATTTTTATCACCTTCTGTTACACGATCTCGAATACGTCGTACTCCGTCAGTGTGTAAATCGTCGATGTTCCGCGGGAACCGTCATACGGTACGGATGAACGTTTCTCTTGTGTCGTAGTGCTTCCCGCGTAGATGTTTCTTCATTTTGCCGAAAAGACCGTCACAAAAGTCCTGAAAACCTTGTTGTGCAACTATGTCCACGTGCCACTTCAATCTTAATCCACCCACGTTATTCGTCTTTCCGAAACATACCGTTATGACGCTTCCACTTTTGTCCTCTATGTTACGCCACTGTTGCTTTTGATAATAACACACAGCCGTTACCATTCGCCACATTTCATCAGCACACATTTTGTTATCAACTACGGATATCTTGTAATCCTGAGACACAGCCTTCTGACGTGAGAACAGTGTTATTATCCAACCTATGTGTATCAAATTTCAATTGCCAACTTGTATTCTTATTTTTATGTTACTAGATTTTGTCCGTCAACAGAAGAAAGAAGTCCTATAACAGAACAAAGGAGAAGTTCCAATCACCAGCAGAAGATAAGAAGGTAGAAGAGCTCTAAGCCGGAAGAAAGAAGATTGATTTTCAATTTAGTGTATCTTCCAGTAGCAAGGCTATATGAGACGTGGCCCTACAGCTTAACGTGAATCCAAACCACATGAACTTCCACAGGAAATCGAACCTGGAACTCTCACGTCAAAGGCGCGTACGCTAACCACTCAGCCACGAGTGAGCTTCTGGAAGAAAGAAGAGTTCTCCAGTAAAGGTAAGAATATGTCTGAAGATTTAAACTGTTTCTAGGCTTGTAATAGTAGGACTAGTAAGTAGTGTTGTGATAGGCTTGTAGTAGGAAAAGTTGCAAGTAGTAAAAAGTACTATTTAGCTATTAGTGTAGAGATTCTATGGTATGTCCTTAGACATGCTTCATATCTAGAAATAGATGTAATCCTCTTGATAGAAAGTTGAATCATTTTGAATTTCGATTTCTAAAGTATATATATCATGTGTATAAACACAATTATTGATAACAACAGGTGATTAAATATGTAATACGTACTCTTGCTTAGTCCTTTAAAATATTTTCTTATTTCTTTATTATTATTATTATTATTATTATTATTATTATTATTATTATTATTATTATTATTATTATTATTATTATTTATTCTTCATATGATATTAACTATATTTTCGTTAATTAGAATTATGCTTACTTTTGTACCTACAATCATAAAGTATAAACATAAATATTTTAATATTGAAATGTTCTTTAAATGTTTTGTCTATCTGGGTTTGATATTAGAAAAGCAACTTAGATGTTATATAGCTGTATATTTTAGTACAGAATACAGGAAGATATGACAGACATGGATCTTTACACATTGAATCTTCCGAGAATTTTAAAGCATTAGCCATGATGTTATCAAAGTTCAATTTATATTAAAATGAATTGTATTGTTACTAAATTTTTATTTTTTGATTTGTACTGGTCAGTGGCTTATTTAGGATTTTGTTTCGGGAAACTATGCACAACACAGCGAAGCAGGGAGGGTGCATGCTCACCTGAGTTTGATAATTAAATATATTTTAATTTATGCATAAATTGAATTTTTAGTGACAAGAATTGCAGACTGGTTTATCTTTTGTGGTATGATACACACAGAAATTTAGCAGTGAATCTAACCTTTCATTCTATTCATAGAAGAAATAGGAAGCAATATCTTGGCCTACCTAATTTCCCGGGCTACTTATTTCCCTTCTTAAATTTCTTTAATTCAAACATTTACCTTTCTTTATAACTAAACAATGTAAATATCCCTTTGCTATAATAACTAAAGTCCCGTTATGTTGATATCCGTGCAAGTTGGTGTGGAACACCAGTTTCGCTTATCAGTTTCGGTGTTAATGGCGACAGCCGACTTAAATCACAACAAACAACGGTCGAAAGTATGATAGGAGAAACGAAAGAAACAACTAAGAAAAGGAGACAGAAGAGTAGAATGGACGAAAAAAGAAAAAAAGAATGCAGTTCATACGTGGAATGAAATTTGACAAATACAGTATTATTTCTGGACAAAGAGCATAAGAAAATGAAAAATAATAAAAATTTTTAGAAGTGGTAAGAAAGATTATTGTTGTACGTGGAAAGCAAAAAACTAATAAATTTACTTTGGGAGGGGGGCTGGAGCCCGATAGCCCCCTAAATACGCCACTGTTACTGGTATTTAAGACATAATCTATAGGTGGTGAAATCATTTTCATCGGCAGGATACCAGTTAAGCTTTCATATTTTACATATAACTAATGTCTTCCACAAACTCAAATATTCAACTATTCTATTTTAGATAAAGTTAATAAAGACTTTTCAAATATCGATACTTATCAATATATCATTGTACTTCCCTTGATAATATTTAAAACCAATTTAATTTCGTTAAATATTAAACAAGCGCTTCTTGAAATTTGGTCCATGTTCTTAAACTGACATTATATTCTTCTCTTTTTTTTTTTTTTTCAGATGCTGAATTTGTGGTGCCGTGCAGTCGTTCTTTTAGAAAAAAAAAGTTCCAGGGGGTACTGCTGGTACTATTCTATTTATTATTGTATTATAGACATATTATTTTGGTGTCCTCCGGGGGGCAATCTCAGAGCTCCGGGGGGCAGTGCCCCCCAAAAACATGTCTGGAAGAAACGCTGGTGCCGTGTGTTGTATGTTTCGCCAACTAACTTCTCAACAGTTTCATTCTTGATATTTTAAAGTAAACAAAAGTGAACTAAACAATGAACAAATGAGAAATTAAAACATTAACATCATATCTGAAAGTGGTTCTCAACCTTTCTAGAGCCTAGAGCTCCTTTGGGTAAATGCAATTATCCTGAATGTCCAAGTCATTTTAACACAATCCAGTCATGGACGAGCATAAGAACTTAAGAGGCCTAATCACTGCGAAATTAAAACACCGCTAATTTTGCAGTAATTATGTGATATCTTCGAATAAATAAAAGATAATCGAAATGTGGAACAAGATCGCCCTAGACAATATTATTTTGCATGAGGTACCGTTATCACGACTCACCTAGTAGTTTTCCGTTTGCAGCCATTTAGAAACGCGAAAATAAATGCCGATTTTCTACATGGCTGGAAATCGAAAGCAAATAAGTGAGTCGTGATAACGGTATCTCATGTAAAATAATATTGTCTAGCGAGCTCTTGTTCCACTTTTCGATTATCTTCTATCTATTTGAAAATATCACATAATTACTGTAAAATTAGCGGTATTTTAATTTCGCCGTGATAGAGCCTCTTAAGACTTGGGTAAAGCAATCTAAGAATCAGAGAAGAGCTTAAAATCTTAAAAATCGGTCTTAAAGAATGTATATCATGGAAGGAAATCATGTTTCTATAATTTGTCTTGCATTAACCATCTTTTTGCGTGCATTCCCTAACGCCACCTCCATTAAACGCCTCCTAAATAGTCTATAGGCTCCCAATCGCCCCTTTGGGTTCCACCGCTCACGTTGAGAACCACTGATACACGAAATAACCTCCAAGATCCATTAAACAACATTATAAATAATGTTGATTAAATTGTAATGTGCAAAAGATAAGCTAAATAGGTGGGTACACTTACCTTAATAAATAAGAATAATATGTATCTTACTTTTACTTTACTCTTATCAATGTTACCTTACAGCCATCCCATTGACATCGGCAATTTGCTTTTAGTATTTGAACTCAAATGTTAGCTACGTTAAATGTTCAGGATCGTTCTTATTTGAATACACACACAAATCGTATAACATTTGAGAAATTCTACGATTAGGACTAAAATTAAAAATGAAATTTCTGGGCTTTCGGCATCTATGACCGTGTTAACCCATCGCATCTATGACGAATGACATCTCTCGGTGACCACACTATCCGAGGAAAGGAAAGGAAGAAAGCGGTCTGGGATCTGTATGGTAGGTACCATCCCTTCATTTGCCTGGTGGGAATAAAGAAACCCCAGGAAAATCTCACTCAAGACGGCTGGTCTGAAAAAAGCTATTACATTTTTTTTTTCGACTCAGTGTCCCGGCCGTAAATCGAACCTGGACAGCTCGCATTAAAAGACGAGAGTGTTAACGACTACGGAAAGATTCTGCGAAAACGATCTGGTGCATTATTTAGTATTAGATTCTGACATATGGAGAATATTCCAAGAAAGATCTGTATAAACATCAAAACGAAACACAAACATATGTATCATAACAAATTTTCTATTATTCTTTTGACAGTTTCCTGTAATTCAAGGAAATCCGACATTTTAAATCGATAGAGTAAATACAGAAAGGTAAAATGGTATTTTTTGCTCTTGTATGATATATATATATATATATGTGTGTGTGTTTTTACCAGCTGTTCCTTTCAATTACAGACGATTTGAGTTTTATTTTAAAATTGTTTGATAGCTACATAGATTAACTGTAAATGACATACGAATGACAGTATTTAATTTTGA
Organism: Thermobia domestica; assembly: GCF_964235325.1. Lineage (NCBI taxonomy): Eukaryota > Metazoa > Arthropoda > Insecta > Zygentoma > Lepismatidae > Thermobia > Thermobia domestica. Next base: position 27,017,074 of record NC_137468.1, on the reverse strand, counting down.
ATAAGGAAAAAAAAGTTTAATAATTGAAACAAAGTGACATCTGACAAGTTAATATAACGTATAAAGGGCATGGCAAATATAATTCTTTATTTGAAATATAAAGTCATGTTTTTCCTATTTTCCTTTTTATTTCAACCTATGATTTTACAAACTCAAACTGATTAATATAATAAAATAAATTCTGAGAGTGAAGGGGATCACGCGAAAATTCAACTTATAATGAGACTATGCCGGTAATAGAAGCTGTCAATATCCTATAGCCTTTCATATCCCAAGTATGTAAGGGTTTAACCTCACCAATATATATATATATATATATATTTTTTTTACGTTTAACCAAAAAATCTCTTATGTTTGAGATTAAACTGTTTCCAGACAACAACAAGACTTAAGGCTTTGTATACCATCTCCATACCCGAAGTATGTAAAATTTTAACTTCACCAATATGTTTTTGAGGTTTAACCAAAATTTCTCTTTACCACTAAAAGACTTTAAGCTCTAAAAAAATTAATCTGAATTACAGTATTTTACCTTGTAACCTTAAAAAAATTCTAATATCATATATTTTCCTGTATGGGATATGACCACTGTTAAAGTTACTTTAATCACCGTTATAATTACTTTAACTACCGTTACAGTTACTTAAACCACCGTTGTAGTTACTTTAATCTGTCACAGTTACTTTAACCACCGTTACAATTACTTCAATCTCAGTTACAGTTACTTTAACCACCATGAGAGTTACTTTAAACCACTGTTATAATTATTTTGATCATCGTCACAGTTACTTTAACCACCATTAAAGTTACTTTAATCATCGTTAAAGTTACTATTACCTTTGAAAATGTTAACGTATTGACTTTATTAACGAGATATGATCGCTCTTGCTGTCTATTACCAAAAAAAAAAAAAATAAATAAATAAATAAATAAAATAAATAAATTCGCTTTCGTTCAAGAGTTCTCGTGTGGAGTAACGAATGGACGGATCAACCATACAATCTTATAAGTCTCACTAAAGTGATCCTAATAAACTTGATCAAATAAATTCGTACTGCGCAAGTACAGAATGTACATGGACTTTAAAACAGGGTGGTCTGAACCCACAGGACCCACCCATGGTGACGTTCCTGGGTAGGGAGATAAGGTTGACCGATTTCTTAATGGAACCAGTCCTTTAATGTCTTAGCGGATAACACTGTCACTTTAATGGTTCCTTTCTATATACTATGTATGCATGTCATCATCATCATAGGTATTCTGCCTTTATTGGCAGGTCACTTGCCGCAGCTGAAAAGCTTCCATGCCCCACGGTCCTCCGCTAACCTTTTCGTCTTCGGGTATGATCTTTCTGTTTTAATATCATCCATTAATTGTAGTCTCCTTCGCCCCCTCCCTCTCTTTCCCGCCACCATACCCTCTAGCAGTGTTGGGCAAAACCAATTGAAATCAATTGCAATTGATCAATCAATTGAAAGTAATTGCTCTGAAAATCAATTGCAATTGATTTCAATTGCAATTGATTTCAATTTGTAATTGACAATTAATTTCAATTGCAATTGAATTCAATCATAAAATTTGCAATTAAATTTTCGTCAATTGTTAATTGTTAATTGGTCACCAGGCAATTGAAACTTTTAATTGTTAATTGTCAATTGCAAAGGGTGCAATTGAAACATTTAATTGTTAATTGCAATTGACAATTGAAACTTGTAATTGTTAATTGTAATTGAAATCAGCAATTAAAACTGAAGATAACAAGATGTGTGTGTATTGTGTTGTCCACTTGTTACTGTTTTATATATTTCAAATAAGGTACTTATAAGAAATGCTGGATACCTACCATCCCTTCCCCCCCCCTGGGAAGAAAGCCAGGAAACTAAGTATTTTTTAAAATATATTATGTTTATGGTTCTATCCCCCTCGAAAGAACTCTATATGCCCGTCATGCATACAATAGGAATGGGCACCAGCGAGTTCGAGCGAGTTTTCTTTAAAACTCGACTCGACTCGAAGCAGACATCTTTGAGCTCGACTTGAGATCTCGGCTCGAAAAATTTCCCCCAACTCGACTCGAATTCGGATCGAGTTTCCAGTCGAGTCGAGCCAATTCGAGCTAAATCCTTTGTGTAGTTCCAAGTACTACTATCTTCAAGTATCCTACATAGACAATATAATAATCAATGATACTACTACTACTACTATAATTAATTATCATTATAACACCGTGTACCTGTATAAACATGGAATATAGGCGGTTTGTATCGGAATACTAAAAATTAGTTGACTGTCGATCTTGGTCGTCAAGAAATCTTCAGAAGGCAAGGACATCGGTCACGAGGTTCTTGGTTTGAGTTCAGGAGGAGCAAGTATTCGGGCTCGAGCCAAAAATTGTTAGAAGTTATGGGACTCCAGCCAAACATGTTCAAAACTGCTCGACCCGGGCTTAGGGTTGTCAACAGCTCAAGCGGCTCGCTCACAGCTTATTCACTTATCGAGCCGAACCGAGAAGTAAGCCGAGCTAACAGCTCATCCAACCGAGCCAGCTCCAGCCGATGGCTCACACGAGCCGAGCCGAATTGAGCTGATTGCTTACCCCAACCGAGCCCGTTCGAGCCATCGGCTCAGTTGAGCTGACTCGAACCCAGCCTATGGACTCGTTTCAACAGAGCTGGTTCGAGCCATTGGCTCCAATCGAGCCGAGCCGATGACTCGTCTTTACCGAGCCGGTTCAAGCCATTGGCTCAATTGAGCCCAGTCGATGGGTAATCCCAACCAAGCCAGCTCAAGCTGTACGCTCAGTTGAACCAAGCCGAGTCGGTTGATATCACTATTCCGGTTGGGCTTCTACTTTGGCTAAAAAATTGGACCGTGCAGTTCTCAGCCTTGATGGTAAGAACTACAAAAAATGATAAGAAATCTTTAGTTTTACGTCTCATGCTTATGCCGGATAGGCAAAAGGAGACGGTGATGATAGGAAATGAATGAAATGAAGAAAGTGGGAGGAAACGGGAGAACCCCAAGAAAATCCACGAGCAGGGTGTTTGTCCACCACAAAGTACAAACTGCGCGAGCTGGGATCGAACCAGGGACCTCAAGCACCGGAGGTGAACGCTCTACCACTGACCCACCGCGCCAACTGGTAAGAACTACAGTATATACTTATATTGGTGCTCACGGCGTCATTAACTTGTTCCGCCACCAACGAATTTCAAGGTACTTTGTTCTGCATCTTTTGTGCGTGTTTTGTGTCGCTTTATGCGCCTATTCCCACATTTTGTGCATCACCGGAAGTGGGTCAAAATGGGCCTACAAATATGGCGGAACAAGTTATTGCTCTTCTGCCACCAATGAATTTCGAGATTGTTTCCTTCACATCGTTTTGTGCCGTTTTGTGCGTCTACTTCCGTTTTGTACGTCGTGGGAAGTGGGTTAAAATGAGTCCCCAAGGTGGGACGAAAACGATCAAGAGTTCCGCCACTATTAAATCTCGAGGTCGTTTATTTCACATCGCGTACCCTTTTGTACGTCTATTTCGACGTTTTGTGCGTCACTGGAAGACGGTCAAAATGGGCCTCGAAGGTGGGACGAAAATGACCCACTGCTCCGCCACTACCGAATTTCGATATCCTTCCTTTCGCATCGACTACTGAATTTTCGTGCTGTTTCGTGCCCCCATTTCCACGTTTCGTGCGTCACCAGAAATGGGTCAAAATGGGCTTCCAAGGTAGGACGAAAATGACACACTGTTCCGCCACTATCGAATTTCGAGGTTGTTAATTTTACATCGCGTACCCTTTTGTGCGCCTATTTCGACGTATTGTACGTCACTGGAAGATGGTCAAAATGGGCTCGAAGGTGGGATGAAAATGACCAAGAGTTTCGCCACTACTGAATTTCGATATCCTTCCTTTTGCATCGACTAGTGGATTTTCGTGCCGTTTCGTGCCCTTATTTCCACGTTTAGTGCGTCACCGAAAGTGGGTCAAAATGGGCTTCCAAGATGGGACGAAAATGACCGAGAGTTCCGCCACTATTAAATCTCGAGGTTGTTAATTTCACATCGCGTACCCTTTTGTACGTCTATTTCGACGTTTTGTGCGTCACTGGAAGACGGTCAAAATGGGCCTCGAAGGTGGGACGAAAATGACCCACTGCTCCACCACTATACCTACCGAATTTCGTGGTCCTTCCTTTCGCGTCGAGTAGTGAATGTTTCGTGCCGTTTCGTGCTCTTATTTCCACGTTTTGCGCGTCACCAGAAGTGTGTGAAAATGGACGTCCAAAGTGTGACCAAAATGACCCATTGTTCCGACACTATCGAATTTCCAGGTCGTTTCTTTCGCATCGTTTAGTGATTATTTTTAAAAAAGTTTTCTGTGCCTACTTCCTCGTCTTGTAGTCACCGGAAGTGAGTTAAACGGGTCTTTAAAGTGGGAGTTAAATGGCTCACTATTCCGCCACTATCGAATTTCGGGGTTGGTTCTTTCGCATCGTTTAGTGTGTATTTTGTACCGTTCTGTTCGCCTACTTCCACGTTTTGAGCATCACCAGAAATGCGTCAAAATGGTCCGAGAAACTAGAGCCATTGTTCCGCCACTATCGAATTTGGGGGGTCGTTTCTTTCGCATCGTATAGTGCCTGCTTTGTACCGTTTTGTGCTCCTATTTCCACTTTAGTGCTTCTATTTCCACTTTAGTGCGACAACAAAAATGGGTCAAAATGGCCTACAAGTATAGCGGAATAACTTAATGCTGTTCCGTCACCATCAAATGAGGTCGTTTCCTTCACACTTTTTATACATGATTTGTGTCGCTTTGTGCATCAGTGGAAGAGGGTCAAAATGGACCTTGAAAGTGGAATGAATATGTCTTTCTCTGCCATATTTGTAGGTCACCTTTGACCCACTTTCGTTGGCCTACAAAACGTGAAAGTATGCGCAGAAACGGTATAAATATGCACTAAACAATGCGAAAAAAGCGACCTTGAAATTCGATACTGGTGGGAGAGTGGATCAGTTTTCTTTCCACATTGAATGCCCATTTTGACCCACTACCATTGATTCACAAAACGTGGAAATAGGCTTACAAAACGGTAGAAAACACGCACAAGACGATGTGAAGGAAACGACCTCAAAATCGTTCCTGACGGAACAACATTAACTTGTTCCGCCATATTTGTAGGATAACGTTGACTCATTTCCGGTGACGCAGAAAACGAGGAAATAGGCGCACAAAACGACACAAAAATGGTAATTTAGCTTAATTACATGGAAATTTTAAGTTTGTAAGCTTAATTATATGGAAAATTTTATACATTTTTCCTTTAAGTTGGTCTACTTTACGTTGATTTGGGACTTTTAAATTGTATTTATTTTTCCACTGAAAAATATGTATAATTCAACAAGTTGATTTGATTTTGAGTTGCTTTTGGGGTTTAACGTCCCAGTCAGCAGCGAGGCTATATGAGACATGGACCTACTGATTAACGTGGAATCCGAACCACATGAGCTCCCGCAGGGAATCGAACCCGGGTTTCCCACGCCATAAGGCGCGTACGCTAACCGCTTAGCCACGGAGGAGCTCTATGATTCAACAAGGAAATATTTATTAGTTATAATTATAATAATTATCTATTTATATATAATTGAATTCATTGTAATTTGGTCCATAACAAACACTTTACCATTTCGTACTAGCTGTTATACCCGTTCTTCGCACGGATCAGATAAAATATCAATGTAAACAAATTGAACAACGGGAGAACAATTAAGAAACATTTCTAACATTGGATATATTTTGTGTGAATATATATCCAACAACGTACATGTGCTTTCATTGGGAAGGCCGATGGGGCTGAATTTGAACGTAAACACTATCGGGGGTGTCACTATAAGTCTGAGCAACCCCGATAAATATGGATTCGACACAAATTCTACTACTTTTACATGTCCCGGTGAACACCCCCTCAGACCCCCTTGGTTCGTATTGTGAAACAATCTCCTCTGGCCCCCACCAACCCCCAACTAATACCACGAAAACTATGAATGTGACACTAACATCTGCCCTTTTCTACTACTTTTTACATATGCCTGTAAAAATCCCTATAATCCTCTGGTTCCAATTTTGAAAAAAACAATGCCTCTGGTCTGCAGCCGATGGGGGCTGTATTTGGAAGTCAACGCCTGTGGAAGTATCACCATTCATCTCAGCGACAGCTAAAACTATGGATTTGACACTAATATCGGTCACTTTCCATTAGTTTTACATGTCTCGCAATTCCCCACCCCCGGTGACTCCCGGCCCGCATACAATGCTGGCTAAATTTGAAAATCATCGCTAATGAAAGTATCACCATTAATCTCAGCCACCGCGAAAACTACGGAATTGACATCGGTCATTGTGGATTATTTTTACATGTCTCGTGATCCCCTTCATAATGCCCCCGTTTCTTATCTGATGGGGGCTAAATGTGAAAGTAAACGCGGTCTTGAGTTTCACCAATGAGCTCAGCTACCCCGAAAATTATGAATTTGACATTAATATCGGTCATTTTCGATTATTTTTTTACATGTCTCGGAATTCCCCCGTCTGGTGACCCAAGGCCCGCATACAACGGTGGATGAATTTGAAAGTCATCGCTAATGGTAGTGTCACCATTGATATCAGCAACCGCGAAAATTATGGATTTGACACTAATATCGGTCATTTTGGATTACTTGTACGTTTCGGTATTTCCCCCCTCCCCCCCATTGACCCACGGCCCGTAGCAGAATACGGTGAATTTGGAAGTTAATGCGATCGGAGTTTCACCATTGATCTCAGCGACCGCGAAAACTATGAAATCGACACTAATATCGGTCATTTTCTACTACTTTTACATAGTAAGACTATTCATGGCTTTGGATTAATTGTTTTAACAAAAGAGACACTGACCAAAGCTTAAAACTTTACTTTATTTTAAATTATAATTTGTTACTGTTTCGGAGAAAGAATTTAAACTCTGTTATAACAACATTTATATATATGTCTGTATTTTCATTAATTTCGATCGGGTCTGAAGAAGGATATGCTAGATATCCGAAACAGTAACAAATTATAATTTAAAATAAAGTAAAGTTTTAAGCTTTGGTCAGTGTCTATTTTGTTTAAATACTTTTACATGTCCCGGTAAACGCCCCCCTGAGACCCCCTGGTTCGAATTTTTTCGAAAAAGCTTTGCCTTGGTGTGAAACCTGGACCAATGTATCTTTGACCAAAATTTGGTAACTCTCGGTCGACTTGTCTGGTCCCCAGGCCGGTCCCGGTAAACGTCTCCTGGAGACCCCATAGTAAGGAATTAAAAAAAAAAAACCCTCTTCGTCTTGGTCTGGGGCCTAGACCAAGCTACCCGTGACCAAATTGTGAAAACTTTCGGTCCACTCGTCCCGTCCACAGGCCGCACAAAGATAGACACACAGACACACGAACAAACTATTTTATTTATATTAGAAAGGTCAGATCCGCTGTTATTGTATTAGTGCGATGCTTGAGCGATTGATCGTAGAAATTCAAACTCCGATGAGTGATAATTTTATAGGCTTGTTTTATTACAAGTTTAAACTCTTTAGTCAGTAGAGAAGAGGGCGTGAATCATGGGTCAGAGTTGATGACAATGGGTTTTGGCGGGTCTGTGGGTCACAGTGGGTAAGAGTGATTTATGGTGGGTGGTGGGTCAGAGTGGGTCACGGTGGGTCGTGGGTCACGACGGGTGGTGAGTCAATTGGTCGTGGCTAAAGTTTTCATTGCCCCACGCCCTCTCTGAACTACAGTGTTGAAAATTAATCAGTGAAAATCAATTGCAATTGATCAATCAATTGAAAGTAATTGCTGTGGAAATCAATTGCAATTGAATCAATTGCCAATTAATTTCAATTGCAATTGAATTACAGAATTCAATTGCAATTACTTTCCACTGCAATTACTTTCAATCAATTGATCAATTGCAATTGATTCTCCTTTTTTAATGGCCAACTGCAATTAACAATTAACCATTACTTATTTCAATTGTTAATTGCAATTAACAATTAAATTTACAAATTAATTGTTAATTGTTAATTCAATTGAAATTTGCCCAACACTGCCCTCTAGGACGTATGCATGAATGTAGCGTAAGTAAATTTTCGAATTTTGTTTTCCTTCTTCTTTCTTTAATTTGCAATAGATTGTTAGAACTATTATTTCAGCCCATTTCGTTAATGGAGCCAATCCGTTAACATCTTTTATGGGTAACGGTGGCTATACATTACTCGTTTTAAATTAGCACTTTCCCTGGCTTCTATGCAACCTGCACAGAATCAAAGATGTGCTGGTTGCCTCTAATAAAAGGATGAGTATCTTTTTCTCATTGCAGTTATCTCGGGTTAGTTCGTTAATGGAGTTAACCCGTTAACATCTTCACGGGTAATAGTGACGTTAACGGTGACTATTCATATCCCATTTAAAATTTATACGATTCTCTGGCTTCTATGTAACATGCACAGTAGCAAAGAAATGTTGGTTGTCTATAATAAAAGGATATGGAATCGCATGATGTTCTTTACTGTCTTTTAGCAAAAGTTTATTAAACGTTGAAAGTAAATGTAACAACATTTAATTGTCACGAAGTACAGGACAGTGAACTCGATTTCAAGAAGAAATCAGTAAAAAACGAGCCATTAAAAGTCTACTTCAGTCATCTACAACTCAAGATTGTGTGACGTACGAGGCATGGTTTTATAATTTGAGGAACACAGAGAGAAACACAATGAAGAAAAGAGGGATACAGATGAGTAGGTAAGCAAGTGTAGGCAGTGAATGTACAGTCATGCATTCAGCAATAAAATATCTGCGAAATCATCAGCTACACTATTGATGTTCTTTGTCATGGATTTACGAGGAGGAGTATGCCTGCAAAACCATCGACTACGCTATTGATGTTCTTGTTTGTCATAGATCCTGGATATAGAATGCCTGAAAAAACCTTCGACTACGCTACTAATGTTCTCGTTTGTCATGGATCCAGGAGTAGAATGTCTGCAAAATCTTCGACTATGCTACTGTTGTTCTTGATTGTCATGGATTCAGAAGTAGTATGTCTGCAAAACCATCGAATGCGCTACTGATGTTCTTGTTTGTCATGGATTCAGAAGTACTATGCCTGCAAAACCATCGACTACGCTACTGTTGTTCTTGATTGTCATGGATTCAGAAGTAGTATGTCTGCAAAACCATTGACTACGCTATTGATGTTCTTGTTTGTCATGGATCCATTAGTAGAATGTCTGCAAAACTATGCCACTGATGTTCTTGTTTGTCGTGAATCAACGAGTAATATGCCTGCAAAACCATCGACTGCGCTATCGATGTTCCTGTTTGCCTGGCATCACTGTTTATTTATCAACATCATTTTACCCACCAGCTCTTTCCCTTCTCAATAGCAAGGCTAGAACCAAACTACGACGTCACACAGCATTCAGTTCTAAATGACTGGTCAAATGCATTACACTAAAAACTCAAAAATATTTCCCCATATAAGTCAATAGGGTAAATAAAAATATGGTGCAGGAATACAACATTAAATATATATCCCTATTACATGATCATGTTCAAATAACATGTGTATATAAACTATACGTACTTACAATATATATGTCGAAAACGTATCAATATTTCAGTCTTCTCTTACCTAGAAAGAGTAAAACACAGTAATTAGTAACTATAACATATAAATATGACAACTAAATACTTTATAGAAATCAGGCCTGATTAACGCCTAAGCTGCATAGACTGGTGCCTGAGGCGACATATCTGACTCTTTCCTGCCCTCCATGTATATTATAGAATATATTAGTTTATTGTACTAGAAATTTTCCAGTAAAGTTTTCAGCATTACAGATAATAATTATGTATCCTTTTCCGTTTTCGAGTAATTCTGTCCTATATATATGTATTGAACAATGATATTTTGTGTACCCCAATTTAATGTATGATCCATTTTCAATTGAACAATGATACTTCTTGTACCCCCCTTAGTGAAGGATCCATTTTCGATTGAACAATGAGATTTTGTGCACCTCTGACTTAGTGAAAGATCCATTACCGACTGTACAATGAGACTTTGAGTACCCTCGACTTAGTGAAGGACTCGTTATCAACTAAACAATAATTTGTGCACCCCCGTCTTAGTGAAGGATGCATTACCAATTAAGCAATAAGAGATTGTATACTCCTAATTTTTGTGAAGGATCCATTATCAACTTCAAAATAAGACTTTGTGCACCCTGACTTAGTAAAGGATCCATTATCAACTGTGTACTCCAACTTAGTGAAGGATCCATTATCAATTAAGCAATAAGAGATTGTATACTCCTAATTTTGTGAAGGATCCATTATCAACTTCAAAATAAGACTTTGTGCACCCTGACTTAGTAAAGGATCCATTATCAACTGTGTACTCCAACTTAGTGAAGGATCCATTATCAATTAAGCAATAAGAGATTGTATACTCCTAATTTTGTGAAGGATCCATTATCAACTTCAAAATAAGACTTTGTGCACCCTGCCTTAGTAAAGGATCCATTATCAACTGTGTACTCCAACTTAGTGAAGATCCATTATCAATTAAGCAATAAGAGATTGTATACTCCTAATTTTGTGAAGGATCCATTATCAACTTCAAAATAAGACTTTGTGCACCCTGACTTAGTAAAGGATCCATTATCAACTGTGTACTCCAACTTTGTGAAGGATGCATTACCAATTAAGCAATAAGAGATTGTATACTCCTAATTTTGTGAAGGATCCATTATCAACTTCAAAATAAGACTTTGTGCACCCTGCCTTAGTAAAGGATACATTATCAACTGTGTACTCCAACTTAGTGAAGAATCCATTATCAATTGAACATTGAGACTAACCGTACCCTTCTTACTGAAGATCCATTATCAATTGAACAATAAGATTTTGTGTAGCCACAACTTAGTAAAGGTTCCATTATCAACTAAACTCTGTGGATTTATGTACTCCAGACTTAGTGAAAGATACATTATCGATTGAACAGTGAGAGTTTGTGTACCCTCAAACTTATTAAAGAATCCATTATCAACTGAACAATAAGACTTTGTTAATCCCAATTTAGTGAAATATACATTATCAACTGAACAATAATACTTTGTGTAACCTCGACTTAGTGAAGGATCAATTATCAAGTGAACAACGAGATTTTGTGTTCCCCCAACTTAGTAAGTTTTAATCCTTTTCTTCAGATTCTACGCTGAAACGAAGAAAAGCACATGTACTTACATAATTATACTGTACAGTATATTCACATGAAAAACGTTACCTTTTCCCTTTGATGCTTTCAAGTGAAAATATATAACGCAAAGTTTTCTCTAATGACATATTGAAAAGAACGAACATAAGAAAAACATTTAAAAAACAGTTATTTTCATTACCTGCAAAGCGAAATCGTAATTACTTCGGAATACTTATATCTCGTACGTTTGTAAGCTCTGTAGTATATTTTTTTACTTTTTCATCCTCTCTATATTGGCTTTTCAAGGAACTTTCATTACACACACACACACACACACACACATATATATATATATATATATATATATATATATATATATATATATATATATATATATATATATATATATATATATATATATATATATATGGAATCGAATTCCCCTACAAGGGGGAAGGAAGAACTGTGCTGAAGATAAACTTGATATTTTTTTTAAAAAAATAATAAACACACGTAATTATAGGAAATGAAGGCATGCTTTTGCGGTTCTTTAGATAACTGCGAACAAGTACATGTATTAAAATTCCAAACAAAGATATGTATAAGTATTGAGAAGTTATTGAACGGCCATATCTGTCTGTCCGTCTGTCTGTGGATAAGTATCAGAGCAGACAAGGTATGAGATACCAACAAGCGATTTTTTAATCGTTTTATCCAAGAAATAGGTTCTATCTCCTTCCGTAACCATATATCCAAACCGCAATCGGTAGAAATAAACTCTTTTTGACTTAAATGTTAATCACCATAGGTAATATATAGGAAAATGCAGCTTTATTTACGATCAATTAAACTTCCCAAGACCAGCGACACAACTAGGCTAGTTGTTGCCCAGGGCAAGAACTCGCCTTAGCCCCCTTCCCCCTTGATCAACCAAACCAAAACGCTCCCCAACTACACCTGATATTGACATCACACAGTAATTCTTCTATTCCGTTTTTTCTTCAAGTGGTAAAGCTTGATTTCAAAATTGCAGTACATAATTTAATTTTACTACAAGATAAAACACCAAACTAATTAGTATTTGATTGCCAAATAATCTGAGAGTATTATGCTTGACATATTCTTATAGCCTTATCATAATAACTGCAAATCACAATGATTTTCGAATTATATCGGGATGTGGATATGTGTAGAATGAATCAACAATCTGTTGTTTTAGAATAGAATATTTAATTATGACAGTCAAGCTGTTCTCTCGAGTATTATACTCGGACATTTTGTATATCTCCTAAGTCGATATAAGTTAAATGAAAACACAAAAAGCTCGAAATAAAATTTAACTTTGCGGGCTCTTTTGGCTACAAAGATTTTTATAATGTCCTCAAAAGATAGCTTTGAAGCTAACTTATACTCTCTGGATATGATCCTGAGGTTGATGAGTTGTTGTTGTCCTGTTAAGTTTCTGAGGTAATTTTTTATGATCTTTAGTTTGCTACAACTTCTTTCCTTGCCTTACCCTCTACAGTAAAAATAAATATTTGCCTAGTTTTCCGCCCCCCCAATCCGGTGCCTGGGGCACAAGACCAGTTTGCTTCCTCTTATTTACGTCACTGCCCAAGAATACAATGATCTCTCTCTTTCTACCAAAACCGGAAGTGGTAAGAATCTAATACTACTTCCGTTTTCAATACTAATTGAGAAAGTATGACGCCATACAAAGCAAACTCTTTTGAGTGATGTACAAGCGACAGCTGTTTCTATGTATAGTGTAAGAAAATGTATTGGTGGTGGTGTACAGAAATATAGTCTTATTCTAGAATGTGAGGCATGGAATCTAGGAGAAGAAATACGTAGAATGGAAGCCTTCGAATACAGTGCTATAGGAATTTTTTAAAAAAGAAAAACAGTAGATAAGCGAATAAAATAACAAATGAAAGAGTATTGGAAATAAAAAAAATGGAAAAACTTGAAAATAGGGATGCGCACGAGATGAATCGAGACAGGATTTTCCTGACAAAATTCGAGTCGAGACACGGTTCTTCCAATAGAGAAATATACATTTTTCGAGTCGAGACATCACTTTTACAGCACATTTTCGAGACGAGACAGTCACAAATCTCGTCTCGTGCGCATCCCTACTTGAACATGTTTTTAAGTTTTATGTCCTACGGTTATGCTAAAGGACACGATGATGATGAGAAATGAAGGAAAATGGTCGAATTAAGAAAGTGGGAGGAAACAGGAGAACTCCGAGAAAACTCACGCACATGATGTTTGCCCACCAGAAAGCTCAAAGATTACTTGGTGCAAGCTAGGATCGAACCAAGGACCCCATGCACCAGAGGAGAAAATCTCTACCACTGAGCCACCGCAAGGATAAAATTGGAGTGAACACTGTATCGCAAAGAAGGAAAGATGATAAATAAACAAATCTTTAACTTAATGTCCTCCAGGTATGCCCTCTACGCTAAGGAGATAAATAATTAATGACAGTGAGTTGTTATAAAAATATTGGTGGAATGAGAATGAGGAAGGAACCGGTGTAACACCGACTAAACCTACGAATATGACATTGTGAATCACAACCTAACATTGCATGAATTCGAAACTGTGACCCCTTGCAGTAGCGTTAAGGGCTCTATCACTTTTCTTCACTTCAGTTTCCCATTTAACTCTTCCCTACACTTTGAATTCCCGCCTGATTCGACAGGGACACGAACACAGGAAGAACGAAACCAATTAAAAACGTCTATGTTCTTCACTAGGACTCCAACCAACAAATAATTTCGCCCATCATCTCCGCCATCTTTACTACGTCAGACTGGCAACATTGAGCCACCGTTTATTTATTTATTTATTTATTTATTTATTTATTTATTTAAGAATACAATGTGCCTTTAGGATCCAATTACAGTATTCTGTATAGTTTCCTAAAGTGGTTCAACAGTTCAATTTGGAAATACTACAGATATACCTTGCTGTATCTGTTACAAGAAGCGCATATTCGCCACATAGAACACTTTATTAGTACACTCATTTTGCTTTCTGGCAGAAAAAGAAATCAGAGTTTGCTAGCCTTGTTCTTAAGGATGAAACCGAAAGTTTTAATCTTATTTGTTAGATCCGAACCGTCTATCTCATTGTTAATACGTAATTTTGAACAAAAAAATATATATATCAAGAATGTTCCTCCTCTGCTCAAGGGTTTCAAAATGAAAATTCGCTACTAGGGTAGCAGCTGATTCAAACTTGGGCTCTGCCCTCGTCCTTGGGCTCCCGATTTATAGTTTTCGGGGTCACTGAGATGAATGGTATCACTTCAGATGCTGTTTAAAGTCCAAATTCATCTCCCATTGGGATAGAGAAGGAGGTGGAATACAAAATAGTTAAAAAGCTGTGACCGTCTGCCCGGCCACAAAACTATGTTTTTGGACGACTAGTGTATTTTTTTTTAACTTTTATTCATGCAACGGAATTATTATTTTACTCAACTAAAAGCTATTTCTCTTTTGGTGAGAATTTCAACTCGTTCTGTGTATGCAGGTGTTCTTCAGTCGTTCTTATCGCTTCTCACGATAGAACAAAGAAGTTGTTGTTTTTCAATGCAACGCTCATCGTCTGAATAGAGTATTTCGTCGTAGCAAACTTATTTTTTTTTTCTGTAAAATAGTTTCCAACTTATAGTCTTCGTCACCATGACTGTTTTGCATATACGTTTCTCTTAACTACATTTATTAACATTGGGAATATTTTTGGATACGAAGTTGATATTGTGTATGAATGATATTGTATTTATCATTCCCCCCTTTTCCCCTCGTCATTATCACATAGTGAAAATCTTAGCATAATACGAAAAGTGAATATATAGTGCTAGTGATATTCAAACAAGGGCTATGTTTCTAGTGTTCATATAGAGTGCGTGTATATTTACATTTACCGTACAGTGTTAAAAGTTTATTCTTCACTTTGCTTATTTGATTGCTGTAGAGCAATTTCTTCCGTTTGAGCATTTAGCTCTGCCAAGTGAGAATTTTGTGTGTTGTTAATATATATATATATATATATATTTTTTTCTCGTACCCACATATATCTATACTCAATAAATGGGAATTTACCTAAATAAATATCACCATCTTCATTCATGTGTGTGTGAATTCCTGCGAGCAGACGGCTTGCCAGTTACGTGTATGTATGCGTGTGCATACGCAAAAGTAAGTATAACACAACCTAAATCTCAAAAGCATCAACGTGGCTCATGTCAAATCACTGTTCACACTTCAACATTATCAATCTGTGCCCAACAGAGTATGAGCCTGGACCAGGATTGTTATCAGCTGTTTTCTTAGGGAGTTCTTCGTGAGCCAGTACCCCAAGGGAAACGGTAGGTAGCAAAGCACAGATATTAGTGCTCGATTCATAGTTTTTGCGGTAGTTGAGATGACTAGTGGTACTAACTATGCAGTTTAGGTGCAAGCGCAGTTCCCATCGACACGGGCGAGAAGGGGTAAAAAATGAGGGGTTTGGGAAGAGAGTAACATTGCCGATTTTTGTAACTATACTTTCATTGAAATCCATATCTAAAAGAGTTTGGGATTGAAACATTTTCCATAAATATGTCCTTTCCGTGCGAAGAACAGGGATTTCAGCTAGTAATAGCTAATTCTTCATGTAATTTTCCAAATTGCCTAATGACTTTTCGTAAATCTACTGCTTTCGTGTGTTAAGAGAAAAACTGATCTTGATTTGCTTCCAGTAATAGCTCAAATTGTCTACTTTACCCAACTAAATAGATCCTCCTTATCGTTGCTGCAAAATTATTTTTAAAAACTAGAAAAAGTTCTAAATAAGTTTTTTGTGAATGGCAATAGTAAATAACACTGGCCATGATTAAAACTTTGTTCGTTTATACTGTATATATATATATATATATATATATATATATATATATATATATATATATATATATATATTAGGGATGGCCAATTCCGGAATTTTTACTTTCCGGAATCCGGAAAGTAAAATCGGAAAATTCCGGAATTCGGAAAAAATTCCGAATTTCGGAAAAAATCCGGAATTCGGAAAAATTCCGGATTTCGGAAAAATTCCGGAATTCGGAAAAATTCCGGAATTTAGAAAAATTCCGGATTTCGGAAAAATTCCGGAATTTAGAAAAAATCCGGAATTCGGAAAAATTCCGGATTTCGGAAAAAATCCGGAATTCGGAAAAATTCCGGAATTCGGAAAAAATCCGGATTTCGGAAAAATTCCGGAAACCGGAAAAATTATTTTTTCTTTTTGTAATCCTAAGAATTTTGTTCAAACGCAAACGAACAAATTTCCTTTTTGTAATCCTAAGGATGTATGATGCAAGTTAAGCTGAAACTTACATCCTAAAGTATACACTACTCAATCTTCCCATGGTTAATGAGATGTAGTCCAAAAGTACGATGTACTTCTAATATTTAATTTTTGTTTTACTGTGATATTGTCCAGAGGTAAGACATATATCACACTGAGATAAACAACTTGACATAATGAAGATGTTATCATACGTAGTTTTCCAGAAAATCGTGAGAAACTAATTTTTGTGAAGTTAAAATATGCGTCGCTTGTTGCCAGTGGGATGCAATTGATAACTTTTATGCTGGAATAGTCTTATTATTATTATTATTATTATTATTATTATTATTATTATTATTATTATTATTATTATTATTATTATTATTATTATTATTATTATTATTATTATTATTATTAATCGTTTATGTACTGTAAAAGAAAAATGTGAACCGTTAAGTAGTAGATTTTATCTGTTGTTTTTTGATATCTTCTAACAGTAATAACAAACTGCTTGTAAATACGCAATGATTATCAAGGACAATGGCATATTAATGTAAGGACTACTCTGCAGACTAGCAATAAACAATAACAGATAAACAATAGTTGCAAAAAAAAAAAAAAAAAAAAAAGTAACTAACTTGGGCACGTCAGAATGTTCGCGAGAATATAGGGACGCATTGAGACTAGCAAAGAGCGTGCTATTATCATTACTCAAAGGGCCGTACGATGGAGGCATTAATGTTAATGGCACTAATGAGCACTTACTTGCTCTAACGGTTAACCTCATTTTTGAGATGATTCTTAGAAGTGGGCGTGTTGGCATGCAGTTAGAAGACCTATATCCATTATTTAAAAAGCACACGTTATCTGTGAAGTACTAACGATTTGCGTCACTATCGAACACTAACGTAGCACTAGCGACGTTTAAAGTCGAAATGGAGTCTGACATAAGTGGCTTGTCAACTTCACGGACATTATATTTTCCTTGAATGAGAGAATTTTGCGCCCAGGAAATTTGCGCCCTACCACAAAAATAGGAAAAAATGCGCTCGCAATATATTTGCACTGGGATGTTTGCGCCCTACCCCAAAAAGAGGGGAAAATGCGCCGGCTATATATTTGCACTGGGATGTTAGCGCCCTACAATTCAACTTATTTTTGTATTGTGTAAAGTAACTTCCACTCACACTTGAACTAGGCTTGCCTATCATCGTCTCAGTGAGTTACTCCATCCGTTATATTATTCCGAACAAATGAAAAAAATACAATTTTAGTTCACTAAAGGACAATCCATACAAATACAATTTTTCATTATACTACAAAATTTACAAAAAAGTATAAATGACTGATATATAATTATTAATATAATGAAAGAGTATAATTTAATCTACAAAAGGCTGTTTGGCTCTACCCAGATATCTCTGTTCACAATCCTTGCGAGTTGTTTGGCTTTTCAGGACACAAAATATAGAAAAGAAAATGTAAAGTGAATGTAAAATCAGTTCAGTAATATTATCAAGAAAACTATGTACAGTGTGTTTACTTGCTGGAATTCAAACACACAATTGCGTTCAGTCGTTCTTTCAGAAAAAAAAAATTCCGGGGGGCACACTTAGAATTCCGGAGGGGGGTCACTGCTGGTACTATTCTATTTATTATTATATTATAGACGTATTATTTTGGTCTCCTCCGAGGGGGCACTCTGAGAGCTCTGGGGAGGCCAGTGTTCCCCCAAAATCATCTCTGGAAGAAGCAGTGATTGCGTTGATCCGTTGTGTTCTTTTGGCTTATATTGAAGTTTATTCTCCCCTTATATAGCCACAATGAAAATAAATCACAAATGGCATGGTTGTGGGGGGAGGATTGTTTATGCTGTAATGTCAGCCCCTCCGAGCAAATGCGTAAGCTCCAATAGGTTCTTTTATTTCGCAGAGCTCAACTTCCCGGTGGAGGTACATCGCAGGCGCAATTTTCCCTGTTCTTGAGGTAGGGCGCAAATTTCTCAGACGCAAAATTCTCGACACCGTTCGAATGACCTCGGAAAACTATATCTTTTTCAATACTTTTTTATATTCTTTTACTCGAGATTTCTTCATAGCTTCTTATTAAAATACTTACTAATATATCCTCATTTTATTGTCCTAACCAATCAATATGGGTATGTTGTCAGTAAAATATTTAGATTGATCGAGCCTCTGGTGTGTAACCACAGTATTTCATATCATCCCCCCATTAGAAATCTTGGCTAAACGAACCAATATATGTTGCCAATAGAATAGTTTAGAATGATTGAGCCCCTGGTAAATAACCACAGTATTTCGTGACAGACCCCCCCCTTCCTATTACCATATTCTAGCTACATGCCTGACTCAGCTAATTCTCTACATTATTTACCAAGCACACGTTTTCTAAAGCGGAAAATGCTCTCTAAATACCTAAGCTCATTATTTTCAGCAGATGTACAAATTGGGTAACATTCTATCTACATGATTACTGGAAACCGCTTCTCGCTATCTATAACCATATTTACTATATAATGATTAACGTTAAAACCGGAAATGGTTGATTTGTACCGCTTCCGGTTTGAATATTACATTTATCAGGGAACTCGATTCTTAACTATTGACTCTGTACATCATGGCCAAAATTGATTGGTAATCCATCAGATAGTTCTTGAGACTGTTTGCTTCACTGACGGACAGAATGAATATATGGCTATAGAGTTTTGATAAACTAAATTCGTTAATGAGTGATGATGGAACAAATATAAGAAAGGTAGGCCTTCCACCGGGAAAATTTTCGAACACAAAATTAGCCATCGAAAACCCACATGTCCTGGGTTAGAATACCATAGATGAAAACTCTACCACTGAGTCATCAATCACCCGCTTATTAGTTTTATTAATTATTATATTAATATAAATTAATGAATGCCTGCTTATGTTAATTATTGAACAATTACATTGTACACTTCGTAAAGTCAAAAATTATAAATTTGTATTTACTATACATACAGTGAGCGCAGAAAGTGTTCGTACACCTATGCTATTGAAACGAGAATGCCTGCGAAAAAGAAACAGAAAATTTAAGAAGTGTAATAACACACACAATATGAATAATGAAAACTAAGCTTTATGAATATATCAATAAAGAACCACAAAGACAAGTTTAATGGTCAGAAAGTAAATAAATTCCGTAGAAAGTGTATAGAGTAGACGCAAAAAGTGATCGTACACCTGACGTACGAATACGAAACAAAGATACCACAACTGGGGTTCACTAGTATTCACCTGGGTATACACCTCTGTATAGCATGACGAGTAACAGAATGAGTTTAGTTGTGAATAGAAGTGAAAAAACTGCACGGTGGGCTGTCAAAGTGGGAAGCAACCGAACAGAAACAAATGAGGAGACAAGAAAAGTAATTATTAAATTGCATAAGAAGAGTAAGTCTTTGAGAAAGATAGCATACCTTGCAGACAGGCCTCGTTCAACAGTACAAACAATAATTGCGATGTATAATGTTTCTATCACTGTGCGAAAAAAAAAAAAAAAACTGGAAGACCAAGAGTGTTGAGTGAACAAGATAAACGTTACATTATTAGGGAAAGAAAAAAGGTTCCAAAAAATAGTGCTGTGCAATTGGCAACGGATCTGGAAACACGCGGTGTTAAAGTATCAGCCAGTACAGTGCGGAATATTTGCAAGGTATCATGGTCGGATAGCCAGGAAAATGTTCTGGGTGAACAAGACAAATCGTATAAAGAGACTAAAGTTTGAAAAACAGTATAAAGATAAGGGATCAGGCTTCTTTCTGGAATAGGGTCATATTTTCGGACGAAAGTAAATTTAACTTTATCGAGTCCAATGGGAGGCGTATTGTATGGCGCAAGGTGAATACAGAGATGAATCCTCAAAATCTCGTCCCTAAAGTAAGACACGGAGGAGGGTCCGTGCTCGTCTGGGATTGTATGAGTGCCTCAGGAGTGGGTCGTCTCCACCTTATCGATGGAGTGATGATCCACAAAGTGTATATTAACATATTAAAGGAAAATCTCCATACTAGTGCTCAGAAGATGGTTCTTGAAAACAATTTATTGTTCAGCAAGACAACGACTCCAAACATAGAGCGGAAAATACTCGATTGTGGCTACTCTATAATACCTTGAAACAGCTTCGCACACCTCCCCAATCCCCAGATATGAACCCCATAGAACATCTATGGTCTGTTCTGGAGACAACAATCAGAAGGCACAGCTTCTCTACTCAGGGCCGGCGCTAGCAATTTTGCCGCCTTAGGCGGTGCTTTCACATGCCGCCCCTTTAATCCGCAAACCTTATTTTGACAGATAACGTTCAAGTGTCATTTAAAAACATGTATAAAATGGAAAAGTAAAAAAAAAAAAAAAAAAAAAAAGGAACTAACTTTCTGAAATGTTCACGTAATATTTAAACGACTCTATACTGACACAATATTCAGTATGCTCGATTTCGCTGTATATCTGTAATGTAGAGCAGCGCATACAGAAAATAAAATTTAAAAAATATACTTTAATCATGACTAAGAATTTTAATTTTTAGGCTTATTTTATATCAAAAGGCGTTTTCAACAGAGTATGGAGCAAGAAGATAATACAGTAAATCAGATAATTATGGTAAATGTAAGTGATTAGCTTAAGCCTTATAATGTACTAAAACACAATAGACATACATAAATTTAACATACCTTAATTGAAAGAAACTTTTCTTGCTTTGATATGAGCAAATTCCTTTATCACATCACGTAGTCCAATGTTTTAGCCAATTTGTGTTCTATTGATATCGACGCTAGACCACTCAAGCGTGTTTCAGACATAGAAGAGTGTAGATAGTTTCTAATAAACTTAAGTTTCCAAAAACTTCTTTCTCCACTTGCCACTGTTACAGGCAAGATTAACAAAATTCTACGTGCAATACTAACATTGGGAGCAAAGTCATGTTCGTAATTTTTTTTTTTTTTTTTTTTTTGGTGAACTTTCACACGCTTTATTATAGTGGATAACACTTTCAGTTTGTCTTTCAAATCACTGGGGTTAATATCTTTCAATTCTTCGTGTGTTAAAATGATGGTAAGTTTAGTACACTTTTCAGACAAAAAGTTCAGGTGGTAGGCTATATCTTTACGATTACTTATATCGCAAAGAAAATTGAAATACTCGCTGTGATGTTTAAGTTGCTCAAATCTTTCTCTTAAAAGCTAACACAATCATACTTCTAGAACTTTGTAATAAAAATCGATCTTGTATCTTGTTTGTGGCTGTTTTCAGTAGCTTCATCCTCTGCCTCGTACTGAAACTGTCTCTTCTTTCGACTTCGAGCTTGCACTGTATTACGTATCAGTGGATCACCCGTATCTAATGCTGATGCCAAGTCCATCGTATCAACTAAGTAAGATTTAAACTTTGCATAATTTCTGCTCCTCTCAAAGTACCCAGATATATTTTCAAGAAATCCTACTGCATCCAACACATGAGAATCAATGCTTTAAAGTCATATCAGACAACGAGTGAGTAAAGGAAAGAAAAGTAACTCAGCTGGTTTGCTATACACAGAGCATCGTGGACGACCATTCTATCGGTTCTATTGTCATTACTTATTTGAAGTAAGGCATCATAAACTTCCTATATTTGATAACTGAGTCAGAGCATCAATTCGGCTCTCCCACCTTGTGGTGGATTATGATTTTAAAGTGAGACTACTAATATGTTCCTTTAGTATGGCCTAACGTTGAACTGACGCAGAAAAAAAAGTCATAAACTTTTTTTTAGCTATACAAAAAATGAGACATTTCTCAAGAAATAATACGCTGTACGATTTACTATATTCGGAATGAACAATTTGTAAATTGGTCAAAAACTCGCTATTAGAACCTAAATGTCTCTAGATGCTACCAGGGGCGGATCCAGGGGGGGCGATCGGGCGATCGCCCCCCCAGAAGAGGAAACTTTTTTATTTTATATATAAATAAAATATATAGTTTATTTTTTGACGCTCTTAAAAGTTTCCTCTCTAAGTAGCAGTATTAAAAGTAGCTCTAAGTAGCAGTATTAAAAGTAGCTCTAAGTAGCAGTATTACAACCCACCGCCCCCCCCCCAGAAGTCCGTCCTGGATCCGCCCCTGGATGCTACAGGCTAGAACGGCCTGTCTCAAGTGGGAGTGTACTTTTTGCATACTTGGAGCGGAGCGTTAGAACATTATTGAATAGAAAAAAATATAAAAAGACACCGTGATAATCTTATGCACTCTAGCTCAAAATCCTATCTACACTGCTGCAAGGGAAATATTGAACGAGATACCTGTGGCTAGTAGTTTGATAATTGAAAACGAGGAGGAATGCTCTGAATTTCCTGAGAGAGTATTTTCTTGAATGTGAGTAAAGTAAGTTCAATTACATTCTCAGGTTAACACAATCTTATTTTTCCATGTGAGCCTATTACGAAGCATTATATTTTGATAGTATTCTTTTCTTTTTCAAATTTTGCCGCCCATTAGACTTGCCGCTCTGGGCGGTGGCACGGCTCGACCCTCTCTCGCGCCGGCCCTGTCTCTACTAAAGAAGGCCTAAGAAAAGCTATTCAAGAAGAATGGGACATAATCCGTCCCGAAGCTACAGAACTACGAACTACTATAGGTGAAATCAATGCCACGAAGATTACAGACAATCATTAACGCACAGGGTAATCCCACAAAATATCAAATAACGTAATATACTTTATAAGCACTAATTCACGCATAAGTGTAAGGTGACATTTTGCGTTTACAAAAAAGGAATTCTCTCTTTTCTTCTGAACAAAAAGTGATTGTGTTTGTTTGGCCTTTCTGTTGTATATAGAAATAAAATGTATGAATGTGTAGTCTTAATTCTGGTTATATATATATATATTTTCCACCTCCCGTTCTCATGCTAGCTGTTTTCAACATAAAGTATGCACGGTGTACGAACACTTTCTGCGCTCACTGTAGGTATGTTGACAATAAGCGAATGTTATTAGAATATTTGTTGAGATTTCTTTTCCTCCACTGCCTTTCGCCTGGTTAAAGTAGTTTGCAGTGCTTTGGAGCAGCTGCAGGTGGGAACGCGATAATGTTTGAGACATACCGGCGACTTTTTTGTGTGTGAAAATAAGACCTTCCTTATAAAACAGTAAATAACTACAGTAGCAATTGTCTACGTAAGTGATAAAGACATATCCAACTACAAGAAACTAATACAGTATATATATTCATTATTGTGTTTCTGTTTTAACAGCTACTAGCTAGGGATGGCCAATTCCAAATTTTTACTTTCCGGAATCCGGAAAGTAAAATCGGAAAAATTCCGGATTTCGGAAAAATTCCGATTTTTTTCTAAATTCCGGATTTTTTCCGAATGTCGGAATTTTTCCGAAATCCGGAATTTTTCCGAATTCCGGAATTTTTTCGAATTCCGGAATTTTTCTGGATTCCGGAATTTTTCCGAATTCCGGATTTTTTCCGAAATCCGGAATTTTTCCGAAATCCGGAATTTTTCCGAATTCCGGAATTTTTCCGAAATCCGGAATTTTTCCGAATTCCGGAATTTTTCCGAAATCCGGAATTTTTCCGAATTCCGGAATTTTTCCGAATTCCGGAATTTTTCCGAATTCCGGATTTTTCCGAAATCCGGAATTTTTCCGAATTCCGGAAAGTAAATTTTCCGATATCCGGATTCCGGAAAATTTTGGCCATCCCTAATATATATATAAATTTCCAATGATTTGCCAGCCAAATAAATTAAAATTAATCTTTTTTTCGTTTCCCTCTCAATTGTTTCTTGGTATTTCACTCCTCTGCCCACGCACCCCCTCCCCCTAGTACTCCTATATGTTCTGTTTTCAATGTTATATTTCGCAATAAAATATAATTTTGTTACAGGCAGAAACTACGAAGGCAGAGTTATTGACAATATACTTTTTTCTCTTACCCCCTCGCAAACCCGCCCCTAGCATTGGCAGTATGGCTATGCTTTATCGCTAATATGAAAAGTTCATAAAATCTTGTGCCAAGCTAAAATAAAGAGAAAGAAAAGAAAAAAAGAGATAGAAAAGAAAGGAGAAAGAGAAAACGGGAAAACAGAGAGAATAGTAAAGTGAGAAATAGAGAGAAAGGGGAGAAATAGAGAGAAATAGAAAAAGAGAAAATGAAGGAAAGGAAATTTTTGGAAATGATGAGGGTAAATTTATCTCTTACCCCTGAAGGGTAAACCAAAAGCTTTTAATTGAAAACCCCTGGCAGTTTGGTTGTTTTTTCTCTCTCTCATCTATCTGATGTTCCTCTTCCCCTCGTAGATTTTTTATTTTATTTTATTTTAGGGCAAAGGGTTACACACACACACACCAGTACAGCTTTAGTTGCATTTTCGGATTAACTCCCGCCCTATCTCCCTATCCAAGGTGGTGGTTATGCTATGCTATGCTGTAGTATGCGGGGAAGGAGGACATAAAGTTATCTCATCTGGTGAAAAAGCACAGACCAAACCAGATTTTCGCTTCCTGATTGAAAATTAATTTAACTGGAGCGCGGGTGGTGGTGGGGATACGATCGGTTAACGGGTTATTTCTTCACATACTCTTCCTCTAATTTTCTCCCCCTCCCTCTCTCCACTTCCGAGAGGGGAAGAGAGTGTATAGCCGGTGTCTCTATTTTCTGTTCTGTTCTTCAGCTGCCAGAACATACAGTTGGTTCCGTCTATATTCCGGCATGGAACAACAGCTGTTCTTCGCGGAATTTGATCTGCACATTTCTACTTTGATTACCAAAATTCACACACACACACACACACACACACACACACATATATATATATATATATATATATATATATATATATATATATATATATATATATATATATATATATATATATATATATATATATATATATATATATATAATTTTAGCTAGTAGGAATTACCCATTCTCTCCGACTGAGATGTTATCACTTTGTCCAAATATTTGCTTTCTGTACACCCTCCTCGTGTTGTAACAGTTGAGCTGGAGGCAAATTGTTATGGTTGTATTAGAAGTACAACGCATTGTCTCGTTCTCATTATCTTTGCGTTTAAGAACGCATATTTTTTAATGTCTTCCTTAATGCAATTCATGCTTTTTATTTAAAAAAAAAGTATTCAGTTCATTTTCAAAATAAAAACAATGACTATGGAACAATTTTAATATTCAAAATACCGTCTTCATTAAATCTGTACTAATGACCTGAAATTCTTGAGTTGTTTCGTATGGGTTAGATTTGATTTGATTTTGAGTTTAGCGGCCCTTTCAGCAGCGAGGGTATATGAGACGTGGACCTATTGATTAACATGAAATCTAAACCACATGAGTTCCCACCGAGAATCGAACCCGGTGATCCCATGCCACAGGCACCTTAAGTAAACCGCCTAGCCATGAGGGAGCTCTGTTTCGTATGGAGTAGTGCGTTGTCGGAAGCAGTAAGGTGAAGTTAATAACAAGCGACTAAATGTAAGAAGAGCTCTAAGAAATGGGAGTATAGGGAAGAATGGGGAACATTGGTTGAATGGGATGATAAACCAATAAGAAAGTGTTAAAAATAATAGGCGTATATTTGGGAAGGATAATATGGATAATGATTTTTTAAAAAAAAAAAAGGTTAGAAACTGGTTAGAACTAGAGATGGACACCGTCATTTTGTCCTCACAAGGACCATTTTGATACATGAGGTTGAGGGCAAGTGAGAACGGAGGTATCAACATCATCAACGCACCTCCCTACAAAGAAGTCGTTACAAAGAAGTGATAACGAAAACAAAATGAAGAAATTGCCCTGAACTGTTTATATTATTGTCTGGAACAATAACCAACATAATTCGCTTGTCTTGTGACTTTTTGTTGGCAATGTCTTTCCAGGGTACCCTCCCAATATTTGTGCCACCACACTTTTCATGTAGCTAGTATATCCCGCTGCGGGTTTCTAGTATTAACAACTTCTTTATACACTGTAATGTTCTAGGGTTGTAGAATTTGAGTGATAATCTTCTGAATTGTGTATTAAGTTTGTTAAATTATAATAAGGTCTATCACTGATTGACACCATAGATGATAATTTTGCACTAGGTAAGCTCGGGCTTGCACTCACTTCTTTCAACTGGGCTCGTGCTCATTTCTCTCAACTGGGCTCACACTCACTCGAGCTCGGGCTCATTTCTCTCAATTGGGGTCGTGTTCACTCGGGCTTGCGTTCACTAATCTCAATTCGACTCGCGCTCGGGCTCAATTCCGTCAGTTGGGCTCGCGCTCACTCGCGTTCGGGCTCACTTCCCTAAGTTAAGCTCTCAATCACATGAGCTCACGCTTGCTTGTTTCATTGGGCCTCGGGCTCACTCTGGATCGCGCTCAATTATTGAACCCGAGCCTGGTTGAACGCAAGTGCCGAGCTCGGAGCGTACGGCTCGTGAGTTTAGACACCTAAGATTGACACAACCCAGTGATGAGCAAACTATTGCCCGCGATCAGATGATGCCCCCTGAAAGTTTAATCCGACCTACGACATGGTTCTAATCTGATAAATGCAAAAGAAGAACATTGGCACTTCGATAAATTTGTAGTAGAAACTGCTTAACCGATGAGCATTTAACTTCATTTTCGAGAAACAATGAATGTCAATTCGAACCGCATTATGAGATACTTAAGGGGCTTAATATTAGAAGATTTTTGTCAAATACACCATTTCTGTTTTTAATAAATTATATTAGCCTGCCTAAAGTAGGTTATTAATCTTTCTTCATTGGCAATCTCCTTTTTTTTAAAAAAAAAAAAAAGTTTACGCATGACTGAAAGGAAAAAGAAACAAATTTGCTGCAAATGGAAGGGGAAAAAAATGGCACATAACTTTGGTTTATACCTCGTATTATTAACAAATAAAATAGGCTTTCATTACTTTCCAATCAAATATTTGAAATGAACAAGTGTAATGTTTTTTTTCCCTCCGTTTTCCTGCATTAACTCCAAGTTACGTTGCCCTTCAAAATATTACGTTACCCTTCATCCTGAATTAATTAATCATTCAACATGTACGTCTGCAAACTAATTAAAACCACAACAACTTAATTAAATGCTGGAAAAGAAGCACCATATGAAACATGGAGAAATATTATACATCACAAACATTTCTTTCTTTTTGTTTCTTGTTTTTGTTTTTGTTGTTGTTGTTGTTGCTAGAGAAGTAATATGTTGTCAACGCAATTTGAAGGTAGAGTTTTCAGACATTCCTTTTGAATATATATATGTACACTGTTACTTCTGAGGCTATATATTATAGCTTCAGGGCCGATTAAAAAGAAAAAAAAAACCATTATTTGCTCATACTATAATGACAGTTCAAAGATGAGACTAATTGATTCATCTTAGTGAGCTGAACAAAACTACATAATATAAAATATTTTAGTTTTTTTATGTCCCACTCTTATGCCGTTAGTCTAAAGAATATGACTGAATAAAATGGTGGAATGAAGAAAGTGGGAGGAAACGAGAGAATCCCGAGTAAACTCACACATACGATGTTTGTTCACCACAAAGCCCACATGGCGACACCTGGAATGGAACCAAGGTCTCCACACATTAGAGGTAGAAAAAAACCAGTAGACTCTCTCTTAACTATTTTGGTCTAGGAATTAATTCGTGCGGTTGGTACGCACACATTGAAGCTGTAGTACAAACACAAAATACATAAATACCTTAAGAAAAATATTGTCCATCGCTAGCCACCACTTTCGCCCATCTGTCAGGCAATGTACGGATTCCGTGGCGAAAGAAGTCCTCATCCTTGGAAGCGATCCAGTGAGAGACCCATGTTTCGATATCTTCTGAAGAAGGAAACCGCTGTCCAATCAAATCATTGTTCATGCAATCGAACAAGTAGTAGTCCGAAGGAGCAACGTCTGGTTAATAAGGCGGGTGGGGTAAAACTTCCCATCCGACATTTTCTAAATAGGTTTTGACCGGTTTTGCGACATGTGGGCGAGCGTTATCATGTTGAACAATAAGTTTATCATGTCTGTTCTCCCATTCTGGTCGTGTTCTGGCCAGAGCTTGCTTCAAACGCATTAATTGTCGTCGATAACGTTCTCCATTCATAGTTTCACCCGGTTGCAGCAGCTCATAGTACACCACACCTTTCATATCCCACCATATGCACAGCATAACCTTTGCACAGTGAATATCTCGTTTTGGTTGTGATGGGCCTGGTTCACCTGGTTTCACCCAGGCCTTTTTTCGTTTAGGGTTCTCGTAATGGATCCACTTCTCATCAACCGTAATAATTCGATGCAGAAACCCCTTTCTGCTCTGTCGTTGAAGCAGCAATTCGCAAATGGTTTTTTGTCTTTCAACGTCTCTGTCTTTCAATTCATGTGGAACCCAATGTGACATCTTTTGAATCATTCCCATGGCTTTCAAGCGTTTGGAGACTGTTGTTTGATCAACGCCTAATGCTGCTGCAAGTTGTTCCTGCGTTTGACACGAATCCTGCTCGAGCAATGCTGTCAATTCTTCGTCTTGAAATTTTTTTGGCTGTCCAGATCGCTCTTGGTCTGCCAAGCCGAAATCACCACTTCTAAACCGTGCAAACCACTTCTGACACGTTCGCTCAGCTAGAGCATGGTCACCATACACTTCCACCAAAATACGATGACTTTCAGTCGCACTTTTCTGCATGTTAAAGTAATGCAGCAGGACACCCCGCAAAAACACTTTATCAGGCACAAATTGCGCCATGTTCACTTAACTACAAACTGGTGTTGTTGACGCTTTAATCCACTGCCCTATACTACGAACGATACGCGATGACAGGGGTTTGCAACACATGTGTGGATACACGGAACTGTGGGACGCTCCGTTCGTTGCGCCATCTCTTGTCCACCCGCACGAATTAATTCCTAGACCAAATATAATCCCCTTTAACCTTCTTCAAACTTACGATTCACTTTTTAAAATGTATTTATTTTTGCATTCCATTGTAATGCCATTGATTATGCAAAAATCACTGTAACTTATATGTCACGTGTTAAAGGTAAATTACTAACTAACCAAACATTCAGCAGTCTAAGACAGTGGTTCTCAACCTAATTCCTATCACGATCCCCACTTTATTACAATCTCTTGCTAACGACCCCCTTATAATTTCTGGTTTGTAATAAACCTATGTAATATTTTTAATATACCTATTGCAGAGATCTCATGATATTTAGCTATTTCTATAATAGTAAAATCAATTTCTTATATAGTAGATACAGAAACTTTCCTAAAAGCGAATGGATTAAAAAAAATTTGGGCAGTTCATTCATATTACAAATATAGAATCCGATCGGTCATACTATTTCAAAATGAAGGCCGTTTGAAAATTTTAAAACTTCATATCTCCCTTAATTTTGGGTCATATGATTTTTAAAAAAAATAAAGTTTTTTTCTAATTTTGGTCAAAAAGTACTTGGACAGTTGTTAAAAGATTGAGTATTTTAAATGACTTGATGACTTAATGCGTCACAAAGGTTGAACCGGACATTGCTGCATTAGTGAAATCGCACTCATATCTCACTTATTTCATTAGTTTAATATCATACCTCTTTTATTTAAATTGATTTCTAAACAACTCTGCGCCTATTGAAAATGTTTAGTAGACCTATTTTTTGTTATTCTTAACAGTATGTATAAAAATACACTTATTACAGCGCCGTAACTTAAATTTTTTTCTGGAGGGGCAAGCATTAATACGCGTATTTGGGCCCCCTAAAAAGTTGTTTTTGTAAATCTTGGGTTCCGTCTTTCCATCTTTCTCTAACTCTATATGGAACCCCCAGAGCATGTGGGCCCTCCCTCACGGCAAGGTGTGCAGGGCCGTTAGTTACGCCCCTGGACCCGTTTCATCAATGACAGTTATTTTAAGGGGACAAATTTCAAAGCCATACGACTAAATATTATTTCTAGGGCCCCTAATAGTAGACGTGTCTTACTGAAATGGGCCCACGACTCATTTTTGTTTTATTGACCTTTGGTCTGTTGTTTTGTTTATTTTATGTAGTGAACCTGCTTGATGCTTCATGTATAATTTCATGTTCGTATCGTATATGGAGTAAGAAAATTTTGTCTTAAAATGGGCCCCCCTCGAACGGCGGGGAGCTTCCCTGGGGGAAAGTTGAACCCTTCCCCCTCACAAGTTATGGCCCTGACCTTTTCAAAATAATATTTCAAAATATTTTCCGGTATTAGATTCTAATTATATTTATTTCTTCCACATATCTTCGCGACCCCTATGAATCCTCTCAGAATCCCCTAGCGGTCGTGACCCCCCCCCCCCAGGTAGAGAAACCCTGGTCTAAGACAACAAAACATGGACAATTGGTGGAAAACTGAAAATCAATAATAAAGGGAATACAAACAAGAGGCGTCATTTAGGGAGACAGATCTACAACAGAGCCGTGGGGACTATGCCCACCAGATTTTTGAGTGACAAAAATAATTTAAGCTATTATGTTTATATTTTTGAAAGTTCGCAGAAAGCGTTGTCTTTTATTCTTTATTGGACACTTCTAAGATAACATTGATCGTAGTGAGTTGTATATTTCTATTCAACATTTATTTTCTCCGATAATTTCTAACTTGAATGTTAAATATATTTTTCCCCATATAAACTACGTCTTGTGACTAATCTGATTAGGTACCTGTAAATACCTGCAACTTATGAACTGCTGATTCATACTTCATGTCTAGCTATAACTAGTGAAATAAATCATCCATCTTTTAATCGTAATTCCTGTTAGCAAAGTATTTAAAGAGATTTCAAATTAAAATCATTTGCGTAAAATCTTGATATAGGTATCTATCATTGCCTGGCTTCTGGTTGCCCCCTCCAGTTTTTACCTTCTACATCCGCCACTGTAGGGAGAGCAGGAAGGGACAATCGTAGTTTAAGCAAAATTTCGTAGTCAAATTTAGCAAAAAAGGAAAAAGGTATTTTTCCGATAAAACATGGAAATCTAGGAAAATACTCGAGCAGACTGATTGATGAATATAAATCCTTAAATTTTTCATTGTTTTTCATAAATAAACCAATACAATAGCAATCTAATGTATGTGTGTGTTCTAGTGTTATCACGAGACAAGATGAGACGAGACTTCCGTTTCGTGTCTCCCCTCAGAGGGTTCTGTCTCGTGTCGTGATAACCCTAGTGTATTAGAAGTAGTGTAATTTGCACCCACTGTAGGCTGAGTGTATTTGTGTTTTTTTTTTTTTTTTGTAAAAATAAAGTGGAAAAACTTTAAAAAAACAGAAGCAAAAAAGCAAATGAACAAAACAAATGTGGTTTACACTTCCTTTAATATAGCTAAACTAATCTTACGACATAACTTCTGTCATAGGTATTGGACACTCAACAAAGTAGGGAAAATTTATAAGAAAAGGGAAAATTTTGTGCAAGTTGAGGGAATTTTTTAAGGAAATCTACGAACTAGGGAAAATTTGATAAGAAAAGGAAAATTTTTGTGCCGGTTGAGGGAATCTTTTTTAAGGAAACCTACGAAGTATGGAAAATTTGATAAGAAGAGGGAAAATTTTGTGCCGGTTGAGGGAAACTTTTTTAGGGAAACCTACGAAGTAGGGAAAATTTGATAAGAAAAGGGAAAATTTTGGAAAAGGGAAAAGGAACATGGGTACACCAAAAAAGTTTCAATTATCCATAATTTGAATTGTCCAAAAAAATACGCATTGTTAACTATCAAAAATCAGGAGAAGAAAACTACTGTATTTACAATTAAAAAAACGTAAATTTTACCTTTTAGAGAACATATTTGCTTGATACAGTACAGCAAACAAACGACATTTACTAGCATATAAATTACCCTATCGAGCCGAGACTAACTCCTAAATACCCATCAGCCTCTGCGAGAGGCGGTAATTTTAAATCAGCAAAACAGCAATTTTTGCATAACGTCATAAAACTAAACAAAACCATGTTCTTTATTTCAATTAAATTTTTTCAGGTCTTGTAAGCGAAACATCACACTACACATAAATGTATTAAAATATGACAGTTACTGAAATAACAAGAATAATAACAAAAATAAAACTTTACATGTTGCACTTACAAAGTACTCCTTCTGTCCTGTGTTCTTACTAGGGATGGCCTTATCCGGTTCCTGGTGAAACTGGTTTTTGGCATTGCACGGATCTGGTTCCGGAACCGTGTTTTCGGATCCAAGTTTGGAACCGGTTCTGAAAATCAGATCTCCAAGAACTTTTCTCTCGCGGAACCGGTTCCACGGGAACCGAAACTTTGTGTTCATCCCTAGTTCTTACTTTAGAAGTCCTACTTCGAGTGCTACAATTTGGAAAAACAACAGGTGGCAATCTACTCTTGACTGGCATGCAATTTCGTTCGTGTGGGAAGCAGTAGATGGCAGAATATGCATCATTATGTCACTATTACACGGGACGTATACATGTGCGTCGAATTGGCTTTAAAAGTTAAGTAACACGTAACATGAATAACATACTTAAATGTAATACCACATACACTGAAATAACACACAACACGTACACTGGCCACAACCTTAATTATTTGTTTTCACTTAAAGAAGTTTGTGATCTTAGCTTAATTTGATTTGATTGATTTGTACAGCTAATCATATCTTGAGGCTTTCCGCTCAAACTACATTCAGAAACGCATTGAAGCTGCTAATCCCATATTCTTGAGCATTCTCCGCAATGACCGAGGCTATGACACTTCCGCTGTATATTATCCCACACCTCTACAGTATCTGATGACTCTTTACCATCTCAACATCGGGCCAGACAACATTGATTCGGGAAGTCTTTGATATCTATCATCCTGGCACAGTTTCACCACTCATCTATCCATCTCATGCATACTAAACCATCCACTAACAGGGCTGCCTTTGTCTCCATCAGTTTACGTCGCCCCAGGAAAAGAAGATAACAGCATTTGTCTTACTAACATCACCCATGTGTTGTGGCGTCGTAGCACCTCACCCTCATACCATCCATCATTACAGATCTAATGACTGTCATATACTAAGTTGTTAAAAATAATGCTTTCATAACTCTTCATGTATTCAACTAACCACCATATGCTTCATGAATCTATTCATTCCAGGCACCGCAGTTTCAGCAAGACCATAACTTGTATGCCAGCCAGCCAGTCTGGACCAGCACCTACCGCAACTGAGGCTTGTCCTCACACACTTGATGACCCTCCCCATAAAAATGAATAAAGTTTCAAATAAATTGATAATTAAATAGCACCTAGACCCTCTAATGATAACTTGGACCTCTTATGCTATTCTATCTAACTCTTATCGAAGAAAGGGCGCAACCCTTTGAACGGGTAAACGTTAAAAAAAATTGTACAGTTAATAAAATATTGAATTTCCATACCTATTTTATAGTTTTCTAGCATTCGAAAACTTAAGATGAGGTAGTCACTCGCTATTCTTTACTTCATCATCTACCTTTTTTGTTGTGCTAGTCTTCCTCGCGGCTGCCTCTAAATGGCTAGAAATCAGTGGAAACTGTATTCTTAGGATTTAGGATTTTTAGGTTTGTGGGCTTTCGGCATCTAAGGCCATTTAGTCCTTCACGTTTTGAGGAATGACGTCCCTCGGCGAGCACACAATCCGGGGAAAGGAAAGGAGGAAAGGTTTGAATAGTCCGTATTGTGAGGAATGTATTGTACCATTGAGTATTTGGCACATTCTTGACGAATGTCCTGAATACTCACATCTCAGAGGGCATCAGGGACTGCCACTTACACTTGACCGTGACTTTCTTATTTTATACGTATATAAATAAAACCCATCCCAGAGTTTGGAGCAACTTAAAAGTAACTCTAAGTAACAATATTACAAAACCCACCGCCCTGGATCGAGCCCAAATGCTCAAAAATGTATTCATTAATAAAATATTAGTATATGTTTAAGAAAAAAGATATAGTTTCTAAATACTTTGATAAAAATCATGTTTCTACATACAGTACTACTTGTTGATACATTAGTTAATCTTAATCTGTATTTATTCTTAAATCTTCTCGATTCGAAGTGTTTGTTTCGTTCTCTCACCTGTGTTTTACGAAAGAAATGTTTCACGTTATACTTGTATACGAAAGGAAATGAAATTCGACAACATTTAAAAGGGAACATAAAAATATAAAGGTAATAAACCTCTGTACATACCCATATAACGTGCTAAATCCCAATCAAAGGGTTCATTTACAATTTTTTCCCAATTTTTTACCCATAAAAGGGAACGGAACTTATAAGAACCTATATTATTATACCAACTTGGGCAATTTCCTAACTTTAAGGGTGAGCCAATGTACCTCTAACAAATTTTAAGGTGGAAGCATCGATGTTCTCATGCCTTATAAAAAAAATAAACCCCTGAACATATTCATATGTTCATATAAGATAATAAAACGCTCTTCAAAGGGGGTCAATAACCTCCGAAATTTGAATTTTTAACATTTTTTATCCATAAAAGGGAAAAAATGGACCACCCAAATTTATACTAATACATATTAGGGTCCTATAGTACCATATTAAATTTTACATTTGGCAATTTCCAAAATTTAAGGTGGAGAGCCAATGTACTCCTTCAAATTTTTCAGCGGATGCACCAATGTATCTATATCTTAAGAAATAGAATAGACCCTATACATGCCCATATAATCATATAAGGTAATAAGACATCATCAAATGAAATAAAATGGGTCAATAACCTCCGAAATTTGATTTTTGGTAGTTCTTTACCCATGAAAGGGAACGTGATGGATCACCCAAATTTATAGTGATACATATTGATGTCCTATGCTATAATACCAAATGCTTATATTAAACAATTTCCAAAATTTAAGGGGTGGGTCAATGTACCCCTCCCAATTTTCAAAAGGGTGCACTAATATACCTATGTCTTATGTAAGATAATTGACCCCTATACATACCCATATAATCATATAAGATAATAGGATCTCATCAAAGGGGATAACACGTCGAAACCAAACACGCGGTCGTACTAATTTTCGACAATCTTTTACCCATGAAAGGGAACGAGGTGGACCATCCAAATTTATCATGATACATATTGAGGTCCTGTACTATAATAATACCGAATGCTTAAATTGGAAAATTTCCAAAATTTAAGGGGTGGACCAACATACCCCTCCCAAAAATTTAGAGGGGTGCGTGAATATACCCATGTTTTATGATAGGACGGGTACCCGTGTCTTATAAACACGTCCTTGGCTTTAGCCAGACGTCAAGAGAATTGAGCCAGACTGTAGATTTTGCTACTTCTTGTTTCAGTAGAAGAACAAGTGTTGCAATGACTCTTCTTATGATCTTGAATGCACATGAGAAAGATAAAACGTTTGTAATTTCTTTACTGTTATATTGCCCCATACTGGATCAATATTTAAAACGGAAATTGTAGATTTCTACCATTTTCGGCTGCAACGCAGTGACAAAATCGGACATAAAACTTATTCTTAAGGTACTAATTCCATGTTAAAAATGCTTCTCCTTATCTATTACCATTTTTTGCATTATGATGATGTCACTTTCGAAACTGGAAATGGTAAGTTCCCACAGCTAAATAATCTCTATATTGCAAAACTTTGTCCCATATAGGTTGTAGGTAGAGCGTTAATAAAAAGAGCGTCTGGAATCGACTCCCACTACCGGCTTTTATTATAAAACAGTATTTTACAAAAAATACTACACAGATAATTTCTCTAAGTTTGCAAGGTTAGTTACAGGCAGTCTTTGACCGTAAGGTCGCCGACAGGATCTCTACAGAGTCCCGTGGAGTGGAATTAGGGACCCAATGCTCCGTGGCAAGAAGAGGGAGGATTAGGTCGCCAAAGAAGCCCGTAACAGGCTAAGCGGCTGAGGTTAGAATTCCCAGACAGAGCCCCGTAGCAGGCTAAGCCAGGAGAAAGGATAGAAGAAGAGCCCCGTAGCAGACGAGAGGCCTGGGGTTAGGTTACTAATAATGTTCCATTGCAAACAGTAGGAGGGACACCAGAGAACTGTTACAGGTCCGCTGCCGACCATCAAATTTATAGGTGTTCTCAGACGGCGGGGGCGCTGCTGCTCCGTTGTCGAAGTCTGCTTCGTGGGAGGAGGGAGAATTCCGTCGTCTGCAGGTCGTAGTAGATCCACGTGGTGTGTAGTATCCTCTCGTAAAACCATGTAGTGATGTTTATAAACATAAGCGTGAAGAGTTGTTTATACACAACACCACTTGGGACATTGCAATATATAAAAATGAAAGTGTCTTTGTTTGTGACTTAATAACTTAAAAAAACAATCCAACCGATCTCGATCAAATTTTCAACATAGATGAGGTTCGGGCCTGAGATGGTTTTTATTATTTCACTTTGACAGTGCAATTTACCAGAGAGAAGGAGATATATAATTATCGAAAAATACCAATATTAGTGTCCACTCCATAGTTTTCGGTGTCGCTGAGAGGAACAGTGACATTTCCGATGCCGTTTAAATTCAAATTCAGCCCCTATTAGTACTTAAGAGGGAATGATGACGTAATACTAATTGAAGATGACCGATATTCGTATGGAATTCATGGTTTTTGAAGTCCCTATCTAGATTGGTGATTATTTTGTTGTTCTTTATGTCCAAAATGAAACTATTCTATCCGTGCGAAGACCGGGTCTTCTGTTAGTTGCAATAACTACTATAGTTGTAATAAATGTAATAACTACTCTAGTATGTTGTAACAAATTAGTGTTTTGACATCTATTTCCAAGAACTAATCACCCTTCGAAAACCCAGGAGGGCAACTTCTCTTTCGATGCGGGAAATATTGTAATGTCCCACATGGTATTGTGTACAAACAACTCTTCTCGCTTATGTTTATAAACATCACCACATGGTTTTACGAGAGAATACTACACACCACGTGGATCTACTACGACCTGCAAACGACGGACTTCTCCCTCCTCCTACGAAGCAGATTACGACAACAGAGCAGCAGCGCCACCGCCGTCTGGGACCCTATAAATTTGATGGCCGACAGCGGACCTGTAACAACACACTTACACACACCGCTTCCTGTGGAAATAGGAATTGCTTTCCGTCGGCTAGACCCCCTATTGTGAGTCAAGCTTCGCGCTGGCCATATAGGTTGTACAGCCTTTGGCGACAGTCGGCTGACGGGAACCCAATACTATCTCCTCGGGATAGCATTAGAGGAGCAAAAACACTAACAATTAGAAACTAAAAGGCCCTTACAAGGACCATTCTTCCCAACCTGTGACATAGTGACGTGAAGTGTACCCAACAAGTGTGGCCCTTATCAGGACCAAGTTTTTAGTGACAATAACTAGAAGTGATATTAACAATGCTGCGTCCAAGAAAGAAGACTCCAACAAGGAAGGAACCCACTGTGCGTGACCACACGGAGCAAGGAGAAGTAGATCCCTACGAGAAAGCCAACCTAGACCTCGCCCAGTTACTCGGCATAAGCTTAACGCTTGCCAACATAAGCAGCAGATACAACTCAACCAGGGACATCAAGGACCTAGTAGCAAAGAAGATGGACCTTGCAGACATAAAGTTCAAGAGGACTGGACACAGAGAAGTTACTATTGCATTCCCCAACCTTGTTACTAGGGACTTGTTCATGCGACTCTTCAAACCAAGTGAATTCGGCTCCCAGGCTCACATCAAGACCTTGTTTGAAGAAGACTACAACATAGAAGAAGACGCCCACAAAGAGCAGACTACAGATCAACAGAAGAAACAGTCTCCAGGAATAAATGAAATACCCGAAGGCGAGAAATCCACACTTAGAGATTCCAATGTACATGAAGCTCCAGAAGAAGCAGACGGCTTCACGGTAGTGAAGCCGAGAAGGCAGAAGAAAGAAACCACCCAAGAAGATAAACAACTGCACGGCGGCCCTTTCCAGGACCACATACACAGAGAACGACCAACCAACGCAAGATCAGACCGGGACCACTCTTCACCCCTGCAAACCATTGAAGCAAACAAAGAAACATCTTCAGCTGTTCAAGAAACCAAGAACATGAAGAAGCAAACCAGAAGAAATGACACCACCTTCACCTGTGTTGTAAAGAGCGTACCCACCAACCTAGAAATACAGGATATTAAAGCAGAACTCAAGAGACAAAAACTAAACATCCGTAATGTGACCAGAATCAGAACAGACAAAGGACCAACCCCACTACGTAGGATTTTTTCTGATGACCCACAGCAAGTAAATCGTCTGTTACAAACCGGAGTAATCTTATACCAGAAACACTACCTTGTAGAAACTTCCAGGACGCTTCCTAGGCCGATGCCATGCCATAACTGCTATCAGTACGGACATCTCAAGTACTGGTGCAAAGTAGAGAGAGTTTGCAACCGATGCGGAAAACAACACAAAGAAGAGTGTAAGGTACCACGAAAGAACATCTTTTGTGCCACATGCATCAGCGACTCCCACCGTACTGGTGGCAGTGGCTGCCCAAAGAGACCAAAGCTGAACCAAACAAGAAGACCACCTCCACTTATTACAATAGAAGACAAACCAAAACCAACAGGCTCTTTTCAGGACCAGCATTCAGCAGATACATCTGAACCCATCATAGCAGATACATCCGACCCCACCATAGCAGAAACTCTGGATAATAGTATGAAGAAATGGATAAAAGAAGAAATAGAAATAGCCACAAACAAAATAGTAACGTGAATAGTTCTTACTTCAACTGCAAGCCAACAACAGCACAAAACCCTCGCCATAGCCATGCAAGCAGCATCAAGAAAAATTTTCGGAAACACAATAAACGCTATCACCACTACATCAGGAAAAATTTACATCAGCAGGACATACGCAGATACTGTGAAGAGAACCCCAACAACAGACAGCCAACCAGCAAAGCAAAAGGAGCAGTGCGGGGATACAGTGAGCAGGGGTAATCAACGCAACTGTGACTGATGCAAACCGATGACGACCTGGCGAGTCCATGGACAATGAGTACAGATATGCATGCTTAAAAAATAACAGATGTCCCACTAACAATACACTTCCCCTTATAGACAACACAGATTTGTATTAACACTTAACAGATTTTAAGATAGGTTGTAATTAAACAAGATAAATTATTAATTTATTACTACAGACATGTTTACATGGATTTTTGCCACCCCTTCTCAGTGTGGTTTTGCCATGTAAATAGCCTAATGCATGCAGCATGACCGATACTGGTTTTTTTTCCTGGTTTCCAGGTTTTTTATCCCTCTATCAAATCACAAGATGTGAAAATACTTCTCGCGCTTTCCTATCTTCTTTTTCTTACCCTTCTTTCTTTCTATCTACACAGTTAACAGATTCGCGTGTAAATGTCTCGTAAAGATAGAAACCGCGGAACACACCTACCGACAAATGCTTTAGGTTTACAAACGCATGCAGGAGAAGCACGTAGATATAGGTTGGTGCTTCACTTACGGGGCGAGCTTTCTTGCTAAGGGGCCCTCTGTATTCTAGCTTTTCTGTACCTGTAACAGTTCTCTGGTGTCCCTCCTACTGTTTGCTTCGGAAAGTTAGGTTTTACCTAACCCCAGGC
Organism: Thermobia domestica; assembly: GCF_964235325.1. NCBI lineage: Eukaryota > Metazoa > Arthropoda > Insecta > Zygentoma > Lepismatidae > Thermobia > Thermobia domestica. The sequence continues at coordinate 26,976,770 of NC_137468.1, read as the reverse complement.
CTCTAGTCTGCTTCGGGACTCTTGACTTTTCTTTTCTCCTAGCTTAGCCTGCTTCGGGGCTCTGTTGGGAATCCTAGCCTCAGCGGCTTAGCCTGCTTAGGAATCTGGTCACCTAACCAACCCACTGCTTGCCACGGGGCATTGGGATCCCTAACGCCACTCTGCCTAGCGAGCTTGGGGGCTTTATGGAGATCCTGTCTGCAACCTCACGGTCAAAAGACTATCTATATCTAACCTTGCAAACTTAGAGAAATTATCTTTGTAGTATTTTTTGTAAAATACTGCTATAGTGAAATTTTATAATAAAATCCGGTACTGGGAGTCGATTCCGGACACACTTTTTTTAACGCTCTACCTACAACTTATATGGGACAGAGTTTTACCATATGAAAGTACAGGAAAGGAAAAAAATAGGAGAAATAGAACTAAGTAAGATAAATGAAACATAGAAGGAGCAAAAAATGACAAAATGGAAATAAGCGTAAAATAATAAGACTGGCAAATATATAAATGAAAGCCTTGAAGATATAAAACATGAAGCGAAATAAGATGGTGAAACAAAATATATAAAAATAAGAGATAGAAAGAAATAAAGATATACAGTGAAAGAGTGAGAAAAGGACAAAAAGTGTGAATATATATATATATATATATATATATATATAAAGTATATTGACTACTTTCTTCACCACTAAAGAGGAAAGGAATGCGAAAAATTTTCCGCAGCCTTCCTTACAAAGGATATCGCACGAAAGAAGTGGAAAATCAGAAAATAAGGGAAGTGAGAAAGATTTGTAGGAAGGCAGTGCTACCACAGTGACAGCTGTTTATTTCAGAACACCACCCTAGGATCTGTATCTCCATTAGTGTGCAGTGTTTTAATGTATATGTGAGATTGCATGTGTGTTTTAGACTTTAAGGCGAAATGTAAGAAACAAAAAAGTTAGAATCATCAAAAGAAAACATTGTGCAGAAAGAGCAATGCCGAAGAAAAAGCTGCAGTAATAAATCAGTAGCCTTCCTCTTTAAAACAAACGTAACTTAGAAACGACTCGAAATAATTTGATAAAGATGCTTTAAAAAGATACTGGTTCTAGTGAGATTCTTGTTTCATTTTCAAATTATCTCAAATGCTCGTTCTTCATGCGAGAAAAAATAGATTATGGAAAACATTTGAAATCCCTACTTTACCCCCCTTGGATACGCATTTCAATGAATTTGTATTGACAGTGGCGTATCTACGATTTTGTTTCGGGGAGGGCTTTGCTAACTTTCGGGGGGGGGGCTTTGCCTGGAAATGTGAAAATTCTGCAAGATATTTCATATATTTTACTATAGTAATTAAGATTTCGGGGGGGCTTAAGCCCGGAAGCCCCTCCTAAATACGCCACTGTGTATTGATAAAAACCAATAACATTCTATTTCGGAGATGAAGGTGGTAGAGCAGTTACCTCTTTTGCGTGGGGTCAATGTTTCGATCGCTGGTCAAGTAATTTCGTGGTGGACAACATCGTGTCCGTGAGTTTTCTCGAGAGCTCCCGTTTCCTCTCACTTTCCCATTCCACCAATTCTTTCATCATCATTCATTTTCCTTAATCATCGTCTCCCTTAGCTTAAAGGACATAATCGTGCTACGTTAATCTGAAATATTTTATTTATTTTTTTATATTTTGGGGATAAAACTCGTACCCTTCTGTTCTCTTAAGATGCACCCTTACGTGATGAAAACCAGTTTAGGGTAGATAAGAAAAATATAATATGTTGAAAAATTCATTTCAAACGGTTCCGCCATTTTTCTATGATGCGATTACAAAAAAAAAAAAAAAAAAAAAAAAACTAGATTTCAATTTAGCATAAGTAATTTCGAAAGCTCCAGAACATTCCTTCTTTATTCGACGAAACTTGGACTTTCGGAACTAGAACTGGCAATAATCATTTTAGACTCCGAAAGCTGGATTCGACAGTAAGCTCGTTCATTTTGGACATTTCATTTATCACTCCTTTCTCACTCCCACGTCGATAAGAGATAAACTTAAACGGCATTGAAGTGTTACTATTCATCTCAGGGACCCCGAAAAATTATTATGAATTCAACACTATTTGTGGTAGTTTTCGATTATTTTTTGTCACATTCTTCTAGGTGTGCTTAGGGTGCCTAGGGGTGCTATAGGCATTTCAGAGTTATGCAGGAACACACACACACACCACACACACACACACACAAACACACACTTTCTTGTATTTATATATTTATTTAATTAATTGTTTACAATATTTCCGCCCATTATTCATCCCATGGATGTTTTTTTCATTTATTTATTTAGCTTTGTTTCTCATTTGGAGGTAAAAGATTTGGATTTTTACAAGATAAAATATAGAATAATGTTTAAGTTTTGTAAAATTATGTTCAAATGGTTAAAAATGTGATTAAAAGAATTTACCAATTCATATACTAGGTGGTATGAAAAGGTTTCGAGACTAGCTCTGTTATCTGCCAACAGATGGTAGCGTAAGACTGCATACACATACAGAACACCGACGTCAGTGTGCCAAGAGACATCGTCCTGTGTACATCGAGAGCTATGCAGCTGGTGCTATTCTGACCACATGCGTTACCACGCCTGCGATTTCATCAATGGATAGCAAGTTAGAACGAACGTGAAATTCTGTTTGAAACTGGGCAAATCCGTCACAAAGACGCTTGACTTGATTTGGCAAGTGTATAGTAATACTTCAAAGAGTCGTTCCAGGTATTTTGTGTTGCACGTTCGCTTCAAGAGCGGAAAGACATCACTGAAAGACGATGAGAGATTAGGATGACCTTCAAGAGCACAACACTCAAAAATGTTGAAACGATTCCGCAACTTGTGCATCAGGATCGTCGGAGAACAATCCTAAACATAGCTACTATTATCAATGTATCGTACGGAACAGTGCAGGCAATCTTCATGTGTGATTTGAACATGCGCCGAGAAACATTGCATCTAAGTTTGGCAAGAACTACGTCCGCATACCGTGGATAGCCCGTCTTTTATGTCGAGAATCATTACCGCTGACGAAATTTGAGTGTAAGGGTACGGCCCTGAGATTAAGCAACAGTTTACTGCCAGGTTTTAAGGCGTCTGGGGAAGGACATTTGGCAAAAGCGGCCGGGCCTGTGGCGCGCGAAATACTAGTTACTCCACGACGGCAATGCACCCTGTCACCGTACTCCCTTCACACGTGAGTTTCTTAGCACAAACAAGGTGATCGAACTTCTGCATCCACCATACTCGCCAGATTTGGCTCCTGCAGACTTTGCCATCTTCTTGAAGCTGAAGATCTAGCTAAAAGGTTGCCGTTTGCATACCACTGTGGAAATCCAGTGTGAATCGGAAAAGGTACTTGGCACGCTCCAAAACGAGAAGTTCCAGTACACATTCCAGCAGTGGCAGAAACGCTGGGAGCGCTTTATTCCTGTGCAAGGTGATAATTTTGTTAAGGTGGTAGTGTGAAAACGTAGGTAAATAAGGTATTTTCTTGTATATAGAACCAGCCTCGAAACTTTTTGATACTACTTCGTACACGTACATGTTTCCATTACCATTAAAAAAACGAATCTTAAAAATAGTTTTTGGCAGAAAGTCGATCATTCAGTCTCACTGTAAGTCATCCAAAAACTACTTTCTCGATATATCAGAGAAGTCAGAAATTAAGGAAAAGATTTGTCAATATTTAAAATCATAGATTTGTACTTTTAGAGTTAATTTGTATAATAAGAGTAGTCCTGCGAGTTTCCATGTCTCAGAAACTAAAATTATCTTTTTATCTTTGTATATAAGTTTTAATTTCTCATAGATTTACTAGAGAACGAAGGTAGGTTTAATTCCATATAAGAACCAAATCCTCCTTTGCCTTTTGCTCATGTTTATTCCTACATCTCTCCACATTAATTAACATTCTTCATGGACTAGACTTCCTAACTAGTATTCCAAAATATACATATTTATAACTCTCTCGCTCATAATAAATATCTAGGGCATTTCATTCACAAAGTCCATACTCTCATCTAATTACAATAATACATTACTCTGTGAATATAAACACACACACACACATTTTCAAAATACAAAAGGAACACTCTCCAACCATGTCCTTAGCTCCTCGACATTATTTACTCATTTCGGGGGCGCGGTGGCTCAGTGGTAGAGCGTTCACCTCCGGTGCTTGGGGTTTTCTAGGGGTTCTTCCGTTTCCTCCCACTTTCTTCATTCCACCATTTTATTCATTTCTCATCATCACCCGTCTCCTTTAGCCAAATCAGCATAATCGTGGGACGTAAAACTCAAAGATTTCATTTCCTTTCATTTTCATTAAGTCATTTCTTCCAATAACTATCAATTACTGTAACTACCTTACATCATTCAAAAGTGCATAGTGGACAGTTTTATCTCAGTAGCACATTTAATTTGATTTGAAAAATGTGTATTTTTTTTTTCGCTATCTTTATTTCTGAGCGGATTGACTTAGTCTATATGGGGAATTACTCTTGTGCATTCTTAGAAAGGTAAATAAATCCTAATAGTTTTATTTATTTGATTTCCTAAAGATTCTGAATCTAATTGAAATTATCATCTCCACTACCTCTTAACCTGTTGAAAGACTCAAGAAAGGACAGACGGACATAGACATTATCCAAGAATTCCATTATTTGTGCTTAGCTTAGTTTGGCCTGCATTCGAAATTTATCATATTGTATGTCCCGACCAATGAACGAGTGCAGACGGCCGGTTTTGTAACTAGAATGTAAACAGCAGTGTTGCCAACCGGTTAACTTTGTAACTAATTTATTTATCATAGTTCTTATTGTTCTGCTCGTAATAAAGTACTTCTGCAAAAGACAAATAGTGTTTCAAAAGTTTCGGACATTATTTCCAGAACGCTTTAAGTCACCTGCAAGAAAGTATATCCTCCTACATAATTACATTCCTGGATTTTTTTTTTGTCCCGAAAAGAGAGGAATGATTAATGAAAGTGGATTATTTTAAAATTATAGTTTTTGTGCTCTTATACCAAGAATCGAATCCCGGAACCACGTGCACTAAAGGCATGCATGCTAGTAACTTATTTAAAGTTAGCCGAAAAATTCTCAGTAACGTTATTTCCCTAAATACCATTATTTTACCTAATTTAAGTTTTTCCACTGCGTTCTCTATTTAGCTAGGACACGAACACACAAATATCGAGAAAAGTTAAAATTCCACATGTGCCGCACATGCTTTCCCTCCGGGATTCGAACCCGGGATCCCGTTCACCAAAGGCGCACGTGCTAGCCACTTTTTTCTTTTTTTTAACTGACTCACCGAACGTGTCTCAGTAAAGTACTTAAACTACTTATTACTTAATTTTACTTGCTTTACTCATTTGCTTGACTTTTTTCCAATCACCTAGAACGACAGGGACACGAACACAGAACACATCGAGGACAGTTAAAACCACAAAGGCTCTCCAACCGGGTATCGAACCCGGGACCTTGTACATCGCCACTAGACCAGCGAGGAGGGAACCATCAGGTCAGCGGAGAGGAGTTAAGGTGTAACTGAATTTTCTCCTGACTGAAACTCGAGAAAATAATTTTAGTCAACCGATAGAGATACGCTACATTTAAAACGCAAACGCAATAATCGTAAACTTAGTTGAGCCCTAATCTTAACTTGATTTAAACGTATACTTACAAGATATCACCCAATTTTCTAAGTTAACAACCTTAAATTAATCTTTTTCTGTCTTTTAAAGTTGTTTTTATTTTATAATGAAATGGAACAACAATTAGAGTCTAATTAATTTTCGTACCTTCTGTTTAATGCATTGTAGAAGCTCACTGAATTGTCGAGTGTACTTTGTTATTCTTGCATTGGTAATTTCCATGCAGATATTGGTAGCCACAATACGTCTTCGTTACTACAGGAATGCTAAACTATTCATACATAATTTATAGTGTTCTTCATTAAGCACAAACATATCAGGCCATTTATACAGGGTAATTTAAAGAAACGGAAAATTTTGAAAGTTGTATTGGCAACATTGGGCTTTTGGTATCACACTGAATAACGTATAGTAACCTGTCAACGACAACTTGTCATTTAGTCATCATGAATGCTTGGAGTGGTGCGCAACGTGCTTTCGCGATCAAAGCGTTTTACACAAACAATAACAGTGTGGAGGGGGCACGTAGAGAATTCTGTCGTCTTTTTAATTTAGGACGCCACAATCGTTTTCCATCAGCACATGCAATTAAAACACGGATACGTAATTTCGAGCAAACTGGTTCGGCAATAAAAAAGAAACCTCCAGGCCGTGTTTGAACCGTTCGTACACCAGACAATCTCCAAGCTGTTCGAGATGCTGTCACAAGAACTCGACGTCGGTCAATCCGTCGTCACTCAGCATCTTTACAGTTGCATAGTTTAAGTGTTCGAAGAATGTTAGTACAGGACTTGCAATGCCATCCATACAAGTTGCAGATCGTCCAGGAACTGAAACCCAACAATAATGTTATGCGACAATTTTGTGAACTAATGCTTCAAAAGACAAACAAGTACGAGGAGTTTATTAACAAACTGTGGATGTCAGACGAAGCCCATTTCCACCTCAGTGGATTTGTTAACAAACAAAATTTTAGATATTGGGCACAAGCCAATCGTGTGGAGCTACACCAGCGTTCATTGCACAGTAACGAAGTAACTGTGTGGTGTGAGATGTTTGTGTAGATGAGCTCACCTGCAAGATTTCAACGCAAAAAAATGTACTATGTATTCTAAAATTGCATTATTTTTACTATTAAATGAGCTAAATAGTTTTAAAAAATGTGTTTTCATGAAATTAGTTAATTTTCAAAATTTCCCATTTTTTGAACCACCCTGTATAAACTGCAACTTTGAGAAACCATTAGATACATTGCAACAGTGAGGCTTTCCGCTCTCTTGTTCCCCTCGCTCGCATAGTAAGTACGGTAAACACAACACTGGCGCTCCCAGCCAAAATCGGCACTGTTTTCCTGGTTAGATAATATTCAGTTATAAATAAATAGATAGATTTTTAAAAAATAGAAAGAGGCGGGATGTATTCAGTAAACCATTAAAACATTGAGGTATTCAGTAATTTTTTTTTAACAAAAGCTGAGATTGAACTAAAGACCTTTTCAATAAATCGTCCATTATCAGTAAATGCTGGGAGAAATACCTCATAACTTGGTTAACAGCTAACAATATTGTATATCCGTGCCAATCCTTTAGGTTAGAGGTGAATTCATATAAACAATGCAAAATAGTTTGACAGGTCACCTCACATACTGTGACTGAATAATTCGTTGCGAAATGCAGAGATGAGCGAATACAATCAAAACACCTTCGAGCACAAATAGAGGGCAAAATGAATGAATTACGGCAGGCTATACAAATGTTGTATACGTACCAGCTGGTTATAATTGGTAATGAAAATGCATCAAGGAATATTATGGAATAAATACAGTAGTATTTGTGTATATGCATATACAGTGTGAGTGTGTATGAGAGAGAGAGAGTCACACGGGGCGGAAACATTGATTTTATAACCTTAGGGACAGAGTCAATGAATGATAAACAAAATTATTAATACAATATCTAGATAATTATCCTTTCGGATGCTCATCATAAAAACCGAGTTATCAGGTACTTGCCGTATCATTAAAAACCAATGTGTTTTTTTCTTGTCCTCTTTTCGAAATCCATAATAATTAATAATTAAATGAATTACACAAAAATATACAACAACATGATTATGATTAATGCATTGTTTCATTAATTAGAGAACATATGATGATGAAAACGCAATTTTCTGCAAATGAATACAAAGTATGGTGATTAGTTATTGTACCACAAAATGTTTTAATTTCAATTTATTTTTCGGTTTTCCTTATTATGTATTCGTACTAGGTGAACCTGCACTCACATATGAGCATGAATCTCCTTGTCATTCCTCAGAACATTCGTACATATTCCTTTACAGACACAAGTGAAAAGGATGGAAATCGACAAGGGGCACCATAAAAGTGATTTTTTTTTCTTTCGATTTTTCAATATCTCGCACCGTTTGCAAGATTTGAGCCTACTTTCGGTTGGAGTTTCTAATTCATGTATGACGAGTATTTTCTTTCCTCTTATATAACTAACTAACTAAAATAACTCTATGGCCTATGGAACCCGGAGGTCAATGCCGCGTTCACAAAAGCTCTCCACTGACTTCTATCCTTAGCCAATTGGATCCAGTTTTTACTTTGTATTCCTATTTCTGCGAGATCCATCTTAATATTGTTCTCCCATCTGCGCCTAGGTCTTCCTAATGGTCGTTTTCCAGTTGTCTTCCACTTAAGATTTTGAAAGCGTTTCTTCTTTCTTCCATCCTGGTAACTTGACCTGTCCACCTGAGCCTCCTAGATTTGATGACCCTAACAATGTTGGGTAAACCGTATAAATTATGTAGTTCCTCGTTATGCAATTTCCGCCATTCCCCATTCCCGTTTCTCTTGGGTCCGAATATTCGTCTCAGAATCCTGTTCTCAAATATTTTCAATCTATGTTCTTCTTTCCGAGTAAGCGACCACGTTTCGCAACCATATAGAACAATAGGAATAATTATCGATTTATATATTTTAAACTTCAAATTCCTCGACAGAATTCGCGATGACAAGAGATTTTGAACTGAGTAATAACACGAATTCCCTGCTTTTAGTCGATATTTAGTTTCTTCGTGAATATGATTTTTGCCTGTTAATATTGATGTTAGATATTTGAAAGTATCCACTTTATCAAAAGTATTATTCGATATTTTAACTCATCTTTAATTTTCCGTATTACGATCCCGACGAACTTCCATGTATTTAGTTTTTTTCTGCATTTACTTCTAAACCCATGTCTCTGCAAGTGTTTAATAAGACCTCTGCATTTCTTTATACTGTTTTCCTATCATCTCCTATTAAATTTACATCATCAGCATATGCCATAACCGGATGAATCCCATTCAACTCTAGGCCCTGGTAGCAATCTTTGATTTTCCTAATAACGTAGTCCAGAACAAAGTTGAATAATAATAGCGACAACGCATCTTGTTTCAGGCCATTCTCGACGTGAAAGCCCGTGGACAAAAATTTTCCTACCAGGACTTTACTTTGGGATTCATTTAAACATATCTTAATTAATCTAATTAGCTTTTTCACTATTAGCTTTTTCGGTCTTTCTTCTTATATGCTGTATGTAATAAGCGAATGCATTGCACACCCAATTAATTATAATAATTATGGTGTTCATTGGGCAAGACACTCCAAACAATGAGGATTCATCTTTGACGAAAGAAATGGCCATAACACAAACGTTCTTATAGAAATGTATGGTGTTGGAATGTATAATTCATAGGATGTGATGCTTTACTTTTTTAAAATGTCAACACTTTTAGTGTTTCCCTATAAAATGTAATAAAGAAATAATGGCCATTTATTTTTTTAGAAAAATATTCAATTAAAACTGAACAATCTATACAAAATTTGCAGTCGATCAGTGAAAACGGCGTCTTTCTAGAGCGTGTGGTTCCCGAGAACTTACTGTTGAAAAGATTGGTCACGAACATACAAAACTTTTCTTGACCACAAACATACAAACTTTTCTTGACCACAAACATACAAACTTTTCTTGACCACAAACATACAAACTTTACTTGACCACAAACATACAAACATTTCTTGAACACAAACATATAAACTTTTCTTGATCAGAAACATATAAACCTAGCAGTTTAATATATACAGGAATATGTTACATTGAGAGATGAAATGATGCAACAATGTTTAAACTACTGCTCAGAACTATAGCAGAAGGGTTTAAGTAACATTGAAATTTTGAATTTTCGGAGTAACGGAACACATTTAGCTGCAGATTAACAAAAAACAGGATCATTATTTTTAAAATATATATGTACAATCTGTTAGTTCACAAAGAAGGAATAACATTTAAGGATCTTGCTTGTGTAAGCGGAAACCATGTAAATAATCACAACATAGAAACACGGTTAAAAATTACGATTCTTTACTATACAACTCTAACGCAAAACTAACGTCCAGTGGTCACCTGGTATACGTTGGTATGTATTTCTCGCACTCGACTTCTTTTATGCGCACATTCATTTTCACTAACGCACATGATTCCTGCGGCCACAATCCCCTTGATACCGTGCGGATTCTCCAGCTCTGCCCTGCCCTGAGTCGGAATAGATACAATGCTAGATTGTAGTGACGACCAAGCAAAAATTAAGCAAATGTTAATCTCAGGAGTCGCCATTTTAATGGCATATAAGTTTAAGGGTATATTATTTATGACATACAAGTGCGTAGGCATATTATTTAAGACATAGAAGTTTGCAAACCTAACCCAAAAGTTTGAACACAGTTGATGAGTAGGCGTTATAAAATAAAAGTGCAGAAAGCATTAAGGTACGATCAGGCACGTACGCAGGATTTTGTTTCGGGAGGGGTCCAAAGCTTTTGAGGCGCAAACTCAATATGAGGACAACTATTAAAATTTGTAATGTTACTCCTTAAATTAGACTAAATTTTAAGGGATTTCAGAGGGATCCAATGCCCTGCGTATGTCCTTGGGTATGGTTATACCGAAATTTTCGATTTCATTATTCCCTTCATAATTTTGTTATCTCAAATCACATTTCATTCTTCATAGAACAGCGCGTCTATGCCTAATTTAACGATTTATTATCCTCAGTCAGAGGCAAATCAGGGTTGACAGCGAAAACGTTTAAATAGTTCTTTGCGGCTTAGGCATCAATATTATATTTGCAGTAAAGAGAATATTATTTTAAACGTCACTGAGCAAGCTGAAATGCTGTCTCTGTGTGTGAGAGTAGTCAATCAGTGGGCTAACTTGATTGTTCTCTGTAAAAAAAAAAAAAAAAAAAAAAAAAAAAAAAGCGTTTGCTGTTATATATATGCGGTATCAACCAGGTTCTATTTAAAACAATGCGTTTGTTTGTTTTTTTCCGTAACGTTGAAGAAGGAAAAGTTAAGGGTGAAATAGGAAAATTTCGGTATAACGGTACCTTTAGGAGATAATAAGTGAAAGAAGTACAATTTAAAAAGAAAAATCCCTGGTGCTCTCCGTCAACAAGTCGAAGATCGGAGTGAGCCAGCAAAATAAGAGGTGATACTATTTTCGCGAAAAATTGTGAGTTCTCTGTTTTATAAAATTTACCCTCTTGTTCTTCTTCCATATTAGACGTCTGAGAAAGACTCATTTCTCAACGTAATCCTCCTCTACATTAATGAATTTATTCAAGCACACATAATACTTGAAACCCAGTAACGTGAAAAGATTCTCAGCACTTTGGAGCATAATCGTACCAGCTGCTTTATCTTTTCATTAACGATCGCTTCGGGAAAAAACAAAAAATAAAAATAAAAACTTTAAAAGTCAAAACAAACGAAAATCACTTGAAGCGAGGTCTGAATTGTAAGAAGGGTGCAGCAGTAACTCCCAGTCGAATTTGTGTAATGTAATAGGTCTTACAACTGATAGGGGATACCGGGGTATTCGCGAACACTGGGGTAATGCCAAACACCCAAGTTTACGCCCAAGGAAGCTTGTTAGAAAACAGACGATTTTGCTACACGCTAGCGGAGAGACCTAGAAAAGTGTAGCATAAGTTTGGTGACAGTCAGTTGAGTGGATTGCCACGAAGACATTTTGTTGCTTTTGTTGATTCACTTGATTTAACATTGATTTAACAATCTGGGCAAGGTACGTTAGTTCTTATCTTGAGTTGACTTTGAGTTTAACGTCCCTTTCAGCAGCGAGGCTATATGAGACAGGACCTGCTGATTAATGTGGAATCCGAACCTTATGAGCTCCCGCATGGAATCGAACCCGGGTCTCCCTCGTCATGGCTCTTATCTTATCTATATTGTTAAAGGTAAGGGTATATATTCCCCTATATTTGAATATTAATTCTTTGTAATCTTACTAGCCTGCATGCAGTCAACAATTAGTTTCAACTTTAACAAAACAAAAAATGGCGTCTCATGGGGAAATGACGGACAGAATGTTTGCCATTACCCCGGAGTGTTCGGGAGTACCCCATGGTGTGAAATAAATTATCAAAAAATTTTAAATTGTTTTTTATATTATTATTATTAAAAATTAAGTAATAAGTTAAGGAAATTGGTTTGAGAAATAGATCATGCCTTGGTTATAAGCGTTATTAGTTTTATTAATTAGAATAATTTGCTATGTTTATTATTTTAGGTCATTAGTAGCCTACTTCATTAGTCTTCTATCAGCGACCCTATTTTGGATATCTGATACTTCATCATAGGCTGCAATATTTTCTGTATGATTCGCAGAGTGTTTCACAAAATTTATTTAGCCTACTAATATCCATTAGCAGTTAGCCAATTTTGCTCAGCCTATTAACCGCATTTGAACATTTAACTAATAAAGAAACTGTCCTTGGAAGCAATACATTAATGCGTATATCTGTGATTTCTACAATTCCAAATAGTGTTTTAATTTTAACGAATATTTTACTTAATGCACCGTTATTTCTGAATGTATTTCATAATAGTACATTTGTTTAGCCTATTACCTGTTAGCTTTCATTTGTAATTGTTTCAAAGATGATGAGGGCTGGTCATATTTCTCATAAACTTTTGTTATGTTTGTAATTATAATTCTTATTAAAGATTTAAGTACTAAATTACGGTATAATTTCAATGTATTTTAATGCATTTCGCTTCTTTTGTAAAAGAAAGTTTAAAGCAAATGGTATGTTCGGGATTACTCCGACCACTAGGGCAATCCCGAACATGGGCACATTTTTAAAACATCTCACTGATTTGTTGAAAAATGTTACTTTTGACTTTTCTCTGCACTTTAGTAAACAGGAAAAACTCCAAGCTTTCTGTACACAAGAAATCTTAATTTTATCTCTAAAACCAAAAGAGTTATTTCTGTATAATCAAAGCTTAAGTGTTCGTGAATACCCCGGTCTCCCCTACGTATTTGATCCTGCCTCAGAAATCAAGGTATGCTAACTTTCCGAATCTGTAACTATTCATGCATTATGTTTTCCCTAGGGTAGGTTCCTAGTGGGAGCTTATGTGGTTGGGATCCCACGTTTGGTAGTAGATCCACGTCTTATACAACCTCGTTGCTGAAAATGTATGCTAAACTCCGACCGACCAACTACCAAAGAAGTGTCTGTTCAAGTTGGCGATATATTATCTGTCGATTTCTAAAAATTCAATAAGTATGTTAGGTACCCCTCCATTCAGAAGAAACTCCATTGCAAGACATTAAAATGTGGTCACCATCTTGTTTAGCAAATAACTTATGTTGCACCATGAATATAGCGCATGATGGGACATTATAGATACACCACATTGACCCAACACTTAGTCTTCCATTCCAAGCGCTACTATCGGCTGAAGGAATTCCACTCCTATTCGTCATCCGCTCTCGTGCTTAGCAACAGCTAAACCCTTATTTTCTCAACGCGTGGGTGTGATCTTTAGTTCGTATTTTTGCCACGGATCAAGACATTTTGGCAGCACTATAGTAAATCTCTTTTCATTTATACATATGAGATACAATGTATCTTTTTACTGGAAGTACTCATGTGTAACGATGAAGCATTAATTTCTGCTAACCCTATAACTCTTTAGCAATGCACGTTGCACCCTGAAAGTAAAGATTCCTATAAATTCGCATGTGCCAAATTTAAATGCAATATTTCGAAATTTCAAAAACTGACTAGAAGATAAAAATGCAATTCATTAAACTAAATCCTTCTGAGTTGGTCCCTTCTATTCTACCTAAGGATAGAGTTTGTATCTTTTAAACCCATCAACAGAGTCTTTCCTAGTCGATCTGCCTAATTCCACCAAAGAACAATTGCCTCTTCACATTCACCACAATTCATTAACTGTGTCCTTCTCAGTTGATCGATCAGTTATTCTGTCAAAGTTGAGTTGTCTGATTTCATTCACCTCAATTCATTAACTGTATCATTCTGAGTCAATCAATCATTCCGTCAAAAGCAGAGTGGTCAAATTCCAATCACATCAATTCATCAACTACACCCTTTTAAGTCGATCAGTATCATTCCGTCAAAGTAGATTTGTCTGATTACATTAATCTCAATTCATTAATGTGTCATTCTAAATCACTCAATTATCTGATTTCATTCACCTCAATTCACCATCTGCTTTATTGAGATTTGATCAATCATTCCATCAAAGTAGAGTTGTTCTTCTCTGACTATGTCAATCTATTAACTGAGTCCTAAGTCAACCTGTCTCATTCCATCAAAGGAAGGTTATCTTATTCCATCTATCTGAAAGAATCAACTGATCCTTTCAGCAGAATCGGGCCCATGAAAAGTCTTATTCCATACATCTCAATCAATCAACTAGTTTCTTGTGACTCAATCCATCTTATTCTGTCCATTGCACAAACCTGATTCACTCTTAATTTCGCCAAAGTCAATCCGATTCATTACAGAGCTTGGCCCTCTCATTTCAGCAAAGGATTCGTTCCTTTGGAGCGACTTGTTTCCGGAGATATTCACCATTGCTCTGTGAAAAATCTTGTAATGTTTATTAAAGTCGAATATAAAACATAGAACTTAGTTTAGAAGAGCGTAGGTATTGGTGATGTTATAAGATCAGTGATAATATAGGCTAAATAACTAATACGTAAAATCAATCAGTGGTAAAACTTTACATGCGTAGTTATCTCTATTGAATAACGAAGAAGATTACAGGTTAGAAATCTTTCCTGTGGTTTTAGAAAATGATGAATGCAAATGTGTGTCTAATTCAAATACAAGTGGCTTAATTGGATAATCATTGTTGTGTGATTTGGCATCCGCGCTTGAGATTTATTACCACTAATTCAAGTACTAATTGCTCTAACCATATCCCTCTTGTTTTGCCTTCAATTTATTTGCAGCGCATGTCTGTGTATTGGAGTGTGTTGTTTATGCGTTACTTTATGCGTCCATCTGTTGACAGGCTTTTAAAAAAGACAAAACAAGTGGCGGCTTTAAACTATGTGTATGCAAAAGCAATGGACAATCTGTCAGGGTCTACCGTACCAAACATTTTGCTCGGTGCAGTAAAATCTGTTAGTTCACATGCTCTGCGTATGAATGCTTGTTCAATGTACACTCATGTCCAAAATTTGATTGTCGCATATCTATAACTGTCTTCTTGTAAGAATATAATATTATGATGACTTTACAGGGTACTTTTAATACTGATAGAATATGTATAATCGGTAAATGTATATTTGTGGCAAATTTCATAGCAAAAGAATTATAAATACGAAAATTAGAATGAGTGAAACAAAATGTTGCTAAATGGAAAAGAAAGTTGTTTTCGTTTTATTGTTCTTATTTACCGCTCTTTTGACATGAAATTTGCCACATACATGTCTCTGCCGATTATTCACATAGGCCTACTAACATTGTAAGAAATACCGGGCGAATTCGTTATCAAATTATATTCCTACAACAACATATATATAGACATGCGACGATAATTTTGGACATGAGTGTACATAGTAAAGATTTATTTTGTAATAATCTTGCTTTGTGTCATGTAACAGTATAAATAGGTAAAAAGTAAAGTATCTTACATAAAGTATAGTTATCTTGTTATCACAAATGAATATATTTCCTCTGTGGTACGCTTAATAGTCCTTAAACTTCGGACGCTAGCGTTGGCAGTATTTACGTCGCCTTTTTACAGGAGCGCGCCCGTGGGAGGTCCACTGAGTCCGAACTCCCCCAAATTCCCTAACTCAACCTATATTTGTGAGCTTTTTCGTGGATAAGCGGTTAGCGCACGCGCCTTTGGCGTGGGAGACCCGGGTTCGATTCCAGGCGGGAGCTCATGTGGTTCGGATTCCACGTTATTCAGTAGGTCTACGTGTCATATAGCCCCTGTCTTCTCATAAAAATACGCGGTTAAGCCCAGAGCTCTGGATTAGATCGGTTGCACCATCAGATTGTGGGTAGTTAACACTCCAGAATGTGACAAAAACATATAGGCCCAGATCAGTTGGTTACTTTTTTTTAAAATCTGGTTTTTCTCAAATGCTGGTTACTGTCATGCTAGTTTTTAGAAAAATTGTGTTTCATTGATCATGTTCGTAGCTCAGATCCTAATAGTCGTAGACACAGGAAACCAGAAACAGTAGCCCTGCATGCTTAAAAGAAAAAAAAAAAAATCATTTAGATAATGTATGATTTATGCACACTAAGTAAAATGTCGCCTCGAGGGGGACATCGTTGCCCATCTCCCAAGGACTTGGGCCTAATCCTCCAAATGCATTATTCTTCCCACGTTCTTCTCTGGTGCTTGGAGTCCCTGGTTCAATCCCAGCTCGCGTCAAATGAACTTTGTGGTGGACAAACACCATGTGCGTGGGTTTGCTCGTGGTTCTCTCATTTCCTCCCACTTTATTCATTCCACCATTTAATCTATTTCTCATCATCAACGTCTCCTTTAGCCTAACCGGCATAACCATGGGACGTACTATTCAAAGATTTCATTTCATTATTCCTCCCTTCAAACTTATCATGTTTACTCCAAATTTCCAATTATTCTCAAAAATTTACCCTTAAATTTACTATTCTTGCCCCTATTTTTCTCATTCTTCACCTCAAATTTACTAAGCTTCCCCGAAATTTAACTTCCTCCCCTCAAATTTTCTATTCCTTTCCCAAATTTAACGTTTTTCACCCAAAAATTTAAATTTCTCCCCTCAAATATGCTATTCTTTCCCCAAATTTAACATTTTTCACCCCAAAAGTTTCCTTTCTCCCATCAAATATGATATTATGTGCCCAAATTTAACATTCTTCACCTCAAATTGTACCTTTGTCCTCTCATATTTACTATTCTTTCCCCAAAATGTAAAGTTCTCTACCCCAAAAGTTACCTTTCCCTCTGAAGTTTGTTATTCTTGTCTCCAAATTTACTATTGTTCATCTCAAATTTACTATTATTATCATAGATATTTTGCCATTATTGGCAGCTCAGTTGCTATAATTCAGAAGCTTCAATGTTCCATTGTCTTCAGCTAACTTCTTTGTTTTCATCTACGACTTTTCTTCTTTGATACTGTCCATCAACTGTCGGTCCTTTCGCCCACTCCCTCTCTTCCCTAGCATCATACCCTTTAGCACGTTCCTCATGGTAGAGTTGCTTTTCAGCCAATGTCCCAACCAGTTTCTCTTTCAATTACATCTAAAATTGTTATTTTCTCCTCTACCATTTCTAATACCATCTCATCCGTTTTCCATTCGACCCAGCTAATTCTCTCCATCCCTCTCCACATCCACATTTCGAAAGCTTCCAATCTTTTGTTTTTCTTAATCCTTTTGCTTAATGTCCATGTTTCTGCATCATACAACATAGCACTCCACCGGGAAATTTTATGTTTTTATTTTTCAACTTCTTATTCAAGGTCACACAAAACAGACATTTCTTCCTCCTAAAGGCTTTTTTTCCCATTCCTATTGTTGCTTTCGTTTTATATTCGTAGTTCATATTATCACTAATAATGTTAGCCTGATATCGAAAAACAGTCACTTATACAGTGTTATCCCCTCCTACTTCTGTATTTGTCACCGACCATTTTGTTCAAATTATCATTGTCTTTTCTTTATCTTTGTAACATTTATTTTATCTCATATTCCTTGTAGCCTTTCCTTAAGTTTTCTAACATCTTATTCACTTTGTTTTCTGATTCCATAACAAGCGCCATACCATCTACAAACCGTATATATTAATTATTCTACATCCCTCCGAAAAACTGTCTTATTATGCAGGGTCTTTTCAGTATCTCTTCTAGATATCTATTAAATAATGTTGGCGAGAAACAGTATCCCTGTCGAACTCCCCTTCCAATTGCATTTTCCTCTGTCAGTTCCTCCTCTATTGTAACATTTAGTCTCTGGGTCATACATAGGCTTCGAATGAGTCTTTGATCTTTCCATTCCAACCCAACCTTTCTTACAACTTCCAACAACAATTTCCAATTCACGTGCTCAAAGCCTTTTCTATATCGATAAAGATAACATATACTTGATTCATTTCTTCTATAAACGTTTCAGTAATTACCTTTAATAATCCAATTGTATCTCTTGTGCCCTTACATCTGCTAAACCTGAAATGTTCTTCCTCAACTTCTTCATTTGTTCTTCCTTATAACCTTCTGTTGAGTATACGAAGCATAACTTTTGCTGCATGCGGTGTGAGACTATTATATAACGGACATATTTCTCTGGGTTCGATTTCTTAGCCATCGGTATGATGATCGTCTTCAGTGTTATGTTTAACAAGAATTTCAGACAGACCAATTATTTGTAATATTAAAAAATTAGAATTTTATAACCCTTTCGGGACGGGAAGCGTCTTTATAAATCCCCACCAAACTTCAACCGCAAACAAAAGAAATACGCATGCTCGTATGGGATTGATGCATCTGTAATTCGCAAAATTGTAGCGAGCAGTCCCCGGCCGATGAAATAAAATGCAACCCAAAAATATATAATTATTAGTGATTGTAGTTGGTACCCCCACAACCCGCATGATTATGCGGGTACGTCCCGAAAGGATAATAATTCATAATAATAAACTTGGATATGTAAAATTAAAACAGACAGGAATACAGAAAGGCAGACAACAAGTGACGTATTGAAAATGAAAGAGAAAGTGAGCAGCTGAAATACTGAGCTTGTGTATAAATACTGAGCTTGCAAACCACGTGTTATGCTTGATCTGGGGTCACTCGTCTGTTTGAATGTACTTCGATTTCTCAGCATCATCACTTCATAATGACTTGCTCCCCAGAAGTAAGGTAAGTTTACATCTCTATATTCCTCTTTGAATATTTTGGTTTTGACAAGGATGAATTTAATTTAAGTTTGTTTCCCGTAAGGCATTTATTGTAATTTTCATTATGCATTTTACTATCTAAATATATGCTCCTCTATACTACCAATCTTCTCATGTTAATGTAAATGATATTATTAAGTTTAGTTTGCAAGTACAATTTGTTTCTTGTCGTCACTAGGTTTTATTGTTTAGTAGCAAACACAATTTGTTATGTGTTTGAAAAATATTCAAGTTATTAGAAGGCATAAAGATAATTTGAATGTGTTCTTCCTTAATATGCCTGCATAAAGAACATTCTCAACTCATCCATTGTTTTATATATCCAAGTTATGATTATCAATTAAAATACTCTAGCTAGAATATTACCCTTATCATTTCTTAATCATTTAATTATTTAATTATAAATCTCTCCTATTATTTAATTAAGAGAGAAGGTACGACACATCAGGAAGTCATTTAACCAGTCTCCTGTTTTGTATATTTCATTGCAGAGTCGAAACAATTCTCTTTTGTCCTTGTCCCCTACATTCTTGATGAATTCGATTCCTATATAATGTACGGTATATAATCTACACAGTTGCCGTTTCAATTCCTAATCTCGGATAAAGCTTTCTCAAACTCCTCCCGACAAATACTAAATCCTTTATCATCCTTGTATACTTCATTTTATACTTCAACATTTAGACCAGAGCAATCTATCCCTACTCTCATACAAGTTTACTACTTACGTTTTCCGTCTTTCAGAGATTTCACTCCTTTCGCTGAGTACCTTCCCAGTCTTATTTTCTACTGCCATCATAATACCCTCCTGTTTTCCCCCACAATTCCATAGATTCGTCTAATAAATTTCCTCATACTTCCCATCGTTTTCTAATCCTTCGATGTCCTTATAATAATTTCTTTAGCAAATGCTCTTCCTTCGCTCTGTTTATTTTTCTTGGTAACTCGTTTTTTTTAACTTCTTGTATATCATTCTGCTCTCTTTAATACATCCAATCGTCTGAACTACACCTAAAATTTTCCCGTTTGAGTACTTTTCTTCGAATTTGTCAACGAAAAAGATTTCTTGCTTCCTCGTTTTTCAACTTTTCAGTATTCAGCTTCTTGTTGCCTACATTTCTTCTGGCTACATTTTTCAATTGAACATCCACTCAGACTAGAACAAGATCGGATCCGAGAAGAATCTTAACTTTTTTCAAGCTATTCTGATGCCTATACCCAACCATACAGTATTCTACTTCATATATTTGGTCGTCTATTGAGGATTTCCATGTATATCTTCTTCTCTTGTGCTAATTGAACCAAATGTTCCCAATTAATTAGTGAATTCTGTCTACAGAAATTGCCAGTCCATCTTCTCTCTCATTTATTTCACCTAAACTGTATATCCCTACGACATTACATTTCTGTTTTTCTAAAGCTGCATTGAAATCTCCCATTTTCTTCTATTTTATCATAATTACCTACTGTTCAGTTGTAAGCGAAGTGGCCGGTGCTTATGTCTGTATCACCACCAGATCCTTCTTTTTTCCTTTAAGTCTTTACATCATAACTCTGTCGCCGACATATTTTGCTTTCACTACCTTCTCTTGTAAGTGCTTACCAAGAATTATTCCCGCACTATTATGACATTCTTTTTCTTTGCCTTTGTAAAACATTTTATAACCTTTGCTGTACAACTTTCCATTACCTTCCCATTTAACTTCACAATCTACTACTCTGGATTATTTTGTTTCATTTCTTATTTTAGATTTTCTAATTCCCCTCCCTGTAACATGGTGGATACTTTCCATATTTCTATCCTAAAGCGTTTGTTTTTGCTTATTCGGTTCACTACATATCTTCCTCACACTTTCTCATCCAATAGTCCTTCCCAAGACATCCCCCTCTCGAAGATCTGGATGGGGGTTATTTTGGCTCCGGAATTATATTTCGACCTGCGAAAGGTCATTGTACATACAGTATATCCTCTTTCTGCTGGTAACAAACTAGAGAAAAATGAAGTCGTAGAGAGTGCCTTTCACCCCACAGTATCCCAGCCGTTAAAGTCAGTCTGACTATGTGAGGGACTAATGTGCATGTTATGGTGCCAATTACTATGATTTTCGCCAAGTTGGCTACTGCAGAACTGTCGCCTTCTCCCAGAACACTCTTTGTCTGGCTACTTCATTTAGACAAATTAGGTGGGAGTGACTCTTCTGATAGCCAACTAGCATCCACATAGCTCCTACTTTCACTATAGCACACAAACCTCCTCATTCAACACATCAGTGTCTTCGTAATGGTGGTGTTTACCATGGAGGTCAAATTTACTGGGCTCACTCTTTACCTTTCTTCCCTCAAGTTTGCTATTCTTCACTCTAAATTTACAGTTCTTCCCAAGTGTATTACGCTCCCCTCAAATTTAACTTTCCTCAAATGTGCTACTCTTTTTCCTAAATTTACAGTTCTTCCCAAAACCTACCATTCCTCTCCCAAATGTATCAATATTCCCCCTTCTGATATGTACCATTTTCACTCGAAATTTACATTTCCCTATTTTACCATTACACCCTTTTAAATAATAATAATAATAATAATAAAATAATAATAATAATAAAATATCCCTCTAAATAATATCATGTTCATAATCTGCATCCTGAAATCCGCCTGTGAGTACCCAAGAAGAGATAAGGGAAATGACCCCAAGCATGGATATTTTGTTCTGGACCGCAGTACCTTATTGATATACTAGAAACTTGCCATTATTAATGTACTAGAAACTTGCCATTATTGATATACAAGAAACTTTTCCATTATTGATATACTAGAAACTTGCGATTATTGAAATACTAGGAACTTGCCATTATTGATATACTAGAAACTTTTCCGTTATTGATATACTAGAAACTTGCCATTATTGATATACTAGAAACTTGCCATTATTGATATACTAGAAACTTGCCATTATTGATATACTAGAAACTTGCCATTATTGATATACAAGAAACTTTTCCATTATTGATATACTAGAAACTTGCCATTATTGAAATACTAGGAACTTGCCATTATTGATATACTTGAAACTTGCCATTATTGATATACTAGAAACTTGCCATTATTGATATACTAGAAACTTGCCATTATTGAAATACTAGGAACTTGCCATTATTGATATACTAGAAACTTTTCCATTATTGATATACTAGAAACTTGCCATTATTGAAATACTAGAAACTCGCCATTATTGATATACTAGAAACTTGCCATTATTGATATACTAGAAACTTGCCATTATTGATATACAAGAAACTTTTCCATTATTGATATACTAGGAACTCGCCATTATTGAATTACTAGAAACTTGCCATTATTGATATACAAGAAACTTTTTCATTATTGATATACTAGAAACATGCCATTATTGATATACTAGAAACTTGCCATTATTGATATACTAGAAACTTGCCATTATTGATATACAAGAAACTTATCTATTATTGATATACTAGAAACTTACCATTAATGATATACTAGAAACTTGCCATTATTGATATACTAGAAACTTGCCATTATTGATATACTAGAAACTTGCCATTATTGATATACTAGAAACTTGCCATTATTGATATACTAGAAACTTGCCATTATTGATATACTAGAAACTTGCCATTATTGATATACTAGAAACTTGCCATTATTGATATACTAGAAACTTGCCATTATTGATATACTAGAAACTTGCCATTATTGATATACTAGAAACTTGCCATTATTCATATACTAGAAACTTGCCATTATTGATATACTAGAAACTTGCCATTATTGATATACTAGAAACTTGCCATTATTGATATACTAGAAACTTGCCATTATTGATATACTAGAAACTTGCCATTATTGATATACTAGAAACTTGCCATTATTAATATACTAGAAACTTGCCATTATTGATATACTAGAAACTTGCCATTATTGATATACTAGAAACTTGCCATTATTGATATACTAGAAACTTGCCATTATTGATATACTAGAAACTTGCCATTATTGATATACTAGAAACTTGTCATTATTGATATACTAGAAACTTGCCATTATTGATATACTAGAAACTTGCCGTTATTGATATACTAGAAACTTGCCATTATTGATATACTAGAAAAGTTTCACTAAACTCAACCAACACCCTTTATTCACAATTCTACAAGCACATTTTGAGGTGGGATATCAATTTAAAACAAGTTGTAACTTATACAAATTGGAAATCATGAATTCTTCATCTGATTGGATGCAAATGTTCAAAGAAATATTTTTTTTTTAGCTTCACTCTCACTCATTGTTAGGAATGAACAATTCACTTGCTTTCATTTGGATGGCTGAGAGTTTTTCTATTCTTGTTGGTTGAGCAACAAAGCTACTAATTAACCTTCACACACAACAATGCATTCAGCACTCGATACAAATTCCAACTGCCTTTTGTTGAATGTCACTTTAACAATTATGCCTCACTGTTCCTTTCTCATCACCTGTGGAGACGAGAATTGTCGCTTTGATTGTATACAATAGTACTTGAAGTGAAGAATTCAATATTCATGCAGTATCGCTTTCATCTGCAACTGTAATTTGGAATCCGTTGCAGAAAGCAGAACAACTGACTGTGTGCTTATTGATGTGATGGAAATTGAGATTTTGACTAACTGCAAAAGGAATTATTAAAACGACCTCATGCTATGAAATAAATATGCTATATATAGTAGTGTAGAAATATTAGAACATTCTAATCATAAAATTGTATACAGAACTTGGAAAACATACAAAAAAAATAAATAAATAAATAAAATGCGCGAATCATCCAGTGTCGATTTTCTCTCCCATCTGTGGTTAACTATGGGATTTTGAAGTCGTATCAACTATTTCCAAACAGGATTTTATATCACAATTAATTCATCCCCACTAGACTTCTCCGCTAGTCTAGTAGCTAGTACCAGGGGTGGATCCAGGACTTACTTCTGGGGGGACGGTGGGTTGTAATACTGCTACTCAGAGCTATTTTTAAGAGCTCCAAACTCTGTGATGGGTTATA
This sequence comes from Thermobia domestica, assembly GCF_964235325.1. Lineage (NCBI taxonomy): Eukaryota > Metazoa > Arthropoda > Insecta > Zygentoma > Lepismatidae > Thermobia > Thermobia domestica. Next base: position 26,952,723 of record NC_137468.1, on the reverse strand, counting down.
TATATATATATATATATATATATATATATATATATATATATATATATATATATATATATATATATATATATATATATATAAGAAAGTTTTCTCTTCTGGGGGAGCGATTGCCCCTCCTGGATCCGTCACTGGCTAGCACTAGAGATGGCGTGAATCAATGAAAAGTGACCCATGACCCACTGACCCACCATCCACTGTGATCCACTCTGACCCACCAAAATACATCGTCATTAACTCTGACTCACGATGCACGACCTCCTCTCCACTGACTAAAGAGTTTACCCTTGTCATAAAACAAGGCTATGAAATAATCACTTAGAGGTTGAATTTCTACGGTCAATCATTCAAGAATCGCTTTTTTACAGTATCAGTATATCTGACCTTTACGATATAAAATTGTAAAATGTTTGTCATGGGCTATATTATGATGAACTTCATTTAATTATCATATATAATTATCTTCTCATTGAATTACAGAAACTTTTCACTGGAAAATAGGATGAAATTTGAAAATCACAATTCAAGGTAAAGTAGTCCAACATAAAGAAAGAAAAAAAAAACAATGTAAAATTCGACTGTGTCTCGAAAGCTAAGTTAAGTCCTATTGCTGTTATTACAATTACAAATGTGAATATCCAAAAGTACCTGAAGTTCATTTTTCACATAGATATACTCATTTCAGGTAACTAAATCGAAACAAATAAGAAAAGAAGAAAAATGGAGGTCTTGAAAGTAAAACGTAGACAAATTCACCGGTATTCAGAAGATGCTGTCTACAATGCACTGAGCAGAGTGGGTCGGTGGGTCATATTGGGTCGCAGTGGATTACGTTCTGTCGACCCACGAAACATTTACAAATCTTGACCCACTTGATCCATTCCATCTCTTGTTAGTACATGCTCGACTTTGATGTATGAAGTACCAGGCCCGTATCCAAGGGGGTCTAGGAGGGGCCGCCCCCCTTAAATTTTTGCTGGCCCCCTCTAAAAATTTTACGATAGGCTTAGATATGAACTATAATATGGTTGGATCGGGCCCCCCTAACTTCAGCCGCCCCCCCCCCCATAAATTTTTGGGCTGGCTACTGGCCTGTGGAGTACCGAATTCGATTCTCGGTGAGGGAGCATTGAAATTTCAACACATTACAGTAGTTTGGACTTCGCGCGAACTAAATCATAATTCCCAATTGTAACGTTTCACTCTTATTTTTAAAATTTACCGTTAAAAGTCTTTTATCTTTCTGTTACAATTATTGCCCATAGTTCGAGTAAGTCAACACGATCAAGCACTTTAATTTTTACTCATAATTGCAAGAGAAATTAGTCACATCAAATGCATATCACAATATTAACTTTTATTCTTAAATTTCCATGAATAATCTTTTTTCTGTTGTCATAGCAACACGAAACAAATAATTATCTTTTGTTACAGCAACTAGTCATTACATGATTATCAATCTATCTCAACCAAGGATGTTATAAATAGAGGATCTGCCCATATATATCTTCATCCTATTAAATCGATGAAGCCGAAAAACAACCGAGCACGTCTGATTGGCTACTCTCGTTTCTGCCATCGCCTGATTGGCTACTTTCGTTTCCGTCATGATTGTTGGCTCAAAATATTGCGATCCTATTGGGCGGAGTGGGCAGAGTAGGGGTGGCGAAACTGTGACGTATGGCTTCAGGATTTTGTTGTAAGGGCAGATCCTCTATTTTATAAGATCCTTGATCTCAACATATATTCTACATTTGTTTCTTCTTCTTGACAACAGATTGTGCACTTTTAAGCACCGTTGCCCAAAAATAGCTACAATTAGAAATGAAAGTAATTTATAGATATCATATACACAATATTGTTGTACAATTAGTGCAACTCATTTCTATATGTCGTAAGGTCTACAAACTTAAATGTTGAACACCCTGAAGCTTAACTTTGAAGAGCTCGCCATTAAGTAAGAAGTTATCACTACTAAAAGTCTGTCTCCTTAATTCAACAACAACAGATGTAGCATGTCACGAAAACAGTCCGAAGATGAGATATGTGTATATCTTATTAAGCTGAACTAAATGACACAATTATCGGTAGATTAATCCTCATGTGTAGTTTTCGAGAAAAGTAAATGACTAAAAACTATTTATATACCTAAAATACCACTTGTGACCAACTAAAATAGGCTTTGAAAACACGTGGAGAAATTGATACTAAAATAAAACCCCATTAAGTCTTCCTAAAGACGACACTACTAAGACGATTTTCTTCCTACAAGTCTAATAGCTAGTGGGCGCGCTTTCGTTGTACGTGGTCTTGGGATCAATTCCCAATGAAAGAAAGATTGAACGTATTATCAGTTCAGATTCCTCTTAAGTTGTAGGTCCATGTTTCATATAGGCCCGGTGCTGAAAAGAGAAGTTTAACTCACAAACGAACTAGTAAGACGACATTGTAAACTATAGTTAATGAGTTATTTATAATCTAAAGCTATCACTAAACTCTTAAAATTTATTTTGCATCTATTTCAATTATGTCTTCATATTCCACTGGATTAATGAGAACGTCACAAACATGTTCTTTCAAGTTTCCAAGAAATCTTAACAATCTTGAACATAATTGATCAAATGTTCACTTTTATCATTATTTCCTCATCAAGAGTTTGGGTTTTCTTCATTTTAAGTTTATTGTTTCCTTTCATAGTATATTATACCCTGAACCTATAACTAGTAGCTACCGAAAGAAATTAAATTTGCATAATTAAAGAAAATTGTACTTCTTTTCTGTATGTGTTTCGACGAAATTTGCTAATTCTTATTCATACGTTTTTAGAGTACTCTCTGGAACAAATTTATATATTAATGGTGATGTCTGCGAACAAAAAAACTGCAGATCCAAACTGAAAGTGAATATGTGACTCTTAATTTCTTGAAACACCCGACCGATCTCGATCAAATTTTTGACGTAGATGTAGTTCTGGCCTGGGAGTAATTTTAACTATACACTTTGATGGTAGAACTTAGGGGAGGGGGAGGGAGAAATAATAAAAAATAAAACTTAATAACTCTTGAACCAAACGACCAATCTCAATCAAATTTTGAACATAGATGAAGTTCAAACCTGTGAAGTTTTTTATTATTTCATTTTGATGGTACAGCGGGGGACACTTCTAAATGGTACACCTTAGCCGTAAATCTCCATATGGCTGTACCATTTAGAAGTGTCCCCCGCTGTACAACTTAGGGAGGGGAGGGGAGGAGAGTAAATATTTGAAAACGAGTAGAACTTAATAACTCGAACCACCCGACCGATCTCGATCAAACTCTCAACATAGATAATGTTCGGACCTGGGGTGTTTCCGTCATTTTACTTTGACTGCACAATGACGGATCGGGGAAGGGGGACATATGTAATAAATAAATAAATAAATAAAAATAGAAATGACTGTCTTTGTGACTTCATCACGCTTAAACCACCGAACCGATCAACATAGATGAGGTTCGGACCTGGGGTGGTTTTTATCATATACAATTGACGGTAGAACTTAGGGAAGGAGGAAGGGAGGGGAGAAATACATAAAAATAAATAAAACTTAATAATTTTTGAACCATCTGACCGATCTCGAACAAATTTTCAACATAGATGATGTTCGAGCCTGAAAAGTTTTTTTTTTTTTTTTAATATTTTCACTTTGACGGTAGAACCTAGGGGAGGGGGAGATTAATATATAAAAATAAATAGAACTTACCTCTTGAACTACCCAACCGATCTCGATAATATTTTCAACATACATGATATTCGGGCCAGGGGTAACTTTTATCATGCCGTGCCCCACAACATGGGGAGGTTGAGAGAGTCATATAAAAATCACCGAAAATGACCAATATCAAAGAGCGCTTTAGTAATAGTAAACACGCAGCATATTACTATTTTTCCTTAATTTAACCCAGCCAAATCAGGGTACGTCTTAGATTCGAGGACGTCTTAAATTCGAGTAATTATCGAGAAATTCTTAATTAAAGATATTATTAATGTGTTAGTAAAACTATTTTGCTAGTCATAAATATTTTAAATTTTGTATCATATTCAATCATTCAGACAACAATAGTGTCCTGCGCTTGCGCAGGACATGCGGGTTTGCAAGTATGAAAATAATTGTTTGTGCATTAGCGCGCATTCAGCCGGTGCAATTGAAGCAATACTTCAGTGATCAAATTATCTCAGCCACAGTTTGGTTGTGATTTCCAATTTATGTTCTCTCGAAAATTTTTAGATCAGGTACTATTCCGTTATTCAACTCCAAACTATGCTATATAGTTTCACAGAAAGGCTTTGTCCGTCCGTTTGTCGACAGGTATCAGAGGAAAAAAGGTAAAAAATATCGAGATGCGGCTCTTAGCAATAGATTCAACGTCCCAGGGATTGCTTCACTCTCCTCCGTTAACTCTGTATTCAAACCGGAAGTGGTTGAAATTAGCCACTTGGAATTTCAACGTTTATCGCCATAGAACGAAAACAATAACAGATAGTCTGAAGCGGTTTCTTGCAAACGATCCAGCATATCAAGACAAAATATCATGACTATTCACAACATTCTATAAAACCGGAAATGGTTCAAATTTACTATTACTTCAAACTTTAATACTGATTTCCGTCGAGTAAAAGTGGTAAATGGTATCAAGATGCAGTTTTTGCAATCGATTCAGCGTCTTATGAAAAGGTTCCATTTGCTCCGTTAACTCCAGGGATAGCTTCACTCTCCTCCGTTAACTCTCTATTCAAACCGGAAGTGGTTGAACTTAGCCACTTGGAATTTTAACGTTTATCGCCATAGAACGAAAGCAATAACAGATAGTGCAAAGCGGTTTCTTACAAACGATTCAGCATCTCAAGACAAAATACCATGACTATTCACAACATTGTATAAAACCGGAAATGGTTCAAATTTACTATTACTTCCAACTTTAATACTGATTTCCGTCGAGCAAAAGTGGTAAATGCTACCAAAATGCAGTTTTTGCAATCGATTCAGCGTCTTAAGAAAATGTTCCATTTGCTCCGTTTAAGCTTTTACTCGAAACGGAACTGATTCAAATTTGCCACTTCCGGTTTCAACGTTTATCACCATAAAAAGAACTGTAACAGATACCTAGAAGCTATTTTTTTTTTGCAAACAATTAAGCGTTTCGAGACATTCACAACACACTAACAAAACCGGAAATTTACTATTACTCAGATTTCAATACTGATTTCCGTAGTGCGACTACGGTAAAAAGATATCAAGAAGCCTCCCCTTTTTTGTAGTCGATTCAATGTCCCAAGAATAGACTCCATCTCCTCCCTCAGCTCTCTATTCAAACCGGATGTGGTTGAAATAAACGATTTCCGGTTTCAATCTTTATCATCATAGAACAAAAACAGCAAGGGATAGTGAGTAATATCTTTTTGATATGGGTTTAGCGTACGAGGAACATGTTATATCTTTGAACTTATCTTTGAAGAAAGTGGGAGGAAACGGAAGAATCCCGAGGAAACCAACGTACATGGTGTTTGTCCACTACAAAATTCACTTGGCGGGGGCTGGGATCTAACCCGAGACCCCAAGCACCAGAGGTGACCGCTCTACCACTGAGCCACCGCGGCCCCAAATTTGAGTATTGAATTCGCTTAGTTTGGAAGTCTTAGTTTCACACTGTCAAACGATACTCACTTCATTTTTGCTTTTTATTTGTAACCATGAATTCCTTTATTGTGTGAATGAGCAGTAAGAGGATAGAGTAAAAAGAATAAGGCACAACAGGTCTAGTAGTGAATCGCAGTTCACTTTCGTATTTCTCGTCTTTTTTCTAAGCGTGTCACACTATACAGGGTGTAACAAAAAGGTACGGCAAAATTTCAGGGGTGGATTTCTTATGGGTAGACAAGCAAAAAAGTTCATATGACCATATGTTAGGAAATGCATCGTTACATAGTTACGGCAGTTGAACCGTTTGATGCTGTGAAATAGCACATCTGGTCGCCTCTTAATGTGACTCAATTTAAATCTCAATAACTCAGCCCCTAATTAAGCTAAGAAGGTAATTTTGGTATCAATGTGTTCCTTAAGGATGAAGCTCTTCGTCTACATGTATTTCATATATGTGGGGGTACAACGGTGGACGGGGGAATGAAACTACCTGTTTTCTTGTTGTTTTGCATCACGTAGTTACCCTCCCCCGTCCACCGTAGATACCCTCCACATACATGAAATACATATCAGTCTAAAGCTTCGTCCTTTAGGAACACATTCATACCAAAATTACCTTTCTAGCTTAATTAGCGGCTGAGTTGTTGCAGTTTAAATTGAATCACGTTAAGGGACTACCAGAATGTGACTATTTCCCAGCATCAAACGGCTCAATGGCCGTTTACTGTGTAACGATGCATTTCCTGACATATGGTTATATGAACGTTTTTGCTTGTCTACACATAAGGAATACACTCCTGAAATTTTGCCGTACCTTTTTGTTACACCCTGTAATAAGGGGTACGACAGTGAATCGGGCGATTTTAAAAACGTTATTACGAGCAAACGATGAATTTTATTTGGGTGTAACAAGATGGAATACAAACTAAGCAAGCATAAAAGCACTTAGTTATTTGTGAGTTTAAATCACCACCCAGAAAACAGTGTGGATAAAATATAGAAAATAATGCTTCACCGAAAACGTTACTACTCAAAAACAGGCCCGTATCCAGTGGGGGTCTAGGAGGGGCTGGGCCATCCTAAATTTTTCCGCCCCCCCCTAAAATTTTCACGGTAGGCTTGCAAGTGAACTATAATATGGGGATGAAATATAATTTTTTTGGATCTGGCCCCCCTAACTTCAGCCGGGCCCCCCCTACATTTTTGGGCTGGCTACCGGCCTGCTCAAAAATGACATTTTGCAGATGATCGTCATCCTGTTGTACACGTTCACTAACCCTCTTGCTAAGGTCACTCATTACTCTTTGCAGCATATCTAAAGGAATTCTTGGAACACATTCGTGAACGCGACGTTTCAGTTCTGGATTAGCGTACAGACACATTAAAAAAAAAAACACACACACACATTATTGTGATAATTTTCTTTTGTAGCGCATCACTGTTTGTTTATTTTTTATTTTGCAACAATCCTTTCTGTTCAGTGATTTAAATTCACAAGTAAATAAATGCTTTCATGTGTATCTCGTATTGTAACTTGTTACACTCATATAAAGTTCATAACTTCCTCATAATAACGTTTTTAAAATCGCCCGATTCACTACTGCACCTTGTATAAAGTTGCCTACTGTAGGATGGTCTGCTATATGGAGTGCATTTTTTCACGCTGTACCCTAGCCAATTGTTTCAAGTTGGTAACAAGGAAGCAGGTGAGGGTAGATTTACCACGAAGATACACCACCCAAGGATGACGAAATGTCATGTGGTATATCTTATGGGGGTCAAGGTGGAACAAAGCTAGTCCTGCGAGGCTTCTAACCCTCAGCGCTCGCTGAAGCATTTTCGACTAAGTTTCGTAACGTAAGGAAATAACTTTTTATGGATTATATATTTCGTACAATGACAAATTATTATTATTTTTATCATATTTTAATAATAAAAATGTTATTAATTCTTTTTTTAAGAGTCTTCATCCCGGCGAAATTAAAATACCGCTAATTTTACAGTAATTATGTGATATCTTCAAATAGATAAAAGATAATCGAAATGTGGAACAAGAGCGCCCTAGACAATATCATTTTACATGAGAAACCGTTATCACGACTCACTTATCTGCTTTCGATTTCGAGCCATTTTGAAAATCGCCATTTATTTTTCGCGTTTCTAAACAGCTGAAAACATAAAGCTACTAGGTGACTTGTGATAACGGTACCTCACGCAAAATAATCTTGTCTAGGGCGCTCTTGTTCCATATTTCAATTATCTTTTATCTATTTGAAGATATCACATAATTGCAGTAAAATTAGCGGTATTTTAATTTCGCCGGGATGAAGACTCTTAAAAAAATATAAAAAAAAAAACTTCCAATTAGCCGGGTTTGAACCCTCGCTGAAAGCGACTTCCATTACTAGTTCATCTGGTAGCACGCTCTGCTACTAGGAGCGATAGCACTTGGTGTTTGATTTATGCTATATGTATGCTACGAGGCGAGAAACGGATAACTTTAACCAATCAGAACCGTGTATTTAGCTCCTATGGCTAGAGTCGAGCGTGATTAAAATATATGCATCTAGAGCACAATGTTTAAAAAAAAAAGGTGGGGAGGTTAAAAAACCAACTGAATCACGTTTCATCCCAACAGCTCGCTATACTAGAGTTGATTTAGTTGAGTATTAGCGTCCCCAAGTCTAAAGATTTTTCATAGTGATTCGAAAAATAAGAATTAATATGATCTACAAATCGTTTATTGATAAATACGCCGTTTTGTACATACGTTAAATTTTAAAATGGCTGTCAGCATCATTTATTATTATAATTTAGTAACTCATATAACATTACATTTGTATTTGCACTAGAAATTTGACTACCTCAATACATTTGAGAACCACGGCAAGTCACTACTTTTGCACATACTCATTAGAAAGCATATTCAGTTAAGTTAATGTGAGAAACAATTAAATCCCCTTTACTCATAATGAAAACAAAGCTTTGACCAATTATGTATATGACGTCTGCCTTAATTTGCGTGTAGAAGCAAGTGAAAGATATAACGTGAGAACCTGTTAGCAAGAAACAACGTTGCATCTAAATAATAAGTGCGTTTCAATTAGTCTAAGGAATTAATTAATCGGCCTATTATTTCGTAGAATAAGATTAAACTTGATAAAAGAAGAAAGCTTCAGGCAACATCGATTATAAATAGTGCATAAACTCCAAAGAATATAAAGTGACGAATAAATAACTGCTCAGTATTTAATAGTTTTATGAACAAAACAATTAAGATGTCGACGGTAGGTCAGTGGTAGACAGTGCTCACCTCTGGTGTGGGGGGCGTCTGGTTTTATCTCAGTCTCGCTATGTAGGCTTTGTTGTGGATAAACACCGCGTGCATAGGTTTTCTTAGGGGTTCTCCCGTTTCTTCCCACTTTCTTCATTTCACCATTTCGTACATTAAAAATGAAATGAAATTTCTAAGTTTTACATCCCACGGCTATGTCGACTAGCCTAAAACAGACGGTGATAATGAGAAACCGAAGGAAATGGTGGAATGAAGAAAGTAGGAGGAAACAGGAGAACCCCGAAAAAACACGCACACGTTGTTTGTCCACAAAATTCACTTGGCGCGAGCTGCGATCGAAGCAAGGACCTCATCACCAGAGGTGAACGCTCTACCACTGAGAAACCATGGCCTCCATTTCGTACATTATCATTATCACCTGTATCGGGACGTAAAACTAAATATGAAATAAAGACAATTAAAAACTAAAATGAAGCGTGTAGGAAAAAGGAATCAACATCCAAAGGTGTAATTGTTGGCAGGAAATGTCACAAAAGTTTGCACATGCCGATGTGCCTGAAGTAAATGTCAAATAGTCGAAGGTTGTTAGGATAAACAAGATTAGCAAGAAACAAGATGTAATGAAGATATATGTCGTAAGGACATAGAGTAAAAAGATTATATAAGTATATGAATTAGTTGGATTCAAAAGAGATTCGTGTGAAAAGATTTAATAACAAGGATACGATTAAAAGATAGAATAAAGAGTTCTGGTTATACATAAGAGTGAACACATTAGTTTGATTTATAGTCGGTACAATTCCAGATAGTTTAAAATAATTATTATTTCATGTACCAACACTAGCCAAATACCCTTTAAGGAAGTAACATCATTTTATTTTAGAAAGTAACAGTAATAACAATCAGCGCCGTAACTTAGATTCTTTTCTGGGGGGAGGGGGCAAGCATTAATTTGGGTCCCCTACAAAAAGTTATTTTTCTAATTGTTGGGCCCCTCTTTCCATCTTTCTCTTACTCTTTATGGGCCCTCCCGGACGGCAAGGTTTGCGGGACCGTTAGTTACGCCCCTGGGCCTGTTCCATACATGACAAATTAATTAAGGGGACAATATGGACAAATCTCAAAGCCATACGAATAAATATTATTTCTAGGGCCTCTAATAGTAGACTTTTTACCTCTTGTATGTTGTTTTGTTTAGATCTATGTAATGTTGCGAACCTGTTTGGTGCTACATTTATAATTTCATGTTCATATCGTATACGGAGTACGAAAATTTTGTATTAAAGTGGGACCCTCGAATGACAGGGAGCTTCCGTGGGGGGCAGTTGCCCCTCTGCCTCCACAAGTTACGGCCCTGATAATAATAATAATAATAATAATAATAATAATAATAATAATAATAATAATAATAATAATAATAATAATAATAATAACATTTAACTTGAAAATGTCCATGAAATTAATTCTGAAATATATCCTCGCGAACCTCTGTACCGGTATTACGACATTGGCACTGTGACGTTGTTCTTCTTCTGGTAAGCACCGCCTTAAAAGCGAAGCAAAAAATACGTTGCCAATGTCTTGGACAAGACTTATCGGCAATTTACAAAAGTAAATAAACGTGTATAATGTATCTAAAGATTTGATTAGTAGAAAAAGGGCAAAACTAATAAATATAGGAAATAATAATAATAGAAAATCTACGAAAACAATTGCGTAAAGAAAACGTCAAAATCGAGAGAAAAGTTCAGACAATGAGAGAGGGCTTAATACTCAGTTGGTCAGGGCTAAAAAGGTGGGGAAAAGGTGGAAATGTATGATGGAAAAAGTGTAAAGGAAAGAAATGGAGGTAAGAACGAGTAAATGTACAAAGAAGATATGTGTAGTGTGTGTGTGAAGAAATCCGCACTTGACCTCCGTGCTTTACACAGGCACCACGGGAACACAATATGCACTCGAAGGCTGTCACTCACGAACTCTACTGTGGAGTTCTGAGAAGAATGAAAGTAACAGCAGTGGCGATGCTACAGGGGGGAGAGGAAGGGTGACCGCCACCCCAGTAATTTTTCTCGCCCCTCTTTCGCCTCCCCCATTTGTCTATGTACAACCGGTGAACTCGTGATCATGAATTGCTGCTGTAGAATTTGTCACTGAAATGTTTATTGTTCATTGACATATTTACAGATACAGAGACTACCTTTGTTCATTAACGCATTCTTTAATATCGGTTCTGATCGCTAATTAATTAAGCTCTTCTGAGTATGGTTAACCACTGAGTATTTACACGTTTTTACGTTATAGTTTTCTTATTTACTGCTCTTTTGACATGAAATTTACCACATATATTATTTTGCCGATTACTTCCCCATTTATGCATAATATACGAGTTTGAAACTCTAAAAAGCGAAACTCAAGTATTGTATATCAATTCCATTTTAAAATGGATTTCTTATAGGAAAATAACATTAAATTTCTTCTATCTTAACGCCTATAGCTTTTTAGAAAATTATTTTCATGTGTCTTATACCAGGGCTTTAAGCACAAAATCTCATATTTTTTTAGCCGTTATCAAGAAGAGAACATACTTACAGCAAAGTGTTCTCTAATAGAACTGTCACCACCATGAACGGAGCATGTCTCTTTTCATGTGTGGTATTTATCGATCCTTACCCATACTATATATATATATACAGAGAGTGAGAGAGAGTAGCATACAAATGGAAGAACATAATTCGCGAAACCATGGTTCAAACCTCGTCAAAGGAGAAAGTAGATTTTTGTTTCACTCGCCGTGGCCTTTCCGAACACTGTGGAAACCAACGTAAATTTAATGTTGAATTGCCCTTTCATTTTAGTCTTCAATGAAATAAACGATTCGTAAGCTCTTTTTATCAGCTCCATTAACCGGGTAGACTTTTTGTTTTATTTTCCAATTTACTTTTTTTTTTTTTCATGGGCTGGTTTGTAATGCAGTACTCAATGCAGAATATGTCGAGAACATAGATTGAACATACACAGAACGAAAGTTCATCCGCCCTTAATACATGATGATTTTGTGAATCACTTTTAAAACCAACGGATAAATTTGAGTAAAGGTTTTTCTGTAGCTTTATTGATTAAACAAGTGTTTTTTTGTTATTTGTGGCCTTATTTCGATTCCGAGTTGGACTGTTGAACTTGTAGTTTTGGTTCATCGACAGAAATTGAAAGGCTAATTCAGTCTAGACTTAATTTGTGTAGAAAGCTAAAACAAAAGCCTCTTGTGATTACTGAAGTGGTGGTTACCTACCAACGAGTTAAATGAGCACCATTTTGCTCTTTCGTTGCCTTATGTAAGCTGTATATATCTATATAATTTCAGGTAGCTTAACTCTGTACCAACTCCTCAACCGCACTAAAATGCCGTTTTTCGTGAGATCAGGAAAATCAAGGAATGCCGAGCTTGCCACCCAGTGTTGTGAAGATAATCGGAGAGTTATTGGAAAGAACGAAGTAACGTACTCCCGTCTACAAAATCAGCATTAACAGGAAGGGGAGAGTAGATATAATCCCAAAGGCATGAGTGTCAAAAACCGTCTGGTAGGCCTTGGTCCTCTCAAGGCTATTGAGCCAGGAGTTTAGATTTTAGCTTAACTTTGCTTTCAATTTTTAACTTGTAGATTAAGGTGTATCGATTTTTTTTTATTTGTTAAGGTGGGTAGTGCGGAAAAGTGACCTTTTGTGACCAAAAGGACCCCTGTTTTTTTTTTTTCAGAATTTTTGAGGTATTTTAAGTGGCGCGCATCGAAATTTAAATTCTGATAGTGTTATATGCAACACGCACAACCATTTTACAAAAATATCATTATTTGGCTACTATGTTAATAAAACTCCAACCGACCAAAGCAATATATATATATATATATATATATATATATATATATATATATATATATATATATATATATATATATATATATTAATAGTATAGTTTGTATTACAGTTTCGGCTATGTTACATAGCCGAAACTGTAATACAGATATATATACTATTAAGATATATATATATATATATATACTGGTTTGGTCAGTTGGAGTTCTATCAACAATCTTGAATTTTCCAAACTTGCAATGAATAATTTACAAGTTGACTACATTATGTTTTTTTCTGCATTATGGTTATTCATTGTTTTGTTTATGACAAGTGTGTTAAATTTGTGCCTCAGGAATGGTTTCCTGTGCCGTTTACTTATAGTTTTGGTTTAAAAAAATTGTAAATTTCAGGCTAAAAAATGCCTCTTTTCTGTTGATGTTTTCCAATTGTCTTTGACCATGAGTTTTACTCGAAAGTTTTCCGATATAAATGACTAAATAAAAGATTTGGCTTTCTAGTTACTAACAGTTCCTCAAATACTGTCCTTTATTATGCTTTGAAAATAAACCAAAACTCACCAGGAGGAGGTGGCTGGACTGTGAGGTTCACCCATCAATTCACCCTAAGTTATGTTAGCAAACATGATTATACTAAGGGGCAGACCAAGATTTCCTTCAACTTTCCTCCTTGGATTTTATAGTCACTTTCTGTTCGAAATGTCGGTATATAACCTTTAGATTCCAATTTCGCTTTGATGTATCCATCACGTGCGCTGACGCCCCGCGCCGGTAACAGAAGAAGCAGCCTCTGCGATAATTTTCTCAAGTCGTCAAACTCTTTGAGTGTGACAAGGAAAATCTTCAATTTTCGCTTTTTAAAAATATAATCATCTACTTCTTCATATGAAATATTATTGGTCAACGGAGTTTCGTGAAGGGAGCATGAAGCCCAATCATATAGACCATAGTATATTTCTGCATTAAATTTGATGGTTGGTACGAAAGAAGAACGAAACATATACAAAGTAGACAGAAAAAGTAACGAGATAACCCTATACTTTATCTTCGGAAACTATATGATCAGTTATAGAAAACACAGAGAAATAAATACTTTTCTAAAACTCGTTTTATTTTTAATATATTCAAAAGCATTCTTTCCGGGAAGCGAATGGTAATATTCGAAAAACATTCCATTTATCCATTTGCTACTCAAAATTAGAGAGTATTCCGAAACTAAGTCCGGTATCCAACACAGGCACTTTTTCCACTTCTTTGCATTTCTCTCAATGTAAAGAAATTAGATTTTTTAAAAATGTACGTATTATTAATGAAAAAAAGGCTATATTTTGTTGAATATTTAAGAATTACAGGGATTTTTGAAGAGAAATTTGCTCAAAGGTTTCCTTACCTTGCCTTAAATGTAGTTTAATATGCCTTGTTCCAGATGCTCCTAGAAATTGGTGCTTGTAAGTTTGAGTTTTGAATAAAAGGAAGACTTATGGATGCAACATGAGTTCAATACTTTCAAATTGTTGGCTCCTGGTGAACGAAGAATGTGTAAACATTGGAAAATCCTAATGAGTCCATTTCTAATCACTATGATTAGTGTTCTGCACCAATCGCCCTCATTACTGGTTATGGAAGTTGTTACTAACTTGTCAGTGGAAGTATTTCTAAATTGTTTTATTGTGATTTGAACCTGAGACCATGTGTACTGCAAACAAGTGATATATATATAGGGTGTTTCAAAACAACATCGACAAACTTTTGGGAGGTGATTTCTGGCACTAAGATAAGACTAAAAGTATAAACCAACCTGAGTGCACAAATACTTCCTTTTGAAGTTATAAGCTGCCGAGAACATGGAAAAGTGAATTTTAAAGGACCAAGCTTCAATACTGGAACCTACCATACTCCAATCAAGACTTCACTTAGGAACCAATATGTGCTCTATCCAAATATTCATGTTTCAGAATCTTACGGCACTTCCGCAACCATTTTTATAGAGGTAATTTGTGGGTACTTCCCGTAGCCAAACTCCGTCTATAAAAATCCTTGGGTGAGTACCTTAGGATTCTGGAACATGGATTTTTGAATAGGGCACATATTGGTTCGTAAGTGAAACATTGACCCGACTACGGTAGGTCCCATAGTTTTGGAGTTATGGACCTTTAAAGTTCATTTTTTCACGTTTTCGGCAGCCTATAACTCAGAAAGGAAGCATTTGTGTAACCAGATTGATCTATACTTTTTGTCTTATCTTGGTGTCAGGAATTACCTCTCTCTCAAACGTTGTCGGTGTTGTTTTGAAACACCCTGTTATACATGAGAAAGAAATAAATTCATATGACTAAAATTTTGTCTTATGAGAGTACAAAATCAAATATATAACTTTCTTAACCAAATGTGCGTGTTATCAGGGTTAGAAAGAAATTAAAGAATCAAGTTTATCTAACCATATGTTCATCTTAACAGAGTTAGTTAAGGGAACAAGTTCTTATAGCCAAATGTTCGTGTTATCAGGATTAGAAATACATTCTTATAACTAATTTTCTTCTTCTCAGAGTTACAAAGAAATTAAAGAAATAAGGTCTTATAACTAAATGACAATCTTATCAAAGTTAGAAGGAAACTAAAGAAAGAAGTTTCTGTAACCGAATGATTATTTTATCACAGTTATAAAAAAATTAAATAAGATCTTATAACTAAATTTATGTCTTATACTTCAAGACTCAGGTGTCCGAAGACACTTTGAACGTGAGAATACATTTTAATGTTTTAAAGAATAAGGAGATAGGCTCAGAATTACGTAATTGCCAAAATGGATCTTTTGGCTTGCAACACACTGGTTGCCGTAGTGGTTGGCTTTTAAATCTCGGATAACGAATGATCACCATCTGTCTCTTAAGTGTCCCCTGAGTATCTTCAGTTCTTATGCTTTGAGAGAGAAGATTCAGCTATCACAGTAAAAACGAAGTACAATTCTGTCTGAAGAAAATTTAGCGACTGTAGTCACATGGGGGTTCATAACGTACTGTCAACCAGTTAAGACTCAGAGAACCGACAAAAAATCGTTGAAGCACTTAGATAGTTAAAATAAAGTAGAATATACACAGTTAGTAATTAATATAAGTACATTATTTTAATCAAGAACGGAATGATATATTTACATCTTATCAAGATTAGAAAGAAATTAAAGAAATAAGTTCTTACGAGATGTATCGGAGAGTTTTAACTACTAACACTAACTAATAGAGACACAGCATTAAGTTTTATGTCTTTTTTTTTTAAGACTTCTCTGCACGGCCTCCTTGGACAGTCACACATTCCTTCCATCATTTTTTGTCCTGTCGAAGGATGCTATTGTAGAGCTCTGCAGATTGCATGGAAAACCATTCTGACGCAATCTGTTTTGTCAAATTGGAACCTCAAAGTGGATTCTTCATCTGTGGATACAGGAAGAAGTTGCTTGTGCCAGAACAGGAGAACACAGCGGATGCGGCAATATTTTAAAGTTGCGTCTAGCAACTTCCTCTGACACAGCTTGTGATGCATGAGCGGGTGCATTGTCTGAATCCCTTTAATAAATATACCGCCAAGTTTTTGATCAACAGAACCCCCTAACATCCTCAGAAGTGAACAGTAGTATATACGAGAGACAGTACCACCCTTCTGAAGGTAGTCTATAAAGATGACTCCAGGACAATTCTAAACAGCCTGGAGCCTGTAAACGGCATACTTTTGTACCATTGCCATTTTGGGGAGAAGTGATGAGGATTGTGTCCATTCCATGGTCATCTGTTTTGTCTCCGAATTATATAGATAGCTCCAACATTCAGCCATAGTTATCACACTGAAAAAAAGAAGAAAATCTCCTAATCTAGCTCCAACAGACTCATCAAGTGACTCGACATATCGCAACATGTTTGTTCCTGAAGAGGAATCAGCAAACAAGGAACCAAGGGAACCCTTAGACATGTGCAATTCATCATAAATAATTATTTTACACATACTAACGTAACTGAGTCCAACTTCCTGAATTATATTACGGATGTCATATAAATACCCCTCAAACCATTACGGAGACACAACCAACTTGCAGAGTACCTTCTTGACAACTTGGGCCTATGGTATCTATGGGTTATACGCCACACCGGACCCTACCCGTACAACTGGAAAGGTGAGTCATCCGATCACATTATACATTGCCAATTATCTGAAGTTCAATCCTTATACGTTCTCAAACTCACGTGAGTCGCCACTGCCCATGCTCAGCGGTTAGTAGCGGCGCTCATGTCGGTCAGACACGTTGATGGGTCGTCTGAATCAATTCATACTTGGATTGACACTATGGATCGTGAAAGTTTCAATGTCTGGAGAATTCCGACTTAAATATACACAATCATTTCACGCTCAAACACCATTAATTTTGGTTGTAATGGGCCCTTAAAAGTATTAAAATATTTATTAAGATCTTAAATTTTAAGAGAGGGCCCAAATTTCATATTTCATATTTTCTACTGTGGCCAGAATATATACATTCATCTCAGGAAATATTCCAAGTTACGCCTTTGCGCCTTCCCCCTCCAGATGGAATTTCCAAAAGTCTCTTCCTTAATGGTACATACATCATAAATCCTGTGTAGTGTTCAAATTTCTGTTTTCTATAGCTTAAAAAAGTTTGGCATAGGTGTAACAAGACCAGTCAGTCAGTCAGGATTTCGTCTTTCCTATTCATTGTATTACAGAACAGAATTACTACTAACTAGAACTTTACACCAAACTAAGATTTGCAAAACAAGAATCTCGGTTGTAGCTATGGTGAGTCATTTCCTTTGAAGATTACGAAGATATGTTTCACAGATCTTTGGATTTTTTAAAATCTGTTCTCTTCTCTATTAATACTTGACGTGGTTCGAAGCTTCTTTGACATAACGTACTTTCTATCAACCTTTACATTTTCTCCCCCTCCCGCCCCCCCCACACACAAGAAAAAGTGAATTATAGTTCCGAGTTTCAAATGTTGAGTGTGTAAAAGAAAGAGTCCTTCATTATCAGTATTAAAAGATTCTAACTTTGCCAGAACCTAACATGACCCTGGAAATGTTTTTGTTTGTATGGTGTAGAAAGTATCATACGAGAAATAACTTTCGTCATGTCTTGTTTCTTTTGAAAAGTATGAGACTAGTTTCCAAACATAAGTTCCTAGACAAATACACACACACACACAAACAGAGAGAGAGAGAGAAAGTTAGCGAAGTCTGCCGCCTTCTTTTGCAACCTTTCACTGAAGTTTTCAAGGAGATTGATACGTATATATATAAAGAGAGAGATTTTTGTACTAAGAGTAGACGCTAGCTTGCTTTTCCAGCATCAAATTTAATGAATATCAGAAAGTAAGTTCTTGGCAAATGAAACTGTTCGATGACATATCCAATCAATCACCAGATAAATACGACAGTATGTGTGTGAGTATGTGGGCAAAATCTCAAGTTCATATATATATATATAAAACTACATATACTTGTATTTACCTAAAAAGTTTTTCGTAAGAAAGTTCAGAAGGAAAATCTTCTTTCGGGAAATTAGATTATAAACTTGTCAGTACCATATAATTGTATATATATATATATATATATATATATATATATGTGTGTGTGTGTGTGTGTATGTATGTAACTTATTTTATTTTTGCTTTTGGAAAAAAATAAAAAAAAATACGAGGAAACTTCTTCACAGTAGTTTTTATATTATTTTTGTTAGACTTTTTTCTTTCTTACGAAGTAAGAGAGATGTAGAAGAAGAAGATGGAGTGAAATTTGATTCTGTCTTCTTTATTTTGTTTGTCGTCAGTTTCTTTTTTTTCTTCTTTTGTCATTGATAACATGATTTCTTGACAGCAAAAATTCAACTTTCTTTTTTTTTCCTTCTTTTGTGAAAAGAAACATCAGAAACACCAAATTAAATTGGCATTATATGAAGAAATGAATTTTATCTAAACATTTAACAAAAATTTTTCCTTTATTGAGTTAAAGAGAAAAGAAAACAAGCATAACAAAAAGTTGTACAATTTCAAAATAAAGAAAATATATCAATAACGGTGTTTAATACTACATGTGCCAACATTTATGTAGACAATTAATTTTTCAGTTATCTTTGAAACAAGCTGAAATTTTAATGGATTGATTTTAGTGATTTCGTTTTCAATTCTAGTTAAATATCCTATAGCTCATTGTTTTTGACAGAAACGCGACCCCTGCTAACGCTCAGGGGCGGATACAGAACGGACTTCTGGGGGGGGTTCTAATACTACTACCTAGAGATACTTCTAAGAGCTTCAAACTCTGGGATGCGTTTTATTTATATATAAAATAAGAAAGTTTCCTCTTCTGGGGGAGCCCCTGCCAACACTGTTGTCGTAAATTCCGGCAACAGGCGTATTTTAGATTAATTAATGATGAACTATGAAAATTTGCACATAATTGATATCCTGTGGTTTTAAGCAAAAATTTGCGATAAAATCTCAGGTCTTTATTGTTCTTGGTTCAAAAGATATATACAATCAAACTTCAGGTTGCGCAACTTTACGGACGCACTGAACTATACCATACTTACTTGTAGAAGACATTTGTTTATTGCATTTGACAAATGGACCCAATAGTATTTTTTTTTTTATTTTTCAGTTTTCATGCCTTGACTTCCGATCATAGGGCTTACATACGCTGGATGTATTTATTGGAAGTTTCATAAACAGCAATAAAAAATCATTTTCTTTATTTTTTTAATTTTTTTTTATTTATTTATTTAAAGAAGAAAATTAATATATTGGATGTATCCAATATACTAAAGAATATACATAAAAAATACATAAGCATATTAAATTATAAAATAACAATATACAAAATATTAATGAAATAAAATAAAAGAATAAGAAAAATAACTGCTACAGAAATTAACAAGTAACTTTTCTACGTATAAGTGCTATTACTTCTCTAAAGGAAATCGGACTTCCTGATTCCCTTTATTGGTAGAGTTTAACGTACCCGGTATTCAGAGATGACAGGACTTCGGACTTAATTCAATGCACTTATTTCAATATTGCGAATATTTTTTTGTATTTTTTATGCAAAGAATAAAAAGAAAATGGCTCACATAAGCAAATGCTTGTGTGTGAGCCTGATTCTCGTGTTTTATTTATTTTCTTATCGTAACATATGAGGTTTATTCTTACTTTTAACTAACAATAGTTTTTTTTAAACACTTTTTAATTCTTTTAACCATTGTAAAATTAACCTTTTATATGTTTTGAAATTACTTTCTTCTTTGATTCGGAGTGGGAGTTCATTATAGATCTTCGATGCTCTGTAATATGTTTGGTGTTGAGTTATAGATTTAGTCGTTGCTCTAATTTCTAAATTTTTGTTTACCACATTTCTGGTTATATACGTATGTTTTATTACTTCCCAATCGTTTCTGTTCTTTTTAACATATATTAATACCTTCTGCAAATATAATTTTGAAAGTGGTAATACTGAGAATTGGTCATAGATTCTATCTAGTCTACTCTCAAGTCCCTTTTTTAAACATATTCTTACAATATTATTTTGCTGAACAATCAGAGGTTTTAAATGAGTAGGGTAAGCAGCTCCCCAAATTAATATACCATATGTAAGTATACTATTTACAAGAGCATAATATACAGTTCGTAATATTTTTATGCTTACAATGTTTCGTAATTGAACAAATTTATATAATAATTTTCTTAGTATCGTGGCGATATGTGTAATATGAGAAGACCATTTTAGATGCTTGTCAATAAATATACCTAAGTATTTTACTTTATTTTCACTAATAAGAGGACTACAGTTACATTTTTCAATATTTTGACAATGATGCAATTTAAGTGACATGTTTTCTGGCTGTCCTGTTAAAGTTGGTGAAAACGTTACATACCTGTTTTTTTCAGCATTTAATACTAACTGACTATTATCAAGCCATTGTTTTACTTTCTTCATTTCTGCTTCAGTTTTTTTAAATACATCTGTCCATGTTTTACCAGTAAATATAAGTGAGGTGTCATCAGCAAATGATTGTATATGCCCGTCCATTTTTAAATTACACAAATCATTTATATAAATTAAAAATAATATTGGGCCTAATACAGTTCCTTGAGGGACTCCTTGTTTTACATATAAATAATTGCTTTGAAAATTACCTATTTGGACGGCCTGTTTTCTGTCTTTCAAATAACTGTTAAACCAAGATAGCGATATACCCCTTAATCCACATCTTTCTAGTTTATTTAAGAGAATTTTGTGTGATATTGTGTCGAATGCTTTAGCTAGGTCTAGGAAAACTGCTATTACTTTTTCAGCTTTATCAACAATTTTACAAACAATCTCTGTTAAATTGTATACTGCATCTGATGTACTTTTACCTTTTTGAAATCCATATTGATTTGAAGAAAAGAATTTATTTTGTTCAAGAAAATTAACTAATCTTCTCTTCATACATTTTTCTAACAGTTTAGCACAGTTACTGAGGATTGATATAGGTCTATAGTTATTAGGATCAGCCTTTGATCCTTTTTTATATATAGGTTTTATTACAGCAGTCTTAAAATCATCAGGAAATACACCTGTTTCTAAGCTTAGGTTAAAGATATACTGCAAAGGTTTTAATATATTTGATTTCGTATGTTTCAATACACTTGCTGATAATCCATCTATACCATCCGTTTATGCTAATGTTACAAGTTGCTTCATTTTTCCATATTTCTGTTAAGACAATTATATCTACATTTATAGCAATATTTTGTAACAATACTAAAAATTCATCTAAATTTTTTCCAACACTTCTGATATTCAATTGAATAATCGTGATTCCTGTTTTATCACTAAATAATTCATTAAAAGAGTCTATATTATTACAGATGTTAGTGTCTATATTTTGGTATAAGAAAATTTCATTAATTACCTGTTCCATCTTGAGTGAAGTTGACAGTCCTGTTGAGCCACTTAGTTTTGCATGTTTTGTAGATTTTCTAGCTTTTTGATATGTTTCACTCGGGATGTTTCGTCTTTCCTTAGAAGCACTTTTCCATCACGCACCCAAACAAATCGGAAACCATTGTTCCTGGCGAATTGTTTTGTTTCGTATAGCACTTTTCGATTGTTTGGTGTTAATTGTTCATTAACAAAAACTCGATTGTTCGGGAACTCGGGTTTGACTTCTGACGCTAATAAACTCTTTTTTTCTCGAAACTTCTGAATCCAGTTGTCCCTAATTACCTTTGAAGAAAGTTTAGCTATAATTATTCTGGGCTTGTCTCTTCTTGATGTGGGCAGTCTATAGGATTTTTGTATATCTTCACTTTTTGTTATTATTCCAGCTGCCTTCGCTACCTTCATTACCATTTCATTGGTTTGTTCTTCTTTTGTCTCGGGAATTCCAACTATTTCTATTTCATCTAACTGTTTTTGTTCTAGTTCACTTACTTTGTCCTCTAGTGTTCCAATTGCTTCTTTCAGTTTTTTGTTTTCTGTTCCCAAAGTTTCCGACTTTTTCGTTAGATCACTAACTGATTTCTTTAGATCACAAATTTCCTTAGTAAAGTCATCAAATTTGTCCGACAGAAAGTTTATGGTTTTCTCCAGATCACGAATATTATCTTTCATTTGCATAATTTTTGGCATATTTGCATGAATTTCACTCACTTGTTGCACTAGCTTTTTCAAGTCAGTATCTTGGTTTAGCGTACACTCCGCACTATTGCCCGATTTGCACACATCACACTTCCACTGTTCTTTTCTTGCTCCCAGTTTTCGAATATTTTCTGCATTTTTCAAGGATGTACATTTGGCGTGAAAATAATTATCACAACCACCGGTACACGAAATAATTTCTTTGAGATTGACGGCTGAAATTTCTTTCTTGCAACTACCACACAAGTCAGACATATTTGCAATGAAAGCAAATCTGCAGGAGCGGTTGTACTACACGTCTTGCTTGCACGAGCGCTGACACGAGAATGATTATTATGTGATTCTTTTGCAACAACTAAGTAATTTATGTTTAAGTGTGTTTATGTACTTCGGTTATTTTTGCTTCTTCCTTTTGTAGGAATTTTGGATCCTGAGAAGGATGCAGATACTATTTTAAATCTACATATGACACAAAATATTTTTTAATTTGTGTCAATTTGAAAGGGTGTATTAGATTTAAACTGGTGTTCAAATAAGTAGGTACACTCATGTCCAAAATTATTGTCGCATGTCTATAAATATGTTGTTGTGAGAATATAATTTGATAACGAATTCGCCTGGTATTTCTTATAATGTTAGTATCTGTATAATCGGCAAAGACATGTATGGGGCAAATTTCATGTCAAAAGATCAGTAAATAAGAACAATAAAACAAAAATAAAACTTTCTCATTGATTTAGCAACATTTTGTTTTATTAATCCTAATTTTCGTATTTATATTTTTTTCCTATAGAATTTACCACAAACATACATTTTCCGATTATACACATAGTATCAGTATTAAAAGTACCCTGCAAAATCATTATCAAATTATATTCTTACAAGAAGACAGTTATAGATATGCGACAATCATTTTGGACATAAGTGTACATTCAAAAGATATTCTACACTGTGCTTTGTTTCAGAAAATAATCGAGTTTGAGGGATGAAAAATTTAGAGAATGCATCATTAATTTTAATGTTTGCTGATCACTCCTCATCTATTTTATAAAATTGAAAGTGACAATGTTTGTGACTCTTAATCTCTTGAACCGCCCGACCGATCTCGATCAAATTTTCAACATAAATAGGGTTTGGACCTGGGATGTTTTCGTCATTTAACTTTTACGGTGCAACCTAGGGGAGGGGGAGGGAGGAGATATATAAAAATCAATTTATATAAGACTGAAAGCGACTATTTTTGTAACTTAATAACTCTTGAACTATCCGACCGATCTCAATCAAATTTTCAAGATACATGAGGTTCGGATCTGAAAACATATTTGCAATTTCACTTTAACGGTAGATCCTTAGGGAGGGGGAGGGGAGGGGGACGTATAAATAAAAACTAATAAAATCTAATAACTTATGAACCACCCATCCAATCTCGATCAAATTTTCAACATATATGAGGGTCGGGCCTTGGGAGTTTTTTTTTTTATCATTTCACTTTGACGAACCAACGTAGCGGAGGGGGAGGGGAGATATATGTAAACAAAATAAAATAAAAATGATTGCCTTTGTGACTTCATCACTCTTGAACCACCCGACTGATCTCAATCAAATTTTCGACATACATGAGTTTAGGGACAGAGATTGCTTTAGGCTATTCAGTTTGACGATGCAACGTAGGGGAGGGAGAGGGGGAGAGAAATTTCAAAATGATCAAAAATGACCGATATTAGTGTTTAATCCATAGTTTTCGGGCTCGATGAGAGAAACAGTGACACTTCTGATGCTAAGACAATCCAAGTTCAGACCTGATAGTTGGAAAGGGGGAGGGTACAACGTAGGGGAGGAGATAAGCATTTAAAAATGATCGAAAATGACTAATATTAGTGTCGAATCCATAGTTTTAAGAGTAGCTGAGATAAACAGTGACAATTCTGATATCGTGTGACGCAGCAAGGAGGGGGGGGGAACTATATATAATATTGATCGAAAATGACCTATATTAGTGTCTAATCCATAGTTTTCGGGATCATTCAGATGAAGAGTGGCATTTCCGATCCGTTTTAAATCTAAAATCAGCCCGACACTTGGGGGAGGGGAAGAAACAGATACATAGAAATGATCGAAAATGGCCACTATCAGTGTCGAACTTATAGTTTTCTGGATCCCTTAGATGAACAGTGGTACTTTCGATCCCGTTTAAATCCAAATTCAAACCCACAACTTGGGGAAGGAAGAGATATTTAAAAATAACCGATATTAGTACTGAATCCACATTTTTGAGGTCGCTGAGATGAACGGTGACACTTCCGATGCCATGGTCCGCAACATGGGGGTGGGGGAAATATATATAAATGGTCAAAAATGACAGATACTGCTGTTGAATCTATAGTTGTTGCGGTCGCCGAAATGAACAGTGACACTTCTGATGCTGTTTAAGTCCATTTTCAGCCCTGATATTTCGGGGATGAGGAGGGATGACATACATTAAAATGATCCCAAATGACCCCAATATCAGTGGGCATTTAAATTATTTATTTCAACCCAGCGAAGCGGGTAATATATGCTAGTATATACTAACATTTAGTGAACGTAATTCCTCTTTAAAGTTATATCACGTTTTTCTAACAAAGTAACTGATGTAATAAAGTTTTCTCTTTTTTTTTTCATTTCAGTATATACACTTTATTGTCCTTTTTTGATACAAACAATTGAGATTTTCTTGTCAAATATGCTTTTTCTTTTTACTATTATTAGGGCACAAAAACAAAACTGACAAATGGCTTGTCGAATTGTTATTTTCATTTTCATCCTAAACAAGAATCAAATACGAAATAAACAAATAAAAATGCTTCTCGAAATAAATTGAATGACTAAATCACTAAAACCAGGCTTTTTACTGCCTAACCATAATTTCTGAGAGAGGCAAAAGAGGAAAGTAAGAGAAATACATTTTTTATTTTATTTTAAATATATGATACCTTTTTTTTTTAGGTACTTCTCTCTTTAAACCAGCTCTGCTTGCAACGAAGCCTTTCTCGTGCAGCATGAAGCGTTTTGTTTGTGAAAAGCATTTTTTAAAATCCTCTTTTGCCTTTTCATTTAGGCCTCAGGCACATATTTTTTTTCTAAATTTATCCCTCTCAGTTTTTTTTTAAAGTGATCAATATATGTTTGCACGAGTAAGACTTAACATATACAAACACACACAAATACGATCGTCACTAAATATATGTATTTCATGAGAAAAGACTAAAAATACAAAGCATTCAACACAGGCTTATATTGGCGTTAAAGCCATGAAGAGAAAGTAAAATTCAAATCAATCCATGACGTGGCCGAAAACAGCCGTTGGGGCGAATTTGTGGATTTTCACCTACATCCAGAAATAAAAACAGAACCTCTGTATCAATTAATCACAATATAACATCAATGGTTTGTATGGTTGTTGCATGTAGCAGAGAAATGTATATATCTTAACGCTTTCACAGAGGAAGTCGACTTTTGTCGACAGAAAGAAAATTTCCTTAACATGCGAATGTCGACTATAGTCGACAGGTTAAAAGTTGTTTGTCCGTATCTTGGCTTTGTCGAGAATAGTCGCCGAAGTTGTACCGTTCAATTTTTGTGTTCTATTGTTTTCGATAAACAATAGAAATCACACAGAGAAACAATAGAAATCACACAGCGACTATAGTTAACTAAAACAAAACCAAGATGCAGACAAATGTTAACACGTCGACTATAATCGACATTCGCAGGTTAGGGAAATTTCTTTCCGGCGCCTTCCACAGTGAAAGGGTTAAAGTTCATATAAGCTGTATATTGTATCTTCAAGTTATTTCTAAATAACCACTACAACACACATTATCAGGGATGAATAAATCTGTTTTTTGTTTTAATTCCCTAAAAGCTAAATGGATCAGACACAGAGACTCTCGTTTTAGGAAAATAAAAGCAAAAAAAAAAAAAAAAAAACAACAACAACAACAAAACACATCGTGCTTTGTAACGAGTGAATGTATCACATGCATCAACTGAGTTTACTTTGACATTCTGAAAAAAAAATGAAAAAAACACACAAATAAAAAGATAAAAAAGGGGGAGAAACCCAAATTAAACGGGAATTTTAACACTAATGGTATTAGCTTGTCGGCATGTCAATGTTTCTGAATTTGTAAATTTATCTGGTTTTTTACAACATGTTCAAACAAGACCAAAAAACCCAGTTGTACTATTTCTATGTAAGAACCACTTATACATGCTAAACTTCAAATTGGTGGTTTAGTTTCTTTCTTTAATTGTGGGTGTGTTGAATAAAAGAACATTTTTCTTTATTTTTTTGGAAGCAAACCTAATCCCTTTGGCTCTTTCTCTCGTCCTATATATATGTGTAGCTTTCAAACTAATTGGTAAAAAAAAAAAAAAAGAAAAAAACGCTGAGCTTTTATTACGATCTAAATATCGACAGCAAGAAATCATATGACATAGTCTTCAACAGTGGTTCTCAACCTTTTTCGATTAACGACACACTTTACTGGACTTCTAGGACATTACGACACATTTGTTTGATATTTGTACTATAAGTATTATTATTATTATTATTATTAATAATAATAATAATAATAATAATAATAATAATAATAATAATAATAATATCTATTGTAACAGCGAAAGCTGTTAGTTTTTATAACTCTATATAGCACTGAGCATCAATGCTACCGCTGGAGGTGTTGACTGGTACAGTTTGTCTCGATTTTTAACTAATTATTATTAAATTCATGATGATTTTTAAATTCTAAAATTTCACGACACACCTTACGGGACTGACTTAATCAGTATGTCGCGACGTATCGGTTGAGAACCACTGTCCTACAATACCAAGAGATTAACAGTGTTGCTAATCCAACATAAGTTGTATTTCTTGTTTGAAATGACACGGCGTCAGATCATTAAATATTTCAAACTATTGAACTACGACTATACATTAAACTAAAACGTACAATACGATATATATTATTCAGAATTGCAATCTAAGGACTCTACAATCATCGTAAACAATATCGTAAAATTTTGGAGGTTTCTACAAATAGTAGCACAATTGGAACAGGCAAAGCAAGACATTTTCAGCGTAAATACCTTAGTGTAGGATACTATGATCATGATATTACCTAGAAACAAGTTACGAGGGGTGGAAAATTTGACTATTTCTAGAATCTTTATTCCTAAAAGCATTTTTAAACAACTGTAATATCTAGTCACATACGTGATGAGTTTCACTAAACGTAGATATCATAATGTAGTTTACATTAATTTAATATCTCACACCAATATTTGTATCATGCATGTTTACAGCGTTTCTACGTGCTTTTCTTAATTCACAATGGTTCAACAATGTCCTCTAATGTTGCAACCTTAATTTAACTCGTTTTACGACGTCATACAATGATGGCATTTTGTTACATGCGCTTCTTTAACTCACAAAGGTTCAACCGTGTGTCTTCTATTCTTGCAACCTTAATTTAACTATTTTCCGATGTCATACAATGAAGAAATTTTGTTACATGCTCTTCTTTGACTCAAAATGGTTCGCCCGTGTCTTTTAATCTTACAACCATAATTTAACTAATTTTCTGATGCCATACAATGATAAAATTTTGTTACATGCTCTTTTTTGACTCACAATGATTCAACCATGTCCTCTTACCTTGTAACACTAATTTTACTCATTTCAGATATATATGACGTAGAAGTACGGTTTTACAATCAGAGAAATAGCAGAGAGAAACAGTATGAGTAAGTAGAAAAGGGGGATGAGTACGAGAATGAAACAAGCAAGCGTTTGCAGTCTATGGTTAGTAAGGAAAAATCCGGAAATTTTCCAAATTCCTGATTTTTTCGAAATCCTTCGAGTGAAATTTGAGATTCCGGAAAATTTTGGGCATCCTTAGCTTAATACCACTAATATGCAAACTTCATAACATTTAAGAATTCCGGGTTGCATAAACATCTAAACAAAATATTTAGATTTTCTTGTTTCTTAATCCTGATTATACACGCAAGACACATCTGTCTGTTTGTCATGATAATTCCCAATAGTTTACAGTCAGGGTAATAGTTGTCGCTACTTGTGCTGCCTCCTATCTGACCCCAAGAGATGTCGCTAGTGCGTAGAAAATTTTCAGACGAGGTGAAGGCTTTGGTGAGGGAGGAGCACTTAGTATAATAATAATAATAAGCTCAAGACTGGAGATATTAGATCAAGTTATGGGAGGAAAAAAATCTGCAGAGCCTTCAGTTTCCGCAGTGACCGTTTCGTTCCGTTCTCTCCAGCCATCCTCCAATAGAACGTGACATTCAAGAGATTTTCTCTCTTGTCGTTGCACGAATCGCAGATTAAACTTATTCCGTCCACAGATGCTGTGCTCTTCTTCCTTCTTTTCTAGCTCTGTGCTTGGAACCACTCAAAAAAAGAACCAGCTTGACAGCTAGGACCAAAGTCACGCATTTTCTAGAAGAACTAGTCAACTAAAAAACCTTATCTTTTCCAACAGTTAAAAAAAAAAGAAAAGAAAAGAAAAGAAAAAGAAAGTCCGGTCGTCTTACCACTTAACGTTAATAAAAGATTGGCACGTCCTTCTATACGGCGACGCTGCTAGGATACTGCAGCCTTAGTCTTATTTCCACATTCAGTTGCCTCGAAGGCGGATTGCTTGTGTTTTTCCAGTAGCCTCATTCTGCTTCCCAACATTCTAGATATTTTTCTTTTATCGGATTTCGCCCCTTTTGTCTTCGTTCTCTTTCTCTCATTCACTACAAATAACGGAATGAAAGAGGAAGAAAATGAAGTACTGAGAAGATTGGTGCCCGGAAAAGTAGAGTAGATACTTGATTGTGTTTCGGTTTTCAAAGAAAACTAAATTTATTTGATCCACTTTCAAAGCGATACAGAGAACAAATGGAACCTCCAAAGTCTTCTCCAATTATTATTATTATTATTATTATTATTATTATTAGCAGTAGTAGTAGTAGTAGTAGTAGTAGTAGTAGTAGTAGTAGTAGTAGTAGTAGTAGTAGTAGTAGTAATAGTAGTGGTAGTAGTAGTAATAATAATAATAATAATAATAATAATAATAATAATAATAGTGTTAGTAGCAGCAGCAGCAGTAGTAGTAGTAGTAGTAGTAGTAATTGTAGTAGTAGTAGTAGTAGTTGGTACCAAGGCTGTGCGAGATATACACCTACTGTTTTAGCTGCTCCATATTTATATCGTTACTCAAAGGTTAGGTTATGCTGGAAGCGCCGATGGAAAATGAGCCGATGGACAACCGAGCATCGGCACGTCTGATTGGCTACTCTCGTTTCTGCCATAGTCTGATTGGCTATTTTCGTTTCCGCCATGATTGTTGGCTCAAATCATTGCGATCTTATTGGGCGGAGTGGGCAGAGTAGAGGGGGGGGGGGGCGAAACTGTGACGTATGGCTTCAAAATTTTGTTGTAAGGGCAGATCCTCTATTTTATAAGATCCTTGGTTTAACGTCACATGATTATTCCCTTTAGGCTAAGAGAGACGATGATTAAGAGCCTGACTTACTAAAAATAATACAAAATTTCCCATTTTTCTTTTGCTTATTTATTCATAAGTGAAAGGAGATAATAAAATGCAACTTACCACAATCGTAGACAATGTTATTCTACAACAGAAAATATGAACCTGAAGAATTTTCAGTGTTGGCATCCATAGAAATTACAGTGTTATCAGAATAACGATTCCCTAAAAATCTAAGTTAAGGTAGTGACTAGAGAAACGAACTCAACTGCATTTCATTGCGTATCATGCTGTTTTTGTATTCTGTGAACTACTTTTTAAATAACATTATTGTTTAATTTTAATAACTGTATGTTAGGACAACATGATACAACATGACACGATGTTTGTTAGGCCGTTTGTTGTCTCTTAGAATTGTTTCTGTCCATCGATCATCATTTCTTCTTGCAATATGCTCAACCAATTCTCACTTCAGTGCAGTGGCGGATCTAGCCCGGGGCCGGGGAGGCCTAGGCCCCCCAGTTTTTCGACTGACAAAAATAAATGAACCTATTATTTATATATTTTTGAAAGTTTATGGTAAACTAATGATATACCTTCATAGTCAGGGTTATGGCTGCCCCCCCCCCAAATTTTTATCTTCTAGATCCGCCACTGTTTCAGTGCCTTTATTTTTATGACAATATCAGTTACCTCTCCTCCTTTTCTAATTAATATGAGTTTTCCCCTACATTTCTATACGTTATTATCTCCATATATTTTATATTGTAATTATTCAGTTGTATGATGAGGAGGATAGTTTTCCCACAATAAATGTTTGTTGTAGAATTCGAAAGTGTTGAAAGTGGCATACTTAACGGAGCAAGTGTCCATGTTTCTCCTTCTTCGAATGTATTGTTAATAACTCAGAATGAAATAAATAAATAAATAAAACAAAATTAAATTGCGAATCTCCACCGAAGCATTGAGTCGACATTTCATAACTCGTTCACAAAAAGTTACTTTTGTGCACGAAGATTTCAAAGACTAAACTTGGCCTTAAAATATGTAACCTGGTTGTCCTCCTAATTAGTTTCAATTTTGTGAATTACGTTCGGGGAAGTTCGCGCAATTATATATCACATTTGAAATACCATTTAGTATAAGTATATTATACCTTGGTCAGTTGAAGAAATACAAGTGTAATACAGGCCCTGTCTATGGGCGGTTTAGGGGTCCGCCCCCCCCCTAAATTTTAGCTGCCCCTCGCTAAAATTTTTCATGGTAGGCTTGCTAATGAAATATTACGGTGATGAACTATAATATGATTCGATTGGCCCCTCAAACTTCTACCGCCCCCCAACATTTTTGGGCTCCCGCCTGGTGTAATTTGTTATGTATTGTTAACATCATTCGGCGTTCAATAGATTTTTCTTTAAAAGAACAAGTTGTAGTACCACGTGTACACCACATAAACGAATTTGGTTTGCTTCATGTGATATTTTCTCAATCAATATTGAAGCCGGAAGTTGTAGTATAATTCTATCTTTTCCGGTTTTAGTAGAGTGATTATATGGGATCTGGAATATATATTCTCGGGACGCTTAATTGACTGCAGGAGACCGCTTTTCGTTTTCTATTACAGTTTTTCACTCTACAGCGATCAAGGTTAAAAGCGGAAGTGGAAGAAAGCGGACACTTCCGGTTTGAATAAAGGACTATGATAGAAGATGGCACCTATCGTTAGAACGCTAAATTGATACCAAAGAAACCAGTTACAGTTATCATTTATCATGTTTGCTCTATTTATATCAATATGGAAACAGGAAGTTTAAGTGGATCTCTTCATTTCCGGTTTTAGTAGAGAGTTAAGGCTGGAGATAAAATGTATCCTTGGGACGGTTACTTGATTACAGGAATCTGCTTCTTACTATCTATCATCGTTTTTGATCTATAATGATCAATGCGCAAACTCGCAATGGTTGATTTGTATTGATTGATTGATTGATTTTTTAAGTTTAACGTCCCGTTCAGCAGCGAGGCTGAGACGTGAACCTACTGATTAACTTGGAATCCGAACCACATGAGCTCCCGCCGGGAATCGAACCCGGGTCTCCCACACCACAGGCGCGTACGGCTAACCGCTTAGCCACGAAGGAGCTCTCATAATGATTGATTTGTATCACGTCCTGTGGATGGATCCCTTCTATCGACGAACTCGATTCTTAAATTCAATGGTCTTCTATTTTCTAACCAACATTGATATTGATCTATCAAGTATTCTCGAAATTTTCTGTTTTCCGGACGGACACAGGTGTAGGCAGACAGCATAAATACTGATACAGTGGGAAATCGATAGCTCGAAGGTGAAGGGAATATATAAAATTCGAGTTATCGAGTATTATCAGAGTAATCAAGGTTCGAGTTATCAACGTGGCCACAAAAAATTCAAGATACCGAGGTTCCGCGTTCAACTTCTATAGCTCGAAGTTCACATCAAGACAAATTCAAATTTACAGAGAAAAACTTCGACTCGCATATACGAAAGTTCGAGTTACAGAGATCTTAAAATAAATTATGAAACCTTTAAAATTCGATATATCGCGGTTATATATTTTTTAAAACATTCAACTTACAGAGGTTATTTTAACATTAAATGTTATGGAGAGTTCAAGGCAGGTCCATAGCCAGCCCAAAAATCGGTAGAAGTTACGAGGGCTCGATCCGACCATATTATAGTTCATTTGCAAGCCTATCGTGAACATTTTAGGGGGGCAGTAAAAATTTAGGGGGATCCGGCCTTCCTAGACCCTCCGTGGATACGGACCTGATTCATGGAATCTAGGAAAAAGGTCGAGTTATCAAGAAATTCGAGTTACCGAAGTCGAACTGTATTAAGATTTGATTCGTAAACTGAACTGCTTAAAAGTCACAAGGATACGCCATCTACAGTATACAAGTGGTCCAAAAGTAGGTATACAGTCATGTATGTTTTATATATGTAGGTCCGTACACCTACTTTTGGGCCATTCTGTATAACTTATCTGATCTTCACCAAACTTGGCAGTTCTACAAAGAATACATCTTCACTTCCTTAGCATATACCCATATACTGTATATGAAAAAATGTCTTGTGGAGACGTCTGGTTAATAAGTTATGGAATACTAAATTTTTAAGTTGGACTTAAGAATTTTCGCAAAACATTTGGCCAGTTGCTATGATCTGCAAAAGATTAATTTGGCCTTGTCTAATCTCGGCATGGTGGTGGTCTTTGAGTTGCTTAGTACGTATGCGAAATATTTTCCAATGGAAATCTTTGTTTCCTCAGTTATGGAGATTCTAGATTGGAATCTGATCTTAGACCATATTTCGAAAATAAAACACAGAGAGCGAAAGAGTAAATGCAAATTATTATTTTGGTTCTTTATAATAACCTATACTAACCTCTATTTGTAATAAAATAAAGTTATGGGAGGCATGGTGCTTCAGTAGGAGAGCGCTTAACTCTGAATATGGAGTCCCTGATTCGATTCCCGGCCAAGCAAGTTTGTGGTGGACAACATCGTGTCCGTGTGTTTTCTCAGGATAATCCCGTTTCCTCCCACATCATCATTTACTTGCTTTAACGATATGTCTCCCCTAACACAAAGGGCATAATGGCACCAAGTTAAACTAAAAGAAATCAATTTGTACAAAGAACATCTTTTTCCCATAATAAACAAGAGGGTTAACTTTACAATGACCGCTCCAGCTGGTATACTCACTCGAAAACAAGAAGTAGCACTCTATTAATTTTATGAAAATGGGTCTAAACTTACCGAACTTAAGCTAACTTGTTCCTACCTCTACCCTACCTATCCCCATCATACTCTACTCTACTCTACCCTACTCTACTATACCTTTTAAAGCGGTCCTAGTGATGTATCCCCACGCTTTTCAACGCTCGGGAATACTTTTGTGCTCTTTTCGGTAACCTCTGTATATTAAATTTCTCATATTAAGTCATCATATTGTATAAAATATAATTTGTGGTGAATTTGAGAATACAGCTAAAACTTTAAATCAGTATAAAGTATACATAATTCGCTGCTAGCAAATGTAGTTATCAGTTGAAGGAAGTGTGAATGGTTAAACATAGTTTGTCAGATAATTAACATTGGCATTTAGTTGGAAAATAAAAATGATATGGTGTATAGTGTCAAAGGTGATGTTACTGCGTAGACCATCTCGTGATCAGTGAGCAATGTTTAAGTGTCAAGGGTGATGCAACATTGGAACACATCAGGTGATGGACGAATGATGAAAATATTATCAGATATGTGTTTGGTAGTTATTTTAAATGAGTCAGACTATGTGTGACTATAATGAAATTAGGTACTAACTTCTTACACGTGTCAATGTGACTGTCGACCGGATCGAGCTGGAAGGTTAGAATCACGCAGCAGAATGGTGCGTATACCCCCCCTCCTCTTACCAGATGGA
Source organism: Thermobia domestica (assembly GCF_964235325.1). Lineage (NCBI taxonomy): Eukaryota > Metazoa > Arthropoda > Insecta > Zygentoma > Lepismatidae > Thermobia > Thermobia domestica. Next base: position 26,918,193 of record NC_137468.1, on the reverse strand, counting down.
TACTGAGTTCTGATCCAGACATTTTGCAGGGACATCCCCGTGTGGAAGAGTAGCTGAGGTGCGCGTGCAATAAAACTTTGCCACCATCTCGATCCGACGACAGAAGAAACTTTGTGTTTCGTGGTTGTATCGAACTTAATCAAACTTACAATAAAACGTTCTAACATTAATTATTTCTCTTTGGAGAGTCAAACGCCATACCTTGGTACGATTCAAATGGACTTACGACTCCTCTGGTTCTGTCCCTTCGCCTGTAATCCGCATTTTGGTCACGCTCATCTCCGGGGCACAACACTAGCGGCCCTGCGTAGCGTAGTCGCTAATGCTCTAGCCCTCGGTGCGAGCGGTTCCGGTGGGAGCACTCGGTCGAAAAAAGTGTAGAAAGCTTTTCCAGGCCATCCACCCTGAATGATGTTTTCCTGGGTTTTCCTCATTCACAGCAGGCAAATGCCAGGGTGGTGCTTAACATATAGGTCCTAGGCTGCTTCCTACCTTTCCTCGGATAGTGTGCTCGCCGAGTGACGTTATCCTTCAAACGTGACGAGCTAATAACATGGCCACAGATGCCGAAAACCCAGATATCTAAAATCCTAAATCCTTAAAGCGTTCATACTTATCGATGCGCAGCTTGAGCGTGTATTGTAATGTTTACCCAATGAAGACTTATAAGTTTAACATAATTTAGAAAATTCACGTTCTTTATTTATATAGCTAATCTCAAAAGACGACAATCCTGGGGGGACCGAGGGGGACCGAGCCCCCCATAGCACTGAAAAGGGCCTGTGGACATAGTTCTGGAGGATTTTATTTTTAAGTTGTTAAGGCGACATTCACTACTTAATTACATTTTTTTCTATGGCCTTCTTTATGTGTGGTCCTAGTAAGTTTGTGGAGAACAACATCGTGTCCACAGGTTTTCTCAATTTACTTCCGTTTCCTCCCATATTCCCATTCTACTGATTGTTCCATCATCCGTCTCCCTTAGCCTAAAGACCATAATCGTAGGACGTTAAACTAAAAAAATCATTTCTTTTTGTGTGGTTTAGTCTCCCGTTCTGTATTCCTTTCTTTTGGTATGTCCTGTTCGGCATTGTTCTTCTTAATGTGGCAGTATCGGGTGTGAGAAATACTTCTTCCAAATTGAATTGTTTCAGAGAACTTTATATACACTGTATATTACACTCTATAAAATAATACAAGCAAACATCACCGATCATCTTTAGAAGCAACTGTTTGGATGCTCGGTACATTGCTATATTGCATTTTAATTTAGTATATTATTCCTTACTAGTTTCTAAAGTAAATAACCTGGATTGATTCTGACTTATCAATAATAAATACCAGAAAGTACCTTTGGAAATGTTTTTCATAACTTCTAGTGAAGTACTATAAATCTCACACACATACTGTAAGGTGTAACTAATAAAAAATTTAACTTGCACACCAATGTTTGCTTTACTTCGATAGGTAGCAAGAAAACAAATTCCTTGGGGAGAAATTTACAAAAAAAGGTCCCGTAATGTTTTGGATTTCCCTTCCGTTTTCCTTGGCTTCGATGTTATTTAGAATAGCGCAACATCTACGTACATTTTACAGTACGTAGTAGTAGCTGTTTGGAAATCGACTGTTGCTAGCTGGTAGCGAGCGACAAAAGTGTTTATATTCACTCGACGTATCATGGATTCATTGCCGTATCGACTCCAAACGACTTTGCAAAGCGTCACCTGGGACAACTACACGCTCTGCAGGAGTCATCATTCTTTTACTGGAGTAAAGCTGGAGTCAGAAAAAAAAACTGAAACTACCGCACTGGAAATTCTCTTGAAAAAGAGCCAGAGAAACACGTTACAGGAACACAAAGCTCAGAATTCTACCTGAAAAGCTGTTCGTTCACATTTGGGTACCATTAATTTAATTAAGTGCTTCCATCTACCTTTAATATCTTAAGTTATCTGTCTCTGTACGAATCAGTTAGGTTTACAGCAGCTTAAAATTTGAATAACACTTACCTTTCTTTCAAAATAGAAAGAAGAAAAAAAAGATACTTTCTAACGATTGGGAAATTATACAGGTAGCTTGTGGTACCGGTGGTATGGGCGCCAGTAGTGGGGCTAAGAGGGATAGTGTCATCCACTCACCTTTCCAGTTTTTGAATAGCGTTCAGTCCTTCGAAATACATGTCAAAACATAAATTATTAATTTATTCTTGCATACTATAGCACTTAATATATTTACAGTAATTACTATAGTACTATACTATATACTAGGTACTATGCTATACTATAATACCTACAATATCATCACCATCATCGCAGATATTCTGCCTTTATGGCAGGGCAGCTGCAGCAGAGAATCTTCAATGCTCCACGGTCTTCCTGTAATATTTTCGCCTTCATGTACGATTTCTGTTTTGATATTGTCCATGAATTGTAGTCTCCTTCGACCCCTTCCTTTTTTCCTGTCGCCATACTCTCTAAAACATCCCTCCTGATACAGTTTCTTCTTAGCTAATTTCCTAACCAATTTCTTTTCCTCTTCTTAATAATATCTAAAATTGTTCTTTTCTTTCTTACTATTTTTGACACCCATTCATTTGTTTTCCGCTTGACACCCAACTAATTCTCTCAATTCTTCTCCACATCCACATTTCGAAAGCTTTCAGTCGTTTTTAATCAATTTTGCGTTTCTGAACCATACAGCACAATACTCCACATGTAGCACTTTATGAGTCTCTTTCTCAACTCTTTATTCAAGGTCCTGCAAAATAGTATTTTCTTCCTCCTAAAGGGTTCTTTACCCACTCCTATCCTTGCTTTTGTTTCACATTCACACTTCATACTAATAATACTACCCAGATATCGAAAACTAGTCACCTGTTCTATTTTCTCCCCTCTTACTTCTATATTTGACACAGATATCTTCGTTCCAATCACCATGGCTTTTGTCTTTCTAATATTTATTTTCGTCCTATATTTTTCATAGCCCTTCCTCAAGTTTCCTCACGCCTTATTGATTTTCTCTTGAGATTCTGCAACAAGCGTGATATCATCTGCAAATCGTATAGCCTACACATAATCATTCTACCTCCTATTGAATGAAATGCCGTCTTCATTTTATACCCTATCAGGATCCTGTCGGCAAACAGCCGGAAAAGAGCATTAAATGCGTCGGCGAAGCCGTCGAAAAGAGGCCGGCATAAGGAGTCGGCAGAGGGTCGGAAAAATGGGCCTTTCCGACTGTTTTGCCGACTCTGACGGTCGGCAACAGTTGGCAAAGAGTTGGCAAAGGGCATTTTATTTTACGATTTTCGGACCTCTTGCCGCCTCGCCAAAAGGTCGGCAACTTTGAACAAGTAGATCGTCGTGCCACCGTCGACGGCGGCAATCCCTCTTTCCGACCGCAACTTCCTGATGGATAGATTCTTTTTCACTATTTCTTCTAGACAGATATTAAGTAATTCTAGATAGAAGATCAAAAATAATAAATACCGTTTAAATAGCAGTTTTGGACAGAAAATAATAATAAGCACAGAAAGTAATAATAAATACTGTTCAAACAGCGGACCGTAGTGACTCAGTGGTAAGGTGCTTACCTCTGACGCATGTGATACCTGAGGTACGATCTAAACTCGCACCAAATTGATTTTTTTGGTAGGCAAACACCATGTGTGTGGATTTCCTCGAGGTTCTTACGTTTCCTTCCACTTTTGTCATTCCACGATTATCATCCATCTCATGATCACCGTCCTATTTATAGGGATGCGCACGAGACGAGTCGAGACAGGATTTTCCTGACAAAATTCGAGTCGAGACACGGCTCTTCCAATAGAAAAATATACATTTTTCGAGTCGAGACATCATTTTTACAGCACATTTTCGAGACGAGACAGCCACAAATCTTGTCTCGTGCGCATTCCTACCTATTTAACATTGGTGCTTAAACGCCGGACTTTAAACTAAAATATAACTGTTTAAATAGCAGTCCTGGAGAGGCAAACAAATCAAATAAAGGATGATTTAGCTTTATATCAATCCAGGGCCATAACTTGTGGGGGGAAGGGCTCAATTGCCCCCCAGGGAAGCTTCCCCCATTCGAAGGGGGCCCACTTTAAGACAAAATTTTCTTACTCCATATACAATACGAACATGAAATTATAAATAAAGCATCAAACAGGTTCACTACATTACGTTAACAAAACAGCACACAAAAGGCAAATAAAACAAAAATGAGTCGTGGGCCAATTTCAGTAAAAAAAAAAAAAAAAAATGTCTACCATTAGGGGTCCTTGAAATAATATTTATACGTACGGTTTTGAGATTTGTCAATATTGTACCCTTAATTAATTTGTCATTTGTGAAACGGTACGCGCCCATAAATGACCCCTAATGGTGCAGGAGGGCCCACAGGCTCCTGGGGGGGGGCACAAAGAGTAAGAGAAAGATGGAAAGAAGGGTTCTATTTTGAAATTTTGCTGGAGGGCCTAAAGCAGCTTTTTCTAGGGCCCCAAATATTAATGCTTGCGCACCCAGAAAAAAAATCTAAGCTGCATCAATCTCCGTTAGCCAACAGGACATATGCTTCGGATGAAAAATTGAAAGATCTGATTTCATTCAGATTTTCCATTAGCTGATATTCAAGAAGTAGTTTAGTTAAAGCACGACAGAGTTCTCTATTTGTTTCTTCTTACATCATATTTGCTAGACCTTCAGAAACGCACTTTTAACAGAAACTTCGTTCTTCGTTTAAAGAAGAATATAGATTTACTCTTTTTATTTAAGTTTTTAAACAATAAATTTGTAATTGTATTATGTCTCATTTCTCGAACAATTCTAGACATTAATATTTAAAAACACTTTGTCTTCATAAACCCTAAGAGCTACGTTACAGAATTATGAATAATTTATAAACTTAATAAGTCACATCGTACTTTCAAATTGTGACATGCTCATCTTCAGTACATCTCTTTATGAAGTTAGGTTTAACAAAACTCCTTACCTTCTCTGTCTCGGGCTCCCTCGTGGCTCAGCGGTTAGTGTACGCGTCTTTGGTGTAGGAGACCCGGGTTCGATTCCCGGTGGGAATTCATGTGGTTCGGGTCCCACGTTCAACTCTATGTCCTTGATTCATATACTCTCGCTGCTAAAAGGAACAGTGAACTGAAATCAAATTAAAAGCAACCCTCTCCGTCAGTTCGTCCTTCTGAGAGAAAAAAAAGAAAAGAAAAAAAAGAAAAAAAGATCTCAAGAACTATTTGATGGATCTTGACAAAATTTAGTCATAATATCGAGGGCCAAAATTTAGAAATCAGATTCGTTTTTAGAGGCGATGTTCAAACCAGAAATTGTCGAAATCAACATTTTTTTTTTTTTTTTTGTATTTATGCTAAACACTATAGCGTAAAACCGGAAATAGTGAAAAGTGGATTTCTGCAATCGATTAAGTGTCTCAACAATACATTTCATCTTCAGCCTTGACCCTTTAGTAAAACCGGAAGTTCTAAAATGCACTACAACTTCCGGTTTCAATGTTCATTTATAGAGCAAAAAACATTTATGAGAAAGCGAGAAGCAATTCTCTGGAATCGATTTGCGCTTTAAGAATAGGCACCATCTTTTCTCTGAACTTCCTATTCAAGACAAAAGTGGCAAAAATTAAACACTTCCTGTTTAAACGTTAATCGACATAGAATAAATGCCATACTAGCAGGAATGTTCATGGGAGATGCAGGGACCGATTGGGAACAATTTTACCGAACCTCACTTTCCTATCAAACCTGTACTAACAGTAAGATCTACACGATTATATCTAATGTATAATATATATGTGTTGTGGTTATGATATATGTTATCTATGATTTACATAGAACGGGACATACGCGAAAAGTATCGTAATCATAGCAATATCCATTATTTTTTATAGAAATTTAGACCTCTATAATTTGTACACTAATATTCATGAATATTTATTTCTGTTGAAACGAAAGAATATGATTTTGAGGGAATGTTTTTTAATGAGTGTAATTTTACGTTTGGTTGTGTTTATTGAAACCTTCCAAGTACTGACTCATGACTAGGCATTGATAAGTATGGAACAGGTACCACTCAGGTTCGTCATTTAGGGAGGGCAGGGAGAAGCAATTGCCTCCTCCCCTCCCCCCCCCCCCGAGTTCGAGATTTAGATAGATTTTATTAATAGAATAGTAGTAAATCAGTAAAAAAAAAAAAAAAAAAAAAAAAGCGAAATTTGACTTATATCAAAGGATCTTGCCCCTCCAAGCAAAATCTGAAATGACGCTCCTGGTACAGTCCGCAGCAAAAAAACCTGCAACATGAGTATGTAAGTCTATTGTGAAACTACGCCTAACAGCCCAGGGAATCAATATAATGTCTAAGTGGCACGAATCACGCCAGGGGAAATCTCAGCGTTTTCCCCTGAACACTTATTTTAGAACAAAAGACTTCGTCTTTTCACAATAAACTTACATGCTCATGTTGCAGGTTTTTTTACTGCGGACTGTACCACTATTTCAGATTATTGATGTAGAGAATAGATGACTGATAGAATACAGTACAAGTATATTAATCAGGTTGATCTCAGCTCTCAAATGTTCTTCTCGGTAAGTCGTTCGTTGTAACTACCACGACTTCGAAAAGCAAAGTAGTTTTGATTCTTGACTCGAGCTGAGGTCATGGACTTTCAGTATTCGTGGTGAATTCATAGAGACGTGTGTATCTATGAATCTTCTCTCATCGTATTTGTCAATGCATGATCTTACACGTTGACTTGTGAAAGCTAGCTCACTTCAGTGTCTGGCGCCGATTTCAAAGACAGAATTACATAGGAGTTTTACAAATAAATTCATTAATTAATCACAATTAGTTGTGAAATATCCAAAGCTTCTTTCGCTGTTCTTTGAAAGTCATTTGAAGAGTAATGAACTAAAAGAGCAATTACGGACAAAACTTTAATAATTATGTGGAATAGAGTTCCTGACAGTATATATATATATATATATATATGTGTGTGTGTGTGTGTGTGTGTGTGCGTGTGTGTACTATACCGTAGTCTATTACAGTAAACCCTCGTTAGCACGAATTCCAAGGGACTGAAAAATCAGGAGTTCGTGTTAAAAAAATTCGTGTTAACCGGGGACCCAAATCTTATTAATCGAATACATTTTCTCCATACATACGCACTACAGTATACAGACTATACATACACTACAGTATATTACGTATGTCATAGAAAACACCAGAGATGGTACCGAGACGAGACTGAGTAGTCTCGGTTCCAAATTCGAGATGAGACCAAGACTCTTCTCCGTCTTGATACCATCCACAGAATTGTATCGAGACGAGACTGAGAGTTTCGGTCTCGTCTCGATTTCGAAAAGCACGGCTCGGTCTCAAATTCGAGTTAAGATCGAGATCGAGACTAGTTTCGGTCTCGGTACCGTCCTCTGAAAAGTGAAAACACTACAGTAACCTTATTATCCTATCTTCGAAGATTTAAAAAAAGTTTCCACGCAGAAAATCAAGGTCAAGTTATAAAATTGACAACTCCGCTAGCAGGTTGGGTACCGCTAGTAACGGAAAGGTATTTATGACTGCTGTCACCAGTTTGGAGTTACAGGGGAGAGAAGACGTTTTGTCTCGAGCTGTCACCAGCTCGTCTGCCAAGCACCTGCATGTTCAGCGCTTGACGGAGGACAGAATCAACACCTCATAAGACAGGAAAGATACCCGTTTCTGGTTTTTCTCTTATTTACAAGGCAATTTTTGTCTGTATAAATACTGTATGACAAAAACTGGTCTGGAGTGAAATCTAAAATAAGGAAAATGATCTGAAAAAAAAAACAAAAAAAAACTAAAGATTGAAAGTTCGTGTTAAATGAAAACATTTACTGACTCAAGGGACTAAAAATTAGTTCGTAATTCGTGCTAACCGAAATTCGTGTTAACCGATAAAACTTCCTATAAGATAACGTACAGCGATGCCGGGACCGAAATTTTGTTCGTCGTAACCGAGTGTTCGGCTTAAGCGAGTTCGTGTTAACGAGGTTATACTGTATAACCTTTGGAGCCTGCAGTAGTGGCTCAGTGCTTGAGCGTTCTCCCCTGGTGTATGGGTCCTTGGTTCCATCCCAGCTCACGCCAAGTGAACTTTGTGGTGGACGAACACTGTGTGCCTGGGTTTTCTCTGGGTTCTCCGGTTTCTTCCCACTTTTCTTCGTTCCACCATTTCATTCATTGCTCATCATCATCGTCTCCTTTAGCCTATCTGGCATAACCATCGGATGTAAAACTGAAAGAGTTCATTTAATTTTATTTCTATTCTAACCTTTATACCTACAAAGTATATTGCAGACTTCATTTCCATATGGTAAAATGGAAAACAATTAAAATACACGCTTAAAAAGTGAATGTGAGTTACGTCAAACACATGTAAGCTACATTTTAAAATGAATTAGCAAACATGTAAGCCTCAGCTCTGAAACGTACAAAATCACAATACTACACGGTTTTTAGTGGCTGTAAAATAATTTACTGACAACAATATTTGTTTTGCTTCAAAAGAAAAATGAAAATGTAAGTGAACTGTTGGAAACAAATTGTATTTTTTTTTTTTTTTTTGACTTCTAACAATCGTTTTAGATTCGAAAATCACTCGTAGTAATGAGTCATTATTATTGCTTAGTCCTCTCTCTCTCTTCCTCTCTCTGTCTCTCTGCAAAGTCTTCAAGACTTTTATCTAAGTTCAAACTCCTGCTCTTCAGGGTCAATGGATAAAATTACCAAACTATTCAAACGTTTTTGCTGAATTGATGATCTTAACTAAGTTTTGATAAGTTTAAACTTGAAAAAAAAAAACTCCTTTTCCCCAGTTGCCACAGTCACTGGGCTAGTCAGGAAAAGCAAATACTGCAATGTATTCTTTTGTGTATTTGACTACCAAAAGTATACAACCCTGCAGGCCCGTTTTCAGGGGGGTCTAGGGTCCGCCCCCCTAAATTTTTGCTGGCCCCCTAAAAGTTTTACATTAGGCTTGCAAAAGAAATATAATATGGTGATGAACTATCATATGGTTGCATCGGCCCCCCCTAACTTCAGACGGACCCCTCCCCCCTAAGTTTTTGGGCTGGCTACAGGTCTGCAACCCTGTAAGGCGAAGCTTTAACCCTTTAACTAGAAAATCAGATTATTAATAGCTATATTCAAGCATGATAATAATGTAAATAATAATAATAATAATAATAATAATAATAATAATGTTCATTCACTAAATTACGGAAGTCGACTGAGATAACCACTCTAGCTATATTTTATAAAGAACCAAAATTGAAAAATTTCCTTTCCTTCAAGAATTATCGCGTGGAGTAACCGACTTATACCGCCATTACAATTGCATAAGATCCACTAGTAGAATTATAATAAATCAGACACTCTGTAGATTATGTAACGAAGTATGTAGAAATGTAAAAGTTGGATTTACTCGCAAGAACCCCCCCCCCAAAAAAAATGTAAGTTCGAAAAATGTCACTGGCAATGGATATTGAAAATGAAATTAACTATACGTCCCACGGTTATGCCGGCTAAGCTAAAGGAAACTGTGATGGTGAGAAATGAATGCAATGGTGGAATGAATAAAGTGGGACGAAACGGGGGAACCCCAAGAAAACACACGCACGTGTTTTTATCCACTACAAAGCCCATTTGGCGCGAGCTGGGATCGATCCACGGACCCCACGGACCAGAGGTGAACGCTCTACTACTTTTTCTTTTTTTTTTTAAAGTTAATTTAACCGAACGTGTCTCAGTAACTTACACGTTCGGTTAAGTTACTGAGACACGTAGTGTAACCCACCCAAGTTTCATAATAAAATGAAACGTTGTAAAGGAAAACTTTTGTGAGATGAAACTCCAGTTTACTGTTAAGTTGGTTCTTTCTCTTGGAGTTGGAAGCACTGCTTAACCTTCGGTTGGATTTGCGCGAGTCGTCGATCGGGATGACGTCACGTTGCAGCCGAGGTTCTGGCTTTAAGCCTGAAGCGCTTTGCAGTGTATAAAATGAGGTAAGAGTGATAGGTCCTCTGAATGAAAATGGGTCGTTAAAATTAATATTCTTTCCGTATAATCGTATAGTTTAGTTAATTTCTTTTGAAATCTATAACAATTCCTGACTATGGTTATTATTTAGAAGACATTATTATTATTCAATATATTTTGGAAGCACTTATTTCTAAAACATTGCGAAAGGAAAAGTAAGAAAGTAAAATAGTTAATTGAATAGTTCATGTTACTGGTTTTGTGTAGGCAGAATTAAGCCTTGAGTTAAAACATGTTGATTCTTGTTTTTCCTTGATAAAACTAAAGAAAAGTCGCCAGTCAGGAAGTTTAATATATTGAAATTACGGAAAATATTAAGGCTAGTGGAGACTTCAAATGAATGATTTATGTCTTTGGTCCGCTTTGAAAAGGAAAGAAAAAAAAAAGAGGAATCTATAGAGTTACAGATGAGCTGATGCTCGTAACTCATGTATTTTGACCCATATTTAAGGAATCTTTTCCTCCCACATTTTCATTCCAAAGAAAGCCACTTTGCAGTAACTTCGAGTTCCATACATTTTAATGATATTGTTATATAGGTTTCTAAATTCTATATTTTGGATTTACGATTGGTTATAGTATTTACTTCAGAAATTTGTTACTTGGAAAAAAAAAAAAAATCCTTTTGGGAAAAATGTTACTTGATAACGGCGATTTCTATTAATGATATTATTACTTGTTAAAATTGTTGAATGTTTTCTATATTACTATTTATATAACACGTTTCGGATTTGTTATAATAAAATTTTCCATTTTGTTAGAAAACTTTTTACATTTTCAAGTAGTTATAGACATATACCTGATTATCTTAACAGTGATATTTTGCATACAGTATAAGCCTTTTCCAGTATTGAACCTCACTCTTCACGTCGTCATTATTCTCAGCCGTGGGGGAGTGGAATTCTCCTTTCTCTCTCCTTTTAAAATTCTTGTATTCTAAAGGGGGAAGTGGGGTGACGTCCGTTCTCGCAGGACTGTGGGTAGTGGAGGCTATTTAAAGATTATATGTGTATCGTTCATCCGTTACATATATAATTTTTAAATAAAAATAAATTTTATACACTGCCCTGGAAAGGCAAATTTATGCTGGCTTCGAGGTCCGGTTCGGGGAGGTCCAGCAAAAGTGTTCCCCTTTATATTCTAAAATTTATGTGTATTTCTTTGGTGAAATTAACCTCTAAATTAAATAACATATTTTCATTATTCAATGCCTTTCTTGTTAATATAAATGTTGTATATGAATGTTAATGTAAAATACTTAATACAGTGTTGCCGGGGTCGGATACAAAAATTATGGTTTAGTAGGTCATTGTGTAATAAGCAGATAATTATTGATAAGGTTGTAAAAATAGTAGTAATTATTCTTTTGGTTTCTTTGTGCTTAATATTTTGTGGTGTGCTTGTAAGGATGGCACAGTCAAAGGAGACGCATGTAAAGTATAGATTTTCGGATTCTTCAAGTTCTAGTGGGGATGAATTTCTTGGATATTCTTATGAATTTAGTAATCCTATGTTTGATCATTTAAGGCCTTCAGCCCATATTCAAGTGAATCCTCACGAACCTTTACTAGGTGGTCAAAGTAGACCATTTCAGAATCAAAATTTTAACGTGGATCCACAAAGTAATGTGGGACACAGTACACAGTTTGCGAATTCCTCGCCTAATTTAAGAGCAGGAGGGAGTCAGAGCTTTCAAAATAAATATAGAGATCGACCATTTAATATGGCAGCTTCATTAAATTTAAATTTTGAGAAATTTGCTTCGGAAGGAATCTATAAATCTTTGTTGCATGATATTAATAGTCTACCTATAATAGATGGTACCAATACTGAGTCTACATTTCAGTTTTTATTAAAACTTGATAGTATTGTCAGAGGTAAGGGTTTGCCTTTAGATCTTGTGTTAGTAGCTTGTCTTTCTCGTACAAAAGGAGAAATGCAAGAAGTTATACAATCGTTTATTGGGGACGCTTCCCCTTGGCAAACAGTTTGTAGACATTTAGTGGTGCGATTTATTTCCACTATTGGTAGAACACAATTCATGCGACTATTTTTCTACGTTCCCATGCGGGAGGATCATTCATTATATGAGTTCGTAGATAATAAATTATCGATTATTCACGTACTTGATATGTCCTTTGATGAAGCCACCATTTGTAGTTTAATTACTAATATGGTAACGCCTTCTGCCCATCAATTTCTAGCTGAAAGAGGTATGCCTATCGATTTAAATCAATTGTATTTAGCTGCAGAACACTATGACGCTTTGCATAGATATAGGAAAGATTATTATCGATTACGTAATCAAGGTAGTAGCGTACGGGACTTGGTACCACCCCGTAAATCATCTTCCTTTATCGGAGCGAAAAACACAAAACAGCAAGTAGTGTTGCAATCTCGTGAACCAATAAATTTACATAAAACTTTAGTTTCTCCAGCTATGAAATCTTTACCATCTAATTATAAAAATTTTGATAAGGCAGAATTTTCTCATAACCATAATTTAGAATCTCAGTACTTAACTCAAAATAACTCAGATGTAAATCAAAATGGTAGTAAATTGGAAAATTTATTAGCGATTCCTGTTTACATTACGGGCATGCGTTTTAAGTGCTTAATTGATACTGGGAGTACGAACTCTTATTTGGCTCGACATCTTTATGATGAACTTAGAAAAAAATGTAAAATAAGAACAGAAAAGGTGAACGTTCAGACGATTGGCTTAGGAAATGTACAAGTAACAGTGGATATGAGAGTAAGACTATATTTTAAAATTGGAAGACACCAATTTAGTGAAATTTTCTTCATCGTGGACTCTAATGAGTTTGATCTTCTGCTTGGAAATGACTTTCATACAAAATACAATTCCGTGATAGACATTGCTGGTAATTTATATAATATAAAAGCTCGGAAGTTAGTGGTTCCTATGATCCGAGCTGATGAACTTTTGTGTGCCCAGACTTCTCTCGCTTCTGCATATACTTCTAGGAATGGGGTGAGTGGAAAGCAGCCGCTATGCGACCTTGGTTGTCCGAAAGCTACACCTCAGCCTAGATCTTTTGGTAATTTCAATCAGAGTTTGACTCCATCGACATCAGTAACCAGAGACAGCGGAGTTAATACCACGTTTGACCCAGGAGTGGAATTCGTTTTTGATCAGTCCATATTGCATCCACCGGAGACTAAACCGGAGGAATCTCAAGGTAATTATATGGTTCCTGATCAATTATTACTATGTGATTCTAATTTACAGGAATATGTTAATAACTTGTTAACTTCATATTCTGATGTTATTGGAAACAAAATTGGTAGAGTAAAAAATTTCACTTACAAAATTGAACTTGCCGATAAAACTCCCATTCGATTGCAACCTTATCAGCTTCCAACGCATAAGCAAAAGGAATTAGATTCTTTTATTGCACAGCTTTTAAAAGACGATATTATAGAGGAAGTAGATTATTCTCCCTACACGTCACCCTGCTTTCTAGTAACAAATTCAGACGGAAGCAGGCGGCTTGTAATTTCATACGGAGAGGTGAACAAAAAGGTGATGGTAAACAGCTATCCTTCTCCTAACATGGAGAATGTAATATCTAGTATTTCGGACAATAATATCTTTTCAAAACTTGATTGTAAATCTTGTTTTCATCAAATTCCTCTGTCTGAAGAGAGTAGAAATATTACTGCTTTTGTGACAAAAAACAAAATCTATCGATATAAATCGGTACCAATGGGATTAGTATTATCACCTTTTGTTTTAAGTAATTTGATGTCAAAAGTCTTTGAAGGGTTAATTGGTAAGAATTTAGAGATATATTTTGATGACATAATTTTATTTAGCAAAGATATTGAGAGTCATAAAGCTCTATTAGAGGAGGTATTATCTCGACTAAGAAATTGGGGAATTACTATTTCAGAAAAGAAGTCCTGTCTATTTCAAACTAGTATTAAATATTTAGGGTTTCGTTTTGAAAATGGCAACATGTCAATAGACCCTGAGAGAATTAAAGCTATCCAGGAGATACCAAAACCAAAGAATAGAAAAGGAGTGAACAGAATATGTTCATTTTTCTCGTTCTATTCTAAATTTATTTATGGGTATTCAGAGTTAATTGCTCCCCTTCAAGAATTAAGATCTGTAAAAAAGCCTTTTAAATGGACTAAAGTTCATGATGAAGCCCTACAAAAATTAAAGGATGCCTTTTGTAGTCAGGTTATTTTAAAAGTCCCAGATATGAATTCCAACTTCGTAATACATTGTGATAGCTCTTTGCGTCATTTTTCTGGGGTTCTCAGCCAATATGATTCGGAAGGGAATCTTAGACCTGTATCTATGTTTAGTCGGGCAATTCCACAATCTGACTGGAGTAAAAATATATACGAGTTAGAACTTAAGGCTCTTTCTTTATCTTTGGAAAAATTCGAGTATTATTTGGCAAATCCCTTTGTAGTATATACTGATAGTAAGAGTTTAACTTGGTTACTTAATAACCATAAAAGACAAAGGAGATATGGAACCATGTTAGAGAAAATCTCGAGGTTTAAATTTCGTATAGTCCATGTAAGATCAAAAATAAATAGTATAGCCGATTTCCTTTCAAGGGTTGGAAACCATCTAAAATTCTATACAAAAGATGAAAATACAATGGAAGTCATAAAAGATCATAATAAAACAGTAAATTTGTCTTTCATTAATTTTTGGCAAAATCCTGTGTTTAATGTACCTCTTACAGATCACCAGAGGAAGGATCCTGAATTAAGAGAGATTATCAATAGGTTAGAGCATAAGGAAGAAGTTCCTCCGTATGTATTAAGAAATAAGATCTTGTTTAAAAAGACAAAAGGTAAAGGGAATAATGGATTTAGAATTGTAATACCTAATTCTTTAATTCAGTCGATTATTGAGTATTCTCATTGTCCAATAATTCATGGTGGGCATATGGGATATCGAAAAACCATTGCTAAGGTTGCTGAAAAATATACCTGGCCTACTTTATATCCTGACATTAAGAATTTTATACAATCTTGTCATTTGTGCCAAACCTGTAAAGATTCTAATCGAAAACCTATGGGTCAATATTTTACAAAAAAGGTAATGCACCCAAATTATACTTGGTTTATTGATATTGCAGGGAAATTGCCTAGTAGTTCTGGATTTGAATATATTTTAATTGTCACTGACGCCTATAGTCGTTTTGTCTTTTTAGAACCTTTAAGACGACTAACCTCAAAAATCATCTGTAATAAGTTACAGGAATTATTTCTTCGATACGGCTTTCCTGGTAAAGTCCTAAGTGATGGCGCTTCTTATTTCGTGAGTGATTACTTCTTGAAATTCTTGTATAGCTATGGTATACAGAGTGTAAAATTCTCCCCATATAACCCACAATCGAACAGAGCCGAACGCACGGTGAGATCGGTTAAAAATTTAATTCGTATTTATGTTGATAAGTCTCAACAGAATTGGGCCCAATTACTATCTAAAATTGCTTTTACTATTAACATAAGTATGAATGAAACTACTGGGACCAGTCCATGTGAACTTTATATGGGACGGAAATTTTACCATCCATTAGATGTTAAATGGTTGATGGATTTAGATCTTTTAGACGATGACCAGGATAAAGAGCAAAAATTAGTCAATATAAATAATAACATTGAACGCGCTTGGAAACATAGTGCGAAGGTATATAGTCAAAAACATAGTCCTGTTAATTTAAATATTGATGATTTAGTATTGGTTAAAAGGTTCATGAAAATTTCAGCAGAGAAACATTTCAATCCAAAAATCGCCCCTCAGTGGGAAGGCCCATATCGCCTTATTTCTAAACCTACACCAAATACAGTTTGGCTAGAAAATATTGAAAGACCATATGTTCATATAAAACGCCATGTTCGTTTTTGTAAGAAATATTTTCCACCAAGACAAGTTAATCAACCTAACCCATAAGGTAACACAGAAAAAAAGATTTGATATGAGAATTGAGGTTAAGTAAATTATTAATATTGTACTTATTTATATATTTTAGGATGTTTGTTCGAACAAATTTTGTGTTTTGTATATTTTTTTTTATTCCTGCAGGAATGCCTCGTCCGAGAAAGTGAGAGGTCAACCCTTTTCATTTTGTAAATACCTCATCATCATCCTTTGTGTATGTTATGTAAGGAATTGGAAAATTTACTGTAGAAGTTTGTAAAGAAGGCGTTAGCATTTGAATATTTATGGAAGATTTGGTAATGTATTGAAATTATTTTATTATTCAACTTGGGATTTGTTATGGTTAGGAATTTTTTTTTGACCGACCCTCGGATATTATGTAACCCACCCAAGTTTCATAATAAAATGAAACGTTGTAAAGGAAAACTTTTGTGAGATGAAACTCCAGTTTACTGTTAAGTTGGTTCTTTCTCTTGGAGTTGGAAGCACTGCTTAACCTTCGGTTGGATTTGCGCGAGTCGTCGATCGGGATGACGTCACGTTGCAGCCGAGGTTCTGGCTTTAAGCCTGAAGCGCTTTGCAGTGTATAAAATGAGGTAAGAGTGATAGGTCCTCTGAATGAAAATGGGTCGTTAAAATTAATATTCTTTCCGTATAATCGTATAGTTTAGTTAATTTCTTTTGAAATCTATAACAATTCCTGACTATGGTTATTATTTAGAAGACATTATTATTATTCAATATATTTTGGAAGCACTTATTTCTAAAACATTGCGAAAGGAAAAGTAAGAAAGTAAAATAGTTAATTGAATAGTTCATGTTACTGGTTTTGTGTAGGCAGAATTAAGCCTTGAGTTAAAACATGTTGATTCTTGTTTTTCCTTGATAAAACTAAAGAAAAGTCGCCAGTCAGGAAGTTTAATATATTGAAATTACGGAAAATATTAAGGCTAGTGGAGACTTCAAATGAATGATTTATGTCTTTGGTCCGCTTTGAAAAGGAAAGAAAAAAAAAGAGGAATCTATAGAGTTACAGATGAGCTGATGCTCGTAACTCATGTATTTTGACCCATATTTAAGGAATCTTTTCCTCCCACATTTTCATTCCAAAGAAAGCCACTTTGCAGTAACTTCGAGTTCCATACATTTTAATGATATTGTTATATAGGTTTCTAAATTCTATATTTTGGATTTACGATTGGTTATAGTATTTACTTCAGAAATTTGTTACTTGGAAAAAAAAAAAATCCTTTTGGGAAAAATGTTACTTGATAACGGCGATTTCTATTAATGATATTATTACTTGTTAAAATTGTTGAATGTTTTCTATATTACTATTTATATAACACGTTTCGGATTTGTTATAATAAAATTTTCCATTTTGTTAGAAAACTTTTTACATTTTCAAGTAGTTATAGACATATACCTGATTATCTTAACAGTGATATTTTGCATACAGTATAAGCCTTTTCCAGTATTGAACCTCACTCTTCACGTCGTCATTATTCTCAGCCGTGGGGGAGTGGAATTCTCCTTTCTCTCTCCTTTTAAAATTCTTGTATTCTAAAGGGGGAAGTGGGGTGACGTCCGTTCTCGCAGGACTGTGGGTAGTGGAGGCTATTTAAAGATTATATGTGTATCGTTCATCCGTTACAGTAGCTCAGTACCGAACATGTCTCAGTAACTTACTTGAACTATTTATGATTAATTTTATTTGCTTTACTCGTTTAATTTGCTTTTCCAAACACCTAGAACGACAGGGACACGAACACAGAAACATCGAGGACAATTAAAATCACAAAGGCTCTCCCACCGGGAATCGAGCCAGGGAACCCGTACACCAAAGGCACACATGCTAGTCACTATACCCTGACCGGTGAACGATGATTTCTGACAGCTTTGCACAAGGCCACGGTGAGCGACCAGAAGACAGCAGGTCAACCAACCTTAGGCTCAGAACCTGTCGCGTCTCCATGGTAACCACCGCACGTTGCCAAATTTTCACTCACCACCTCTCACCCTCAACGAGAAAGCAGACGATTCTCTCCTTGCGCGAGAAACACATGGCAATACCGCACTCCTCGCGAGCGGAACTGTGAGAAATCATCGTTCACCGGCCAGGGTATAGACCAGAGGTGAACGCTCTACCACTGAGCCACCGTGCTACAGCAGAAGTGCACCAACAATGTTTCCAAACTTAGAACAGTAGCAAATGAGCGTCAAAAAATAGCACGAAAAAAAAAACACTAACAATAATCCGAATTAAATTGTAATAGTAATAATAGCAAAAACGTAAAATAACAACAACAACAACAAGAACAACGAAAAACGAAACTAAGCGACAATCCGACAACACTGTACCCTCCGTATAGCGCGATAAAAGACACTGGCAACATTTCATTGGTGGGGTTGACGACCGGGACATACCCTTGCATTCTAATGGGTAAGTGATATTGGTAAATCTATATCAAGCTCTACAAATCCTCGCGATCACCACAGCACTGAAATGTTTTTGACTCTACTCTGAAAGCTCCTGAGAACGGCTGTTGGATTGGATGGTTGGGAGTTTAGCTTTCTTTTTCAACATCCAGGCTATGTACATGACATTTGAATCACATGACCACCTACTGGGAATCGAACCCAGGCCTTCTGCGTTGAAAACGCGTATACTAATCATATAACCAGGAGAGTATATCAAAAGTCTTCCGCTGGAAATCAAACACGAAATCACTCCAGTAAAAAAAAAAAAAAAAAAAAAAAAAAAAGTGAAGCACTGAACTGTCCGACTACTAAGAAAGTCCCGCTGAATTAAGATATACTAGGGCTTCAGAGCGTTTAAAATAAGAAAATTAATTGGTTTCCTCTGTGCACCGTACGGTGAATAGCCATTTGTAGTTGGCTTCTCCATTAAATCAAAGACAGAAAATAATCAAGGATTTGCGGAAGGGTACTTTCATCGACAAGGAACAAACAAACAGCCTCTCATCAAGTTGAAGAACAGTGGCGTCGTCTACAATAGGGCTATCCCTCTCCTTTAAAAGAAGAAAGAGAGAGAGAGAGAGAAATTAAAAGCAAAAGAAAGGAGAGAGTTCGAAAGGAGAGGAGTTAATTTAAAGCGATTAAGTCCTTTAAAAAGAAGAAGATCTACGTAGCCTTTGTCTAGCACTGAAATGGCCTCGATCCTACTCTGAGAGCTCTTGAGAACGGTCGACCGCTTGAAATGGAACGTTAAGGATTAAGGTCTTTGCAGAATGGCTTAGGAACAGCGACTGGGTTAACTGGACGTTCCCATACAGTCAGCGTATACTCACTCTTACAAAGACAACACATCAACAGAATGGTGCCTGTTATAGACTTCTCTTACCAAGCTTTCTGCCATTTCCCGCAGAGACTCAGTTTAAAGGAAGTTGTCTTGAAAACGATTGGTTAAAAAAAAAAAAGAAATATCCAATTCTTCATTAATGTTCTTAAAAGAAAACTATAATTAAAACTTCAATATATCCAATCATTTGTTGAATATATACAGGATGTACGGAAACTAACACAAAAACACTTCGGGAAATGAGTCCTTTTACGAAAACATAAAAATGACAGAATTGATTCGAACGATACGAAAAGGTTATAACGCTACAGTGATACATTGGATAAAAGTCAAGTAAAGAACATAGTACTTAATTAATGTCTAGATTCTGTTAATGTATCAAGGATATTCAAGGTGTGCTCATAAAGAAATCGAACATTTTTTAAATAAATATTTCCTTTATCAAAAAAGTTACTATAGAATGGCAACACTATATCTAAGTTTTCCGTTAGTGCTTGTTGAAACCGGTTTCATGCAGTTAGTATCTAAGCAGGCTTGCATCAGATGCAGGACGTGTAAAGTCATCGTAGAAAAAAACACGCGCATCAAAGTGAAACAACCGTGTAATATTAAGTTTTGTTACAAATTGAGAAAATCCTTTACAAATGATATAGACAATGCTTTATTATGATACAGATTTGCGTATAAATTATAAAATCGTTATTAATGTTGTCGCGAATATGTTGAGGATGATGCAAGGTAATATTGTCCTTCAACTTCAACGAATGGTAGGCCATATAGGTCTCTATACAACAATTTATTACTAACATTTAGTGAAACTGTTAAATTACCCACCTACCATAGCTATTCTCCAAACTTATCGCCTGCTGATTTTATTTCTTTTTCCCGAAGCCCAAGATGGTCATGAAAGGGCAGAAGTTTTCAACATTAAATCAAGTCTTGAGCCTATTTTGCGAAACCTTAGTGTTAATGACTTTCAAGAGTGTTTTGAATATCTGTACAAACGGTTGGCAAGGTATATTGACCCTTCTAATGATTATTTTGAAAATGATAAAGTCATTTGAAGAAAATTACTTGCTCCCTTCTAAAAACAGTTTGATTTCTATGTGGGCGCATCTTGTAGAACGTGTGCACGTTTTCATTTCGTAATTCTGTCATCTTATGTTTTTACAAGATCTCATAAATATCTTGGTATGCTTGCAGGTTAATTGTCAAACGTGTCTGCTCGCCAGCATCGATGAACCACTCGCCCCGGGCGAGTGGTTATTTGCATCCCTGTATTAGAGGCATCCCGTTTTTCTAAATGTTGTGAATAAAGAATGAAACATTAAAATATTGCAAATAAGTTAACTCAGGATATTTCGTAGGACATTTTAAAAAAGAAGAACATTTTTCGATTTTCTAGGTGCCTTCGCAACACCTAGAACAGTTCCTTGAAAAACAGTGCTGTACTGCGAAAATCAGTACGTCTGGTCACCCTATGTTAGATCCGAAACGATACCAATATTGACAAGAAGACATTGTTTGGCATACTCTGCAATACCACTAAATTTACAGTGTTGCTAACTGAACACTGAATACGAAAGTGAAACTAAAACCATAAATTCCTTTTTATGAATTGTAGCAGAGAGGGAAATGAATTTATGGTTTTAGTTTCATTTTTGTCAATTTTTGTTATGATTATCTGACAAGTAAAAAGTCCAAATCGATGAATCGAGTTGCGGGATGACATAGTGCGACTGATAAAGGATATGAAAATATGTGTGTGTACAAAGTGATACCGGCTGAGCGCCATAAGAAACGGACGGGGAGGGGCTCAAAGTTGGTGGGGGAAGGGCTAGTTATGAAATACATCAAATTAACTTTTGAATCGTGAAAATAGTGAAAGATGTACCATACGAAAGGTGGTAGTTTCACATATTGGAAAAAGAAGAATGGCAGAGTAGATAACGAATCTCCGCCACCATCTTGAAATCCGCCATTTTGAAATGTGTGGTATTCTTTAAAGAGAAATGTAGTCATGTGATATATCAATTAGGGTCAGCGTGTTCTCAAAAAGTCATTTATGAACTTTAGTGATCGTTATCTGTATTTATTTGAAAGATTTATTATCATCTTCACAGTTGTTTTGGAAAATATAGGAGACTGATACTCGTATGTTGAAAGTTTGGATTATCACGAAAACACATGTAAGTTAAACATATCTACAAGCCAAGAAAACCAACCGTGAAATTTGATATAAAAGTTTTATATTATTACATTATTAGTATCACATTTCACTGTTGAGTATCAAATTTCACTGTTAGTTTTCTTGACTTGTAGATATGTTTAACTTACATGTGTTTTCGTGATAATCCTAACTTTGAATATACGAGTATCAGTCTCCTAGATTTTCCAAAAATAACTGTAAAGATAATCTTAAATCTCCCAAATAAGTACAGATAACGATCACTAAAGTTCATAATTGACTTTTTGACAACATGCTGGCCCTAATTGATATATCACATTACCACCTTTCCATTTCAAAAACTATCACAGATTTCAAAATATATGGTTTCAAGATGGCGGCGAAGGTTCGTGATCAACTCTGCCATTCTTTTTCTTTTCTTTCTTTCTTTCTTTTTTTTTTTTTTTTTTTTTTGGCCAATATGTGAAACTGCCAAAATTTGTGTTGTATATCTTCCACTATTTTCACGATTGAACAGTTTATTTGATGTATTTCAATAACAGCATAGCCTTTCTCCCATGAACTTTGACCCCCTCCGTTTCTTATGGCGCTCAGTAGCTATAACTTTGCACATGTACATATTTTCACATTCTCTACCAGTCCCACTATGTCTCATCCCCCAACTCGATTCATTCATTTGGACCCTTTGCTTGTGAGTCCATTCTGATCAACCAATCATAGTTCAGAAACAGTTTCTGGGATCCTGTTACATTTAGATGCAATAACCTCTTGTTTTTTACAGTGTCTGATGAAACCAATATATTCTGTTAGTTGGCAAAATTGTTATAAATATACCACATTGACTTGACACCTAGTCTTCCGTTCCAAGCGCTGCTATCGGCTGAAGTAATTCCAATCCCTTTCTCTCGCTTGGCAACAGCTGAACCCTTATTGGCTCAGCGCATGGGTGTGTGAGGGTGTGAGCTTTAGTTCGCGTTTTTGACACGGATCAAGACATTTTGGCAGCACAATACACAGTCATATATATATATATATATATATATATATATATTTGAAAAATAAAAGTTGCTTTGCTCACTGATTTGTATTTCAAGTTTAAGTTATTTAGAATAACAAAGCTAATATGAACCAGTTAGTCCAAAAGTTATCCCATGATTATCCCACAAAGAACACAGAAATGTCCTAGAGAATTTCCAAAGAATGTCCACGGAACATCCACTACATCTTATGATGTTCGTGGGACTACCGCTTTTACCAGTGGGCTTACTTGGACATCATTTGGAAATTCTACAGGACATTTCTGGTTTCTTTGTGGGATAACCATTGAATTACTTTTGGACATCCAAATATTGTATGGTGACACATCAAGTTGAAACTTTGTGGATATTTCCATTATCCAGGGCGGCCCATAATTATGTACAGTAGATGATGTTTCAAAGAATGCGGTAAAGAAACTAGCAACATAACTTGAGTATTAACATTAGTCTCATTCCTTTCCTTACAAGAATTTTAATCTGTTCTCCATGGCATAGCCGGTCCACCAATGCACCATTGAAATCGATACATGATTGGAGACGAAGTGTAATACTGTTACAAGCAACTTGATAAGCCCGTACTGGTAACCTATGGAACTCTTCTTTGTTGGCTTTCCGTAGTTCGGCCCAATTGAATATGTGATGTTGATACATTTTGTCCTTTAAAACACTCTATTACATCGATCGATCCAGCGATTCGAGAATGTTTCCTTGAGCCACTCTCGTACCAGTATAGCATGAACGGTTCTAAGTCCAGTGACCCTTAACCCCACTCTCAGGCTAAGTAGTGTTGCCATATCGAAACTTTTTGATCAGAATTACAAACTACAGTCAGATTAACATCATTTGGCCACCCTGTCTTAAAAATTTCTTCTGGAAGCCTAAATGTCCTGGAAAGGGCTTGAAACTTGTGAAACGTCCTGTGGATTTATTGTGCTACGCGGGTTCTTTTCCTTATCTTGCTTTTTCTCAACTAAATTGAATCATTGACAAGTCTGACCCTGATCGAGGTAGATGTGTTAGACGTTAAGGTGAGAAGTACATCTAAGTTTGTTTCTTGTTGTAATTATAGGGCGGGAAAAATTCAGAATGAGAGTATGTCGATTAACCTCCATGCTCGTACACTGCATGAGAGGGCAAAGCAAAGTTCATTCATTATCATTCGAAAGCTATCACACAATTTCTTCCTCCATGATGACGCAAGACCTCTCACCAGAGACTATCGTAAAGGGAGTCAGAGAGAGAGAGAATGAGAGAGAGTCCACAATTGAAGTTACACGTTCACGAGTAAGTTAATTCCCAAGGAAAGGGAAGGAGTCAAGTGGAACCTGAAAAAGGCAAGACAGAAATGACAACATATGAAAGAGCTTGATGGACGACAGGCCCATTTGTTGTAACAAGCTTCAATTACGTACACATATACATACATACACGAGAGTTCACTCACTCACTCAATATATATATATATATATATATATATATATATATATATATATATATAGCTATATATACGTAGCAAGGAAACAGCTTCGTAGACAAACTTTCTTGTTTCTGTATTACTGGTGCTGGTGCTGCTGCTATGGAGATGATGAAAATTCTAGCGACGAGGTCAACTTCTCGCGCGTTGTGACGACAAACCGTTTATGAACTCAGGGAATTCCAGATCCCTTACACAATCTCTCTGCTTGTCACGAAATCTTTACCAGAATAATAACCCATATTTCCCGTATTTGACATTGCCCACGAACAACCACGTAGGAGCTAAGATGAAACGTATGGTGTACAAAAATGACTATATATATATATATATATCCTATTCCCCCCTCCCTCTCCCCTGTCCAGAGAAGCAGTCAAGTGTTAAATTGAGCTCAGTATATGCTCTAAACTGAGCAAAGTGAAAGCTGTTGACTTAAAGGAAAATGAAAACCCTAACCTTAAATCTATTAATATTTTGTATGAAATTTTTGAATAACTCGTTAATTTTACTTTCGACGTTGACAGGGAAGTGTAATTCTGATATCACTTTCACATTTGCTACTGTTCCAAGTTCTTTCTTTATTTTAACACCTACATTTTTCTTTTAGAAGAAAAGGGCAATTTAATTGCTGAATTATGTTTTTTTTTTAAAGTTTTACGTCCTCGGAATATAGCTGTCCTTTAGGGCAGTGGTTCTCAAAGTGGGGTACGCGGACCCCTGGGGGTCCGTGGGACGTAGCCAGGGCGTTCGCGACGCCTAAAAGTTGAAATGTTTTATAATAAAATGGAACTCACAGTTCTTATGCAAGAAGTATTCTTTTCAGTTACTAAAAAGAAAGCAATTAGAAATTATACTTACGTTTGTAAATTTAAATGTTTTCCTACTTTATTAAATTTCTGCCCTGAGAATATGAAGAGTTGTCTAAAAAGGCATTGCAGCATTTGATGCTTTCCCTTAACTTACTTATGTGAGCAGACGTTTTCTGCTCTTTGCAGTATTAAATAAAGCCTGAAAGCGAAATCGTCTTAATGTGAAATCACACCTAAGATTGATGGTGACAAAACTTATTCCGGATTTCAGTGCAATTATGGAAAAACAGAAAGAATTTTCTTCCTCATATTAGTGACCCCACATTTGAGAACATTGTTTATCAAGGTAATTTCCTTTTTTCTTTTTTTTTTTTTAAAAAAAGTCCATTGATTTTCAGTCTTGAAAGTTACTGTATTTTCAATTGAAATTTCGTTCACTAGGAAACAATCATGTATCTTTAGAATAAATTACTTATTGGAATATTTTTTTTTTTTTATCTTTTTCTTGTCAGTGGTAATTCTAATCAGTGTAGTTTTTAATACCATGTGAAATTTCATATAGCATTGCAAGGGGGTCCGCGGATCACTTTCCGAATGCACAGGGGGTCCGCGTTGTCGGAAAGTTTGAGAACCACTGCTTTAGGGCAATGGAGATAAAGTTGAAAATTCTAGTGGCATTAAGAAAAGCTTACTCGTTTTTCACGAAACATGCCGTGTTCTAGCTAGCTCATACAGTACGTAGCACCACTCTTGATAGCGTAAATATCAAACTACAAAACCCAAATCTTGACACATTTTTTGTTTTAGCTCCTAATTTACACGATAAGTAGATAATTCGATAACTAACTGAAATGAAATGAAATGAAATCTTTCAATCCCTGGATAGAACCAGGGACCGTACATACCAAAGGTAAAGCACTCTATCACTAAGCTGTCGTGCCCCTCGTATAAATAATTAAATGAACAACATTTAAAAATTGTAATTGATGTATATTTTCATTTCAAGTAAAGTTATTTAGGATATCTAACATTTAGGAGAACTTCTACATTGCTACGCTGCAAATACATTACACTTTTCGTTGGGTCCCTTTCTATAGGGTCTCAGATAAATTTCCGTATTTCTAGATTTGATTATCGCAGAGAGCAATGACAGTGTAATTTTAGCTTACTTAATTAGTACATGTGACTGAGTACTTACGCATACGAACTCTGTATCCAGTGGAACTGTATGTGCTCCATGTCTTCCTTGACATGTTGCAGAACACCTGAGAAGTTATCTTTCGAAAGACTCCATGTCCACCTTGACATATTGCGGAACACCTGCGGGAGAAGTTCTTTTCAAAGACTCCACGTACTCCTTGACATGTTACGGGACACCTGAGAAGTTATCTTTCAAAAGACTCCATGCCCACCTTGACATATTGCGGAACACCTGCAAGAAAAGTTCTTTTCAAAGACTCCGCGTACTCCTTGACATGCTACGGAACACCTGAGAAGTTATCTTTCAAAAGTCTCCATGTCTTCCTTGAAATGTTGCGGAACGCCTGAAAAGTTATCTTTCGAAAGGTTGAACTCATGGATATTCTACCAGACAGTGTTTGAAAGCAGAGGAATCAAACAACGTTTTCTGTGACTATGAAAGTAGTGTTACCAATACCACAACTAAACTTAAACTAACATTGTTCTGTGTTAAATTCAAACCTAGAAGCACAGGGACTTCTCGGACACCCTATAAATCAGGAATCTTTTAGTTAAACAAGGTACAATTGTACGGTATTTATCCTCGTCTAGCATGAGTTTTGTTTGATCGGTTTTTAAAAAAATATCCTCAGTAATTGGTACAGAGGAAGATCTAGCAAATGGTACCATTCTAGCCAAGTTTGATAAATTGAATTTCGTTTAAATTTACGTACGAAATTAAAATCAGTGCCTGAAATGGTCTATGGAAGAGATAGTGCTTTCCTTCCCCGCAAATAGATGGCTCTGGATTTATTCAGGTGACACACCAATAAACATACTATCCAGCTTGGCAATTAGCTTTATGTGTGATTTGTTGTATATGTAATCAGTAATCACTAAGCACTCGTTGTATATATCATTTACACGCCATTTCACTTACAGTTCATGACCGAAAGCTGAACACACTAGTATCTAATAAAATGACAATAAGGAATGTATTTTAAGTTCATACTCACGCTGCAAAATAGTAAGGAATTTTATTTGATTTGATATTTAATTGAAAACAGCCCTTTCAAAGCATTAAATATTGAAATGTTTCACATGAACTTTCAGTCTACAAAGAACCACATCGCTAACCAAGCAGGGATACGTTTTTCATTTCAGGTTTCATTAGGCAGACAGGGTGGTAGATGGAACAGTCTTTTGGTATGATTTTCTCTTCGTTTTCTTTTACCGTTTTTACTCAATGAAAATTCAATATTAAAACCGGAAGGGACGTATTCCTACAACTTTCCGGTTTCAATCGATGAACTAGAGCTATAAGGTGGTATCTATTTTATTCCTGGCATACTAAACTCATATCAAAGAAACCGTTTATCTCTCTATTTAATACCGTTTCCAATCAATGAAAATCCAATATTAAAACCGGAAGCCAAATATTCATACAATTTCCGGTTTCAATCGCTAAACTAAAGCTGAAGTTGTATATATTCTATTCTTGGCACACTAAACTATTATAAAAGAAACTGTTTATCTTCGTATCTATTATAGGTTTTGCTCTATAATGATCAATGATGAAGAGAAAATGGTATAGTTCAGAGGGTATAATGGCGTTGGCTTCCCGCGCTTGGACCTGCTGGAGATGTGGTACGAGGGTAGCCAATCACCACCAACCGTCTACTGTGCTCAACGAGCCACGAGTAACTAAGCTGGCCACTCCCCATAAACATCATTACAGCTGTTCGCGGAAAGCCAATGACGTAATATCTACCGTATTATAGCATTCTCAATACAGGCATTAGAGCCGAAATTGTATCTATTCCTGGAACGTATGGTTCATATTTAAGAAAAATGTCCTATTGTAACTATTACCATTTTCGTTTTAATACTTCTCGATCAATAAACGGACGGACGGAGGGTCAAACAGTACTATAATATTCCCAGCCATGTGACGGCTGCCAGTTACGTATTGCATGTCAACAAAAGCAGACTACACTTCACTTGATGTCATATGTCACTGAAGAAAGAAGACCCCATCTTGACTAGCGCCCTGCCGAAGATTCAACAAGAGACCCGAAGATTACTCTTGAAAAGAGGAGCACCTAGCACCTCAGAATTTCAGTCTGATCTGGAATTGGCCTTACCCAAAAACACCGTGCTCGTGGGTTTTCTCGGGGTTCTCCCGTTTCCTCCCACTTTCTTCATTCCACCATTTCTCATTATCACCGTCTCCTTTAGCCTAACCGGCATAACCGTGGGACGTTAAACTTAAAGATTTCATTTTTTGGCCTTACCCAATTTTTACAACTCTAGTCGGTTTTACTGGGCCGTGGAATATCCTAATACAAAACCTTTATTTTGGTCGGCTGCACTAGGTCGTGGAGTATTGCTAGCCAAGTAATACTTCTCTGGTCCCTTGCACTGGCCCGTGGAGCATTCCAAAACAAAATCGTCTTAGTCATTTTGAGAAAATCGCCCCCCAAAAAATCTCCCCCAAGAGTACTCGTATACTCCCCTTGTGGATATTTTCAGGACAAATTAGTTTTCATACGTATTATCAAGTTGTTAATAGAACATTTATTCATGTTATATGAACAAAATCGCCTGAGTATAGCTCTTGAGAAGATCATCCGTAAAATACTCACTTTCGTTACGAAAATGACTTATATTAGTGGTTTTCAACCTGAGAGGGGGAAAGCGTGATATATGAGTAAAGTAGGCGCAAAAGTATGATTGAAATAAAATCTAAAATTATGAATAAAAACACAACTTGTAATAAGCATTTACGTTTTAGCTTTAGCAAACTTCAGAACATTATTTGACGTATCTTTTCTACACGTGTTCAAGATTTCTACTTTATTTGAAAACTAAATAGTTATGCATTTTTTTTTTTAATTGTCAAAAATGAGTACAAAATGCTATTTCAGTGTATAAAATGGAGTCCAAAAACTTATCCAGTAAGGGCAAAGGAAAAAAATTAGTGTGATAGTTGATATTGCTTTTTCTTCACAAGTTTCTCGATATTCAGTTATAAGTTGGACCCTACACACCTGAGATCACTTTCCACTTCCAAACGTTGTAATATTTTGATTGTATTATGGTCAAAGTCAAAAAAAAATGCTGATTTACAAAGGTAAGTAGTCGAGAACTCAACAAGAACTTTTAAAGCTTCTTTTGTTACTCTTAGGTAAACAAGTTGGAAACAAACCCAAAATTATTCCAAAGACTTTAACTGAAACAGTTTTATAACACTTGAATCGCACTTCAATTCAATTACTTCCTCCTGAATTTTTTTGTGGAAGTAAATCAACATCACTGATGAAAACTGTTCTTGCTAATTTGCACTGCCACTCTTCTTCACACAAATAAGGAAAATATATTTTGTCAACTCTTTTCTGGCAGTCTTCCCAAAGTACAATTTTATTTGCCTTAAATGTGCAAAGTTTGATAGGAGTCTCACCAATAGTATGAAGTTTTTTTTATCTTTGTCTGTTAGAAGAGAAATTTAATATGATCCACCACCTTTTCATTTTGTTCTTGAAAGGTTCCAAAGGAATCCAATTTCATATGTTTCAGTGAGTTTCTTTTCACAATAAAGAAATCTTTAGATTTTTTTTTCTTTGAGGGCTACATGTACCGTTGACAAATGTCATTCCAATCGGACGGGGAGGAGAGCATCATTGCTATGGATAGCATGGCACACAACACACTATGGTAGTTGAATACCATTTCTTTTCAATGATTGTACAACCACACTGATGTAATCTTCACTATACAATTTTAATGCTTCACAAAATTGCAACATTTCTCAGAATATGGATGGTATCCGAACATTTGTGTCTCCCATTCTAATCTTGCATCTGTGAATGTCTTTTTTCTGTCCCCATATTTGAATCTCTCTCCCAATGTCGTTCATCATGAACTCATATGGCCTAGGATCAAGCCTCCGATCCTTGAAACTTGATGTAAGCACTCTCCCAATGAACCATCACGGTTCCCAATACCTTCGCTATTAGTTGGCTCCGTATATTCAGATACTTTAAACAGGAAATATAGACGCAATAAGAGTATATTTTCAATTTTAATTCCTCGAAAGTGTTTGCATTCTCGAGATATCCAACAAAAATATGGCTTATCAAGTAGCTATCTAAGTGGGTGAGTGGTTAACATCGTAGCTTCATAACCGAAAGGTTCTTGTTCGAAACCCGTTTCCGAAAGCTATGAGTTTTATAATACTTTGTTCTCCATATGTTACGATATTTTCCTCCCTGCACAATTATCTGACGCTTCAATAATAATAATAATAATAATAATAATAATAATAATAATAATAATAATAATAATAATAATAATAATAATAATAATAATAATAAAACTCTCCACCTTAATTCGACAACTGCGGGTGTGATGCTCACAGGTTTTACTGAGAACCTATGATTCAGAAAATCACATTTTCTTCAGAATATGGATGCTGTCTAATCATCTGTTTCTCCAATTTTAAGCTTCCATACGTGAATATATCTCCCTCTATCCCCATATTTAAATTTAACTTCTTTCTCTCTCTTTCTTAATGTCATCCCTTACGAACTCACATGACCTGAGATCAAAAGTCCGTCTCTTGAAACAGATGTACGCATTTGGTAATGGCCATCGTGACTCCCAATAGGTTTGTTTGAAGTAAGCTATTTAGGCACTTGAAACAGGAAACATAGACATAAAGGTCAGTCAGAGGCCTTTGTTGTGGAAATTTCAATTTGGAAGACACTTCTCGCAGTAGGCAACCAATCAAAAGAAAGTGCATGATATTCTGCGAAAGTTTAGCAAGACCGGTATGTAAATTGGTATGACATCGTCAATGATCTAACATCCATCACCAGCGTTAAATCATTCGGGAAAAGCTGGCTAAAAATTGTTCTTATACCTTGCTTGTATGCAACCCGCCTTACTTTGTTGAATTTTCTGTTGCAGTACATTTTAGGATAGGTTTTCTCAGCCATTGTAGGAATTATTTGATTTTTAATTAATTAATTAATTATTACTTTTTCCATTTTTTAAAATGTGTATAAACCTTTCCTGGTAACAATTTTTCTAATTAGTGAAAGTTACTTCGAAATACGACCAACAATTCTTGAGATAATACACGTACCAACATGCATACATACATACATAAATACAAGTCAAACTGAAAACCTTCTTTTTTTTAAGTCGGTTAAAAACTAATGTAACTCAATCACACATTTCAAAAAAGAAACAAGAAAAATTTTCCGAAACTCTAAAAATATTTTCCAGAGATTCCAGAATGGATACTAGTAATAATGGTAACCTGTCGTAGTCATCACGTAAGTGTTTGTATCCCAGGAGTGGGGTACACTCAACACAGGAGACTGTACTGTAATCCTTCCCTTCCAAAACAAAGAATTTGAGAACCATTGGTGCAGTACAGTGGTTCTCAACCGATGTGTCGCGACACACTGCTGTGTCGTGAAATTTCAGAATTTAAAAATCATGAAGAATTTAATAATAATAATAATTAGTTAAAATCGAGACAGACTCTGTACCATAGCAACAGCAACATCTCCAGCAGTAGCAATAATGGTCAGTGCTATATAGAGTCATTATAAAGACTAATTGGTTTCACTATTATACGTATTATTATTATTATTATTATTATTATTTATAATAAAAATTTCAAACTAGTGTGTCGTGACGTCCTGGACTTCCAGTGAAGTGTATCATCACTCAAGAAAGGTTGTAGTGGTTTCCAACCGTTTCTAGGTCGCAGCCTCTTAAATGTGCGAGACTTATGCGAATTTCTGATGGTGAAGGAGTATTTCACACTTAAAAAAATAGGTAACATTTTAGTCTGCTATACAGAGATAACTCTCGTTTCGTATGAAGTTATGAAATGAGCACTACAAAATTACTAACATAAAAAACTTGAAAATTCTAAAATTTGTTGGTTGCTGTGATAAATGTAAATTCTATTGAAAACTTGATCACTATTGTTATTTATCTTTTGCAGGAAGTGAGTTGTAGTATTCCGTAAATAATCTTAAGATTGTGCAAAGAATCAAAAAAGATTATTTTTTTTATGGAAATCTTTTATTTTACCTGCGACCTAATTTGTTGCACTTTCCGCGAGCGATTGTGAAGCTAAAAGTAGCATTAATACGTTACACTCGCTAACAATGCTCCCTATGATTCAATAACAAAAATATACAACTCTCGTACTAAATGTTCTCGCTCTCGTTTTAATTTAAATCATGTCATTCCGCTAATGGATCCACGGAAAGGACGGTGGGGGCAAACGCCTCCTTAAGTCTGCCTTTTTTATATAGGTCTATATGTAATTTATTGCATTACTTTATTCTTACTTGATGTAAAATTTCATATTTCAAGCCTACCTTGGTACATTAATTGTCCAGAAAGCCACCAGCCACCTCCAAACGACCATTTTAGATTTGCTTGTATGTCATTGTGTAGTTGTTGTGGAAGCTTTCTATCATTTTGACCACTAAAATGAAAAAAAAAAAAAAAAAAACGTAGTGCTGATTAGCACTCTACTAGCAACACTGTCCACACTATTGCAATCAGGCCTGTACACAAGGGGGGTCTTGGGGAGGCCCGGTCCCCTAAAATTTTACTGGCCTTCCTAATATTTTCATGGTAGGCTTGCAAATGAACTATAATATGGTTGGGTCGGCCCCCTAACTTCTACCCCCCCTAAATTTTGGGGCTGGCTACCGGCCTGATTGCGATCATCTTTCGCGAATTTACTATCAATCCTTTCCACTCATTTTCATGTTGTGCTAATCCGTTAGTAGTTGAATGTTTCAAGGTAAGCATCAAATTTTAAAAATATCAGGGTCTGTGAATTCTAATGTTTCTAGCAGGGGCGGATCCAGAACGGACTTCTGGGGGGCGGTGGGTTGTAATACTGCTATTTAGAGCTACTTTTAAGAGTTCCCAACTCTGGGATGGGTTTAATTTATATATAAAATTTTTAAAAAATCCTCTTCTTGGGGGGCGATTGCCCCGATCGCCCCCCTGGATCCACCACTGGTTTCTAGTTACGAAATTTTGCAAACGGCTAGGAGACCGTGTGTTTTCAATTACGTATTTGATTGCGTGTATGTAATATAATTGTACTCTATTAGACACCATGGAGAAGTATTTAACAAGCAAGTCCATTGGAACATTAAGAAGTAAAGTGTAACATCAGGTGTAAGGTGTAATAATTTTGTTCTCCATCTTTGTTACAGAGATAATATGATTAAATGACGATTCAAATTTACCAAGGTCTCGTCAAAATAATTCATAATTCCCTTTCTTAGAAGACGTGTGAGACACCGAAGCACTAAATTCAACAATTGATAACTCCTGAAGAAAGTATGCTAACAGAAAAAAAATCCGAATGACAAACAAAAATTTAGGAAAACCTGCTCTATGTGTGCTTACCACAAACAACTTAGAACAAAATATAAATTCTTCACGTGTTACCGTCCAAGTTCCTTTGAATGTAAAAATGAAATGAAATATTGAAGTTTTACGTCCCAAAGTTATGCTGGCTGGGCTAAAGGGGAGGGTGATGAATCAAAAATAGAAAGTGAAAGAAACGGCAGAAGTACGAGAAAACTCACGCACACGATGTTTGTCCACCACAAAGTTCACTCGGTGCGTGCTGAGATCGAACCAAGGACCCTACGCACCAGAGGTGAACGCTCCATCACTGATCTTCGTCGACTCCAATCTTTGTATGTAGTAGAAAAGTGTGCATAACATGTATTTAAAACAATTGACAGACAAAAAGAAACTGCAAGAAGTTTAGTATTTATAGATATTTTTATTAATATTAACGTCAATTTTCTTTAGTGGCATTTGTTGTAAAAAAAATTTAAAAAATTGTTTGAAATATATAGAACAGTCGAGGAAATAAGTAACAATAATATACATGCTGTTCTAAATGTTTATGTTAATGTTATAGTTGTGTTTAAAAGTAGACTACGTACATGTATTCTTACATTTAGGTAATGAAATATGATGGTAAAGATATGCCGATGATAACTCGCGGTCGAGGTCAAGGTTTATGTTGGAGTAGCTGCCAAGATGATGGCACAAATACATGGGCTCAAATGGGTAAGCACATGCCGGAAAAGTAGTTTTCAGATGGTATACAATAAATTCTTATTATTTACTTTTGTGTTTCTCTTTAAACCAATCGGAGGTTACTTTCTGAATGGCCCTCGTATATTATAGAGCTGTTAATGAGATACGGATTATTCGATTTAACAAAATCGTTACTGCTGTTTGCAAGAAAATCGCACTTCTAAAATTTTCACCGTCACGTAAACTTCCCTTATTTTGGGAATGGGGAAAAAATTCGAAGACCCACCTTAGAGAACTTTATGGAAGCTTTAAAATTAATCTGGATATCATAAAAAGTGCCCTCTAGACGAGCGCACATACTTTAGGACGAGAGAGCGAATGAATAGAAGGAAAGACATCGAAAATTATTTTTTTTAGGTATGTAGAAGCCATGAAACGTGTAAATCCGTTGAAATTTCGAATTTGATTTTTTTTTTAAATCACCTATATATAAAGTATCACCTTCTTGTTCAAAACAGACATATTGGCTTCTCCCACATCAGCGATGCAACTAGGCTAGTTCTCGCCCGGGCAAGAACTCACCTTAGCCACCCCCCTTGACCAACCAAACCAAAACGCTCCCCGACTACACCTGATATTGGTATCACATAATAATTCTCCTATTCCATTTTTCTTTAAGTGGTAGAACTTGATTTCAAAATTGCAGTACATAATTAAATTTTTTGTACAAGATGAAACTCCAAACTAATTAGTATTTGATTGCCAAATAATCTGAGAGTAGTATGCTTGAATTCTTATAGTCTTATCATAGTAAATGCCTATCACAATGTTTTTGGAATTATGTCGGCATATGTGTATATGTGTAGAATGAATCAACAGTCTGTTGCCTTAGAATAGAATATTTCATTATAACAAACAGTCAAGCTGTTGTCTCGAGTATTATACACGGACATTTTGCAAATTTCTTAAATCAATGTAAGTTAAATGAAAACACAAAAGCTGGAACTAAAATTTAACTTTGCGGGCTGCAATGGTTTATACAGTGTGCTCTAAAGATAGCTTTGAGACTAACTTATGTTCTATGAATATAATCCTAAGGTTGGTGAGTCGTTGTTGTCTTAAGTTTCTGAGATATTTTTTATGATCTTTAGTTTGCTAAAACTCCTTTTCTTGCCTGATAGTGAACATAAATATTTGCCCAGTTTTCGCCCCTCAATCCGGCGCCCCGGGAACATACCCCGTTTGCACTCTTAGTTACGTTATTGTTCTACAGTCCCTTGAGACTGACACATGAAATGTCACACTCATAATACAACTAAAACCAAAGTTGTAATGGGGCGTATGAGGAAATAGATTGTGTATACCTACCTAATTAATATTTTTATAATACAGCGTATACTTACCTTAAATTTACGAAAGAACAACTGTACAAGCGGGTGGATATATGCTATTAAAATATACCAATCGACCATACACCTACCAAAAATTCCATCATTACGATACGAAGTAAAAAGAAAATTGCCATGTTCTCAAATGATAAAAGCTTATACAGTCACACTGTATCAACCCCCTAGTTAGAGAGTGGCCAGAGGGGTTCATCACCATCTTCGACCATTTTCATCCCCCTGAATTTTTCAGTTCTTTGTTAGTAAACATGTTTGAGTGTACGGTGAATTCAAGTTAGTCCCCAGAAAATTATCTCGGCCATTCCTTGTTTTAGTATTCTGATTACGTGCCTACCCTATATATTATTGAGTGTCCCTTCTTATGGAAAAATAAATTTATGGAAAATATTTGGATTATTGATATATACGATATTGAAAAAAAAATTATAGGAATTGCTCATTTCTCTCCCATAGAAGCGCAAAATAATTCTAAAAAGCTAGGAAGCATGTCATCTTATTTTTAATAAGAAGTTTATACATCACGTTTTATCTTCGTAACATGAATGGCATGAGATGTGCTATTTTTTGCATAAATTTTAAACCCCCTCCTCTGCTCTTAGGACACAAATTTTTGATAAATTAATATCATGGAGTGATAAAATGACAAAGTGCACAAGAGCAAGACAGGAAAGGGCAAACATATGGCCAAAAGGAGAGAAAATCGACGACGTTAAAACGTTTCCCTATTTAGGAAGTGTAATATCCTCGGACGAAAGAAGCGAAAAAAGATGTAAGTTCTAGAATAGCTCAGGCTAAACAAGCATTCAATAGGAAAAGAGGACTACTAACAACAAGAAATGTGTCGTTGGACGTTCGTAAATGATTTATTAAGACCCTGGTATGGAGCGTGGCGCTTTACGGATCAAACACTTGGACATTGAGAAAAGCTGAAGTATCCAAGCAGGAAGCATTTGAAATGTGCTGGCGCAGAATGCTGCGCATATCATGAACCGAAAGGAAAAGGAATGAAGATGTACTAAAGGAAGTTAATGAAGGACTACAGATCATGAAGAGAATAGGGAAAAGAAGAAACAGCACGCTTGGCTATCTTATTTGACACTCTGATTGGATCACCGTGCTGATAGAGGGAAAGGCAGAAGCAAAACCAGGACGAGGAAGACCAAGGATAGAATATCTAGACGCAGTTACGAAGAGACCTTATCAAAAGTATAAAACAGCTCTCCCAAGGGAGAGAGAGGTTTTAAAATTTCCATGTTGCCCACCAACCTACGGTTGAGTTGGACAGGAAGACGAAGAATATAATGGAATCTCTTCTCAACCTAAGTGCTAAATATGTTAGAAAGTTCGTTTCAAACGATTTAACCGTTTACCTGTAATGATGAGATAGACAACGTCCAGTTGAATGAAAAAAATATTAGAAATTGGCCCTTTTTATCTACATTGAAGCAGAAATTTCGAAAACGCTGGAACATATATACAATTACTTTTAGTGAGATTTGCATTCTAAGTTTCATGTTCCTAACTTGAGGTGCTCCTGACATACTATATTTTTGGCATAAATTTTGAATCCCTCTCATCGCCTTTAGGATATTTTAAAGGGATAAAGAATAAAATAGAATAGGTATTTTAATAAATATGCTATAATAAACATCCAATTTGAGTAGCTATTCAAGAAAACATTTCAAACTGTTCAGCCATTTTCCCGTGACAAGATCACAAACAAAATCACTCTCATTTTATTTACTATAGAAAACTAGCAAATGTCCTTGCTACAGGAAAATTTTGTATGGCTCCTTCTGCATTTTTCAGGTACAATTCCTTTGAATTCGACATCTCATATGAAATTGGAACACTTTGTATATACATCTTTTAGTGAAAAACCTCCACCCTTTTTCCTCCCTTTCTAGGTCAAAATTTTATTAAAAAAAAAATGAACACTGAATCCCGTCCTATATTTATTTTAAATGAAAAGTATAAATATTAGATCTCATGTCTCTAACATTAAAATTTCCGAGATATGGGCATCTTATTACCTAGGTATAAAAATTGCAATTCCATTACCGGCCCTTCCACGTCGAGTTATACAAAATCCTTCCTCGGTTGAACTTTGCGTTACAAATTCTATGGAAAGTTTTTAACTTAAGGAGCTTTACTTAGGCATGGAATAATCAGGCAGTCATTTAAGACTTCCTTAATAATTTTCCTTATAAGTATGAATCGCACGTCAATAAAAAGAACGATAACGTTTTACGAGGGGTTGGTAACACTGATTAAAGTTGAGCATGCGCAGGAGCATGTCCTAGCATTCTGTGTTTGCAACAGCGATTGAATCTTCCGAGTAGAATTGGTTACGTTCGAGTAACAGTAAGGTGAAATGGCTGTCGTAACACAAAATCCCGTCAAATGTGACGTGATATCTGTCATACGATTTGTGAACGCTAAAGGACAGAATACAGCTGACATCCATGAGAAAATGTGTGCCAATTACAGACCGATAATAATGAATGAAGGGAAGGTCAGACAATGGTACAGAGACTTTCGGGGGGAAGGGCGTTCAAATAGTTATGACGATGAACGTAACGGAAATCTTGTGTTCAGACCGACGATTTGGAGGAACGCGTTAAGAAGAAAGTGTGATTCAATCACCGCTGAACAATAACAGAACTGAATAGCTTGTGACGTGCAATTCAAAATTTGTGGAGAGATATGTTACGCCGTGGAATTCTTCTCATCCATGATAACGCTCGTCCACACACAGCTGCTCGTACTGTTGAGACAATTCAAATATTTCGATGGGTACTATTTAATCATTACCCTTACAGCCCCGAGTTTGTCCCCAGTAATTTCTTTCTCTTTTTTCAGCTAAAACAGTGGCTTGCATCGAAGCGGTTTTAATGAGAGCAAAGTGCTCAAGACATAAGTTCTGGACTGCTTGCAGTTTCAGACGGCAGACTTTTACATAGATGATATAGGAAAGTTTGTATAACGTTACCAGAAATGTCTAGAGGTTCGTGATGACTACGTCGAAAAACACCCAAGATATGTAGTTGTATATCAATCACAATAAATTTCTTATATAATTTTCTTAGTTTATTAAAATATTACTAGCTGAACCTGCGCTCTTTACACAGCACATCATTCACATATGAGCATGAATTTCCTTGTCATTCCTCAGAACATTTTTACATGTTCTTGTACAGATACAAGTGAAAGACGTCTTGATAAAAATCTGCAAGCGCTATCATAAAGGTGATTTTTTAATTATTTTTTTCAATATCTTGTACTGTGCAAGATTTGAGCCTACTTCCAATTGAAGTTTCTAATTCATGTATGATTAGTGCTTTCTTTCTTCTTGCATGCAGTATTTAATAAGCAAATACATTACACACAGAATTAGTGTCAGTTATATATGGTGTTCAATGGGCAAAACAATCAAAACAATAAAGATTCATCTTAGATTGGAGAAATGGTTATCCTTCGTTTTTCATTATCATTTGGCCATGAAACAAACGCCTGAGGGATATACAACCCCTATATACAAATAAGTGGTGTTGGGATGTATACCTCGTAGGATATAATATTTTTTTTTAAATTTCAACACTTGCAGTGTACTCTCAAAAATGTAATAAAGAAATAACGGCCATGTTTTTCTTAAATGTTCAATTAGAACTGCAATCGATCAGTGAAAATGGCATCTTTCTAGAGCTTGTGGTTTCCGAGATAGCACTGTCAAAAAAACTGGCCACAAACATATAAACTTTTCTTGACTACAAGTATATAAACCTAGCATTTTAATTATTTTCTTAACATATGTCTTATATTCCTTGATTTTCTACGAGAAAATGTTTCATCAAGTATGAAATAGCTGTTAATACTAATTTGCAGATTAACATTTTAAGCTTTCAATGCATGACTAATTTATTGTTAGATTGTGCGTATTAAATCAGTATTCTGATTTTTGAAAGAAACTCACAGGAACACATTTAAAAACCGGAAATATAAGGGGAAACTCTCAGTGAAAGCAAATGTTGTGCAGAAGGGAGGGAACTCTGTCGAAACGCTTATTTCGGAATACCCTACGGGTCAATTAGACCCATGCAATGCACTCTAGGATTAAAGTAAATATAGAGGTTGGTCGTTTATTTGTTTAATATATCCACAGAGAGAGAGTACAGTTGTAACGTATATCAATAATACAGAAAGTGAAAGCAGATCCATTAACCTTTCCATTCTTTCCCTGAAGACCTGCGTATATTTCTCTTGTTGTATGGAAAACAAAAATGGGAAGCAGGATACAATAAAATAGGAAAATATGCTGTGAGCATGTCAGTGAAACTTTAGTAGAAAAATACAAAAAGACTTGACAGTACTATGTATGTATTACATAATATTGTGAAGTCTTTTTGTACGTATGTTTTACATGGACATGGTGTCTCTAAAGTAAGGTCCACTAAAAAAAAACAGGGCTACAGTTTATTTACTACTACTACTACTACTACTACTACTACTACTACTACTACTACTACTACTACTACTACTACTAATAATAATAATAATAATAATAATAATAATAATAATAATAATAATAATAATAACTATATACAATATTTCTTTAGGAAAGGATTTCTTTTATACATTCCAAAATGTTCAAAGATCACAAAAGTTTCTACAACACATCCGCATATACTGTTGCTAACTTGAGCGATTCTGTCCCCAGATTTGTAGTATCAGAAAGTGAATCTTCTGATCAGAGCATAACAACAGTGCATACGGCATCAGTTTCATGTTAACTGATGAAAGTGAACGTGTTTATAATTCGGACTGCCCAGTCGAATCGCTACCTCGAAAAATTGCCCGCATAACTACAATGACAGTGTATGAACTAGTCGATGAGTTCAGATTCGTGAATGAAAAAATAAAGACCGTCTTGCGAGATTCTATAACAATCGTCTATTCTATTTAAGAACCCTCCGGGACACATTACGTTGTAACTTATTTCCATTTGCGGCATGTGAGACCCGGGTTCGATTCCCGACGGGAGTTCATGTGGGTTCGGATTCCACGTTAATCAGTAGGTCCTCGTTGCTGATCTTTCAAATCAAATCAAATCTTTCCAATTTGCATGACTTGATGGCTGGTTGCACATTCACTGGGAAGTCAGTTGTTGGCTGTTACTGGTAACGGGTTACAAACGACAGCCTCAATCAAAATTATTGCTTTACATTCGTGTGCATTCTCTTCTCAGGCTTACTTGGTTAACAAAAACTGGGGTTATCAAAACTTTGACGGAATACTCATTGCGATGCCATATTCTATCAATATTGTGAGAGCAGAAAGCAAAATAATTGTTGCTTAGTCACCTGCGACAAAAGAATGAATACAATAAGCTGCCTTGATTGAAGAATAAGTCAAGCTCATGTAACAAGGTGAGAAATGTGATCGAAATCCGTGATTTCCTGAGGAATTTTGTCGAAAGAGAATAGAAGAGAGTATGCTTGTGTTTGATCTCATTTTCGATAACTGTAACACATCATCATAACGTTACAATTCAGATTATTATATTTTTGTAATATTCTTCAAATAATATCTCAAAGCCTACCTGTTCACAAAAATGCGGTCGTGGTTCAAGACATCCCTGAACTTCGTGCTTTGCTACGTTACGAAATAATAATATCTTAAATAATTTCCCAATATTTCAACTGAATTCATTGATTCGTAATAAGTAACGTTCTTTGATCATGCGCATGCTTATAACGTCTTGGATCCCTAAAAATCTACGTACATATACTTATCTAATTTGTTCCTAAGTTTATTTCTAGTTTCCTTAAGTTCGTGTCCCACTTCCATTATACTCACAAACTGATCGGTGCAAGCCATTGGTAATTAAATGAGTGTTTTATGAGCATACTGATAAGACTTGCTTCATGAAAATGCAGTCGAATTTTAGCCGACGCAACACATCCTGGGCTCGTGTTCTTCAAACCTAGTAATACCAATAATATTAATAATGGCATACATAATAGAAGCTAGTTATGATCCTTTTTCGTAAGTTCAGAAAATGCACATACTATGTTCATGAATGAAAATACATGTTTTAATTCATGAAAAACAATGAATTTTTTGAAATTAGAATTTATATATATTGAGACCCCTATTTAGAGATTTTAGGCGAAGGGCACTGGGCCCAAGAAAATTTTGCATTATTTCCACCCATATTTCTTTATATTCAGTATACGCCTAGATAATACGCATGAGTCCACTCACAATTGAGCTACCATTAACGAGGTGGTGCGTACAAATGTAAGGGTCACATTGGCAGCTGTTAACCGATAGCCTCAGCTCCTTCTAGCACCAGTTGCGTCGTAACGAGAAAACCTGACCGTAATGTGGTACAAATATTGTTTTAGATGTAGATCTCTCGTAATTTTTTCTCTCGTGGACACAGCCTGCTTTCTCAATACCATACTTCAATCTCGATTTTTCAAAAATACCATCACTAGAAATTTACCGCCATGGGCCCGTGCATAAATAGGGCCTAGTAAACCTACACTTGGGACACTTAATATCTCTCTCTCTCTCTCTCTCTCTCTATATATATATATATATATATATATATATATATATATATATATATATATATATATATATATATATATATATATATAAGGTTTATCTCAGTCGATAACCATTTTAGCAATGTGTCGATCAACATGGAAATAGAAAAAGGGGACTTTTATTATTATTTGTTCTAAAAATAAAATAAAACTGTAAATTAATGTCCCACGGCTATGGCCTATAGGCTAAACAAGAATGGATGATTTAATAAAAGTGAATGGTTAAAAAAGAATAAGGATGTGGAATAAAAAACCTTGAGAAAAAACACGGTCACAAGATTTTCCACTCACAAAGTTTGGGATGGTACCAGGGATCTCACACACCAGAGGTGAGTGCTCTACCACTGAACCAATATGCCCTCTCGTTTTTGAACTGATGAAGGAGGGATTATAAGAATGAAGATGCAACCTACTCTTGGGACACTGAAACCTGACCAAGAAAGCCTGGCTACTAGGAATGGCCACAAATTTCCGGTTCCTCGAGAAACCGGTTCTTGGAGATACGGTTTTCAGAACCGGTTCCAGACCTGGATCCAAAAACGGGTTCCGAAACCGGATCTCGAGAACCGGTTCCAGACCCGGATCCGAAAACCTGGTTCCGGAACCGGATCCGTTCAGAGCCGAAAACCGGTTCCACCAGGAACCGGTTTGCTTATCTCTAATGGCTACTTCTTTACTCAAAAGAGTTCCATTTATCAAAACTCCTTTTTGTATTTATCTTGTCTCTTCATGTGTCTGTCCGTCTGTTCTCGATTAGGATTAGGACTGACAATTAG
Organism: Thermobia domestica; assembly: GCF_964235325.1. Lineage (NCBI taxonomy): Eukaryota > Metazoa > Arthropoda > Insecta > Zygentoma > Lepismatidae > Thermobia > Thermobia domestica. The sequence goes on along the minus strand of NC_137468.1, from coordinate 26,875,238 downwards.
ACTGCTGGGATTTCGACATTTATTGCTAAGTTATCTCCTCACGTAAGAGGGATGATGTCCCTAGGCGATCACACTATCCGGGGAGAGGGAAGGAAGAAAGAAATGGGGAAGGAAAGAAAGCGGCCTGGGACCCAGGTACCATCTCGGCATTTGCCTGGTGTGAATGAGGAAAACCCAGGAAAACCTCTCTACGAATAACTGGTCTGAAAAAGCTTTTACACTTTCTGGAGCGAACGTCCTCACTGGGAATCGAACTCGGGCCGTGCGTTCGGGAGACAAACAATCCGCATCAGTTCGTCCGAGAAACAAGGAAATCTCAAGAAGCACTTAAGGTTGCTTTAAAGGACAAGTTTTGCCGATAGATGGCACTACAGTCTTCGTATCTCTCCCATGTATTTTTATCTTTCACGAAAATTCACAATTTCTCTTACAAATTTCAACCTACAGACTTCAAATTTTTTGAAAAGGAACTTCATAATCTATCGAAGGATATAATCCGTGTCGATATTTTATTTAGAGTTTTCTTCATTGTTGAAATGACTTGATTGTTGAAATGGATATCCAAACCTTTAACAATCGAACAGTTTTAACAATGAAGAAAATTCTAAATAAAAAATCGGCACGGATTGTTCCCTTTAATAGGTTACGAAGTTCCTTCTCTAAAAATTTGAAGTCTCTAGGTTGAAATTTGTAAAAGAAATTGTAAATTTTCGTTAAAGATAAAAAAATGCATGGGAGAGATACGAAGACTGTAGTGACATCTATCGGCAAATCTTGTCCCTTTGCACTAACCTTAATGAATCACCATCAATTTTGAACAGGATGTAGAGTGTCGAGGAATGACAAAATGTCAAGTTTCGTTAATGAAGGTGATCAATGACCCCGGAAAGGATAGAAATTAATCATTTCCGGTTTAACGTTGATTGCTACAGGCCAAAAACGGTATTGGATAGCGAGAAGTGGATTCCTGTCATTAAGCGTCTCAAAAATACATTTCATTTCCAACCTCAAGTCTGTACTAAAACCGGAACTGATAGAAATCTCATACAACTTCCGGTTTCAATATTGATATGTACATAGAACAGAAACGATAAAGAGATATGGACAAGAGGGCTATAAGAATAGATGCCATTTTCTCTCTCAAGTCTCAACCCTTTATTAAATTTGGGAATGTCAGAAATTAATTGCTTTTAGTTTCAACATTAATACCTCTAGAGTGAAAACGGTAATAGAGAGCAAGAAGAGATTTTCTGAAATCAATTAAGTATTCCAAGAATATTCTAATGTCCCACGCATGGCTCTGTTTACAAACAATCCACACATGCTTGTATTTGGCTCTTTTGCAAACACCATATGCGTCCTACTACAAACTACTACAATGGCGGACGACAAGAACACGAGCAATACCACTAATCACGTGACGAAGAAGGATTATTAGCGCCAGTGTCACATTGGAGCAGCTAGAAAACCAGGACGACTTCCACATCTAAAATCAGCCTGTGGCTGGTCAAACTCTACTCTCTCAGCTTGCCTGGAGTTTTGAGAGATACCTCTAACCCAAGCTTTTAGCTTGCCTGGAGTTTTGAGAGGTACCTCTAACCCAAGCTTTTAGCTTGCCTGGAGTTTTGAGAGGTACCTCTAACCCAAGCTTTTAGCTTGCCTGGAGTTTTGAGAGGTACCTCTAACCCAAGCTTTTAGCTTGCCTGGAGTTTTGAGAGGTACCTCTAACCCAAGCCTTTTAGCTTGCCTGGAGTATTGTGGGATTCCTAATTTCAGCCACTCACCTTGCGTGAATGAGCTCCTTCGTGGCTAAGCGGTTAGCGTACGCGCCTTTGGCGTGGGAGACCCGGGTTCGATTCCCGGCGGGAGACTATGTGGTTCGGATTCCACGTTAATCAGTAGGTCCACGTCTCATATAGCCTCGCTGCTGAAAGGGACGCTAAACTAAAATGAACTCAACTCACCTTGCGTGAAGCTTTGTGGCTTCCTAACCTCTCTCTCTGCTGGCGTGCAGCGTTCAATCCACACCCTTAATTTCCGTGGAGCTGTGTCTGTGCGGACTCTTTCTTAGGCTGCCTTGGCCTTGGAACACCTATTTATCCTAGTTATTAGAGAAATCTATATATTTTTTTATAGTGATATTGTACTGTATCTTACTGTTTATAACAGAAAATTTTGTAATAAGATTGGTAGTGGAAGGAAACGATTCCCCTATGTGATTTGCTCTATCACCTGCATTAAGCAGAACTTTAGAATATATTCCATATGTATTTGTAATCTCTCTACTAAACAATAAAATGAATTTACTACTACTTTCGGTTGCAACAATAATTTGAGAAAATTAGAAACTAACAAACCAAACTCATTCGTGTCGTGTACACATGACACTGTTGCTTCTATTTTTTATTTTGTATCCGTCAAGGGACGGACAAAGTCGTACTATGAAACTTCCCATACTCATTTATGTATACAGGGTGTTAATGAACTATACTGACAAACTTTAAGAGGTGATTCCTCACATCAAAATAAGAGAAAAAGTTCATATGGACCTATGGTGAAAAGTGTACCGTTTTAGAGCTAGGGCTGTCCAAAATCGCGAAAAAAGCCAAATTTCAACAGGCCCTACTTCGAATTCCAGAAACTGTGGATGGTTGTCCCCCCCCACGCATACACAGTCCAAAAGTGCATATTTCATCAATTTTCAATAAGTGTACAGGGTATTCCCTACAGGGTGTAATTCTTAGATATGCTCTCAATAAAGTTTCCAGATATACCCTGATTTCAAGTAGGGTTCAAAGCAGGCAGGAGGTAAGCCTTGACATCCAATGCTTCGGAGGGAAGTCGGGAATGTTAAGAACCGGGGTGGTAGCTCCGTGTCTTTTTTGTGTGTGTGTGTGTGTGTGTTCGGAATAACGTGTGATGCGATGCACTTCGTCACCGTATATTTCACATTTTCTTTACTTATAAGCATGAAAGAAAACATCGCAGCATGCGTCTTCCCGAGTACGAGAAACCGTGCTGCTGACAATCCTTAACACTTCCGACATCACGCCAAAGGATTCCGTGTTCACTGCTATCAAGGTTTATCGTTTGCCTACTTTGGACCAATCATAAAGTCAGAGCACATCTCAAAATTCGATTGATGGCATGTCTGGGAATTTCACCCTGCAGGGAATAGTCCGAACACTTATTGAACATTAATGAAATATGCATTTTTGGATTGCGTATGCGTGACTTCTTTTACGATGATAAGGACCACCATCCACAGTCTCTCGAATTTGAAATAGGGCCTCTTGAAATTTGGTTTTTTTCGCGATTTTGGACAGCCCTAGCTCTGAAACTATGCACTTTTCGCCATAGATCCATATGAACTTTTTCTCTTATTTCGATGTGAGGAATCACCTCTTACAGTTTGTCGATATGGTTCATTAACACCCTGTTTACTAGTTCAGAAACCTGAGAAACGTTCATAGATTGTATTTAAATTGGTTTATTCAATCCGAAATTATTCACAACATTATACATAAAGAGAACTGTATGTGCTTTTGCTGAAAAGTATATATCTAACATTATGGTAGACAGAATTCATATAATCTCTGTATTCTATCTGTAGCGTTTTTGAAAATGATTATTTTCACAAGATTCGCTCATCCATTTCAAATCACAACACACAATACAGAAAAAAAAAACGCTTTGAAAAAGAATCGTTGGCATGTGAGGATTATAAACACAATAAATCTCTGCATTTTAAACAAGAACAAAAACAAAGTTCAAAATACAAAAGAAACTTTATAATTCTTTGAATCCAAACATGCTATCCAAGCGTAACAGCAAAAAAAAAAAAAAAAAAAAAAAAAAAAAAAAAAAAATTGCCGTTACATGTATAGAACAAAAACAAACCAGAAAAAAAAAACACTTTTCAAAATGAACAACCAAAAATAAAGCTTCTTTCGCTCTTAATGTAAACATCCATTTTGACAAGCTTTAATCTCTTGTGATGCAATGTGCTCATTTGTTCCCCCTCTTTCCATACTTCATGATGTGTTTTCCTGATTTCTCTTTAACATGTTCTACGTTGGAGGAATATATACACTTAGAAAGCCATTATCAATCCAATAGTGCAATGACAGTATCTACAATATGAGCAGGATCTCTCTATCTTGGGCTTTCTCACGTTATTCTGAAAATTCTTGATTTCATCAAACCATCTCATAAACGAACCTTTCCTAGGTCACTTCTTGTCTTTTGGTACCTAGCCAAGCATTATAATTTTTCTACTTTCAATATAATGGACCATCAACCAGACCAAAATCTATATTTTTTTTACAATATCTATTACTTCTATTCACGCATGATTCATATTTCTTATCCACGCATGATACTTTGTCTATCTATACGTGTGTTTCTAATATATACAGGGTGTTTCAAAACAACACCGACAACTTTTGGGAGGTGATTCCTGATACCAAGATAAGACGAAAAGTATAGACCAACTTGGGTGCACAAATGCTTCCTTTCGGAGTTATAGACGGGCGAAAACATGAAAAAATGAACTTTAAAGGTCCATAGCTTCAAAACTATGGGACCTTCCGTAATTGGGTCAAGACTTTATTTAGGAACTAGTATGTGCGCTATTCAAATATCCATGTCTCAGTATCCTGCGGTACTTACGCAACAATTTTTATAGAGGTAGTTGTGAGTACTTCAAATTATATGCCAGTAGCCACACTGCCTCTATAAAAAAAAATTGCTGCGTGAGTACCTTAGGATTCTGAAACATGTATTTTTGGATAGCGTACCTATTAGTTCCTAAGTGAAGTCTTGACCCGATTACGGTTAAGTCCCATGGTTTTGGAGCTATGGACCTTTAAAGTTCACTTTTTATGTTTTCGGCAGCCTATAACTCCGAAACGAAGCATTTGTGCACCCAAGTTGGTCTAACTTTTCGTCTTATCTTGGTGACAGAAATTATCTCCGAGACGTTGTCAGTGTTGTTTTGAAACACTCCGTATATCTCCAGCCTGCAGACAATGATGACTAATTTTGTTAGTGTTCATGTCTCTCCATACTTCGTTATGTAGTCTGCATACAATTAATGGTTACTTTATTTTACTGTCCAAGTCTCTGCATTTCGTAGTATACCTAGGTATTTAATATATAATGAGTGTCTAATTTTGTTAGTGTCCACGTCTTATATATACTTTGTAGTGTATTTGTAGACAATGAGAACTGATTTCGCTAGTATCCATGTCTCTACATACTTCGGATATTGTAGTCTGTACACAGTGACGACGTCCCTAAATACTTAGGAGGTTAATTTATAACACAGTGACGACTGATTTTGTTAGTGTCCGTATTTCTACATACTTTGCAGGTTAGTTTGAAGACAATGAATGACTCATTTTGTCAGTGTCCACGTTTCTACTTACTACATAGTGTAGTTTGCAGACAGTGAATGACTGATTTTCTTATGCCCAGTTTCTACATACTTCGCAGTGTAGTTTGCAGACAGTGAATGACTGATTTTCTTATGCCCAGTTTCTACATACTTCGCAGTGTAGTTTGCAGACAGTGAATGACTGATTTTCTTATGCCCAGTTTCTACATACTTCGTAGTGTAGTTTGCAGACAGTGAATGACTGATTTTCTTATGCCCAGTTTCTACATACTTCGCGGTGTAGTTTGCAGACAGTGACGACCGATTTTGTTCGTGTCCATATCTCTACATACTTTGCGGGGTAGTTTGCAGACAATGCTGAATGATTTCGTTGGTGTCCACGTCTTTACGTACTTTGTGGTTAGTTTGCAGACAATGAATAAGTAACTTTGTTAATGTCCTCTTCTATTCAGTATTAATATGTTTCACTTTGTAATTTTCCATACATGAGAAATTAATAAAACAAAAGTTAGATATTCCAACAATGATAATTTAAGACCGCCAGCAAGCATTTTCACCGATCCCAAGAGGTTCATCCAAAACATGGCTGAAGTAGCATTCTTATTGGCTACGTACCGATGACGCCACCTACTATTACAACAACAACAACTACTACTACTTTTGCTATGGATCTGTATAGTACAAGGGCAAACTTATTTTAATGAAAGAAGTTTAATGGAAATTTAAAAAAATAATCGTTAAATCACTTTCTGAATATTATTTTAACAAAAGAAGTGTTATAAAAAATATAAAAATAATAAAAAAACTTTCCTTAGGCAGGAGGCAGGGTTTGAACCCACGCCAAAAATGATTTTTCTTACCAGCATGTTGTGCTAGCTCTCTCGGCCACGAGGGCCGACAACACGTGGCCTTTACTTTGTACTATATGTACGTCATGACTCGTGATGTATCTGTATCGGCCAATCAGATCAGAGGATATCTGAAGCTCTTGGGATCCGCGACAATGCCGCCAGCATGCAAAATGATGAGGGTATTTTCTAAAGTCACACATTTTTGCTCTGTTCGTTCGTCATGGCCAACTCAGTTTATTTTTGACAACAGTATTCGATTGTTCCACTTTCAGGAAAACAGAAAAATCGGGAATAGATGGAACAATATTTGCAGACCTGTTCTATCGAGATTTATTTATTTCATATCGGTTACAACGTTAACAATATGACTGTTAATAATCTTCTTCCTCTTGTATGAGTAATGTGTTAATTGGTTTAAGCCAATTTCTTCTCATGAACCAGAATTTTTATTTTCTTGTAGTTTTTGTTCCTTCCATCTTCCATTATTTGGTTCTTTTATTTCAATTACCGCCATCCTCTGGGTATAATGCTTACGCAAGTGGGACATGTTGTATCTTTAGTACGTCCGTTACTCGACACCACAACACTGGAACAAAAGTGAAGTTTTTCGATTATGCTGTTTTTCTTTCTTTTTTTTACAATAGAAAACTAGAGCGAGGTTACTAGACTCAATCCGTTAATTTCACGTATAACGGATATTGTCAATATTTCCGTTAATTCCTGAATATGCGTTTCGCATGATCCTATTTACTGTATTTAGCAAAGCTTCTTTTACTTCAACAATTCCCTTCACACGTAAAACCGTCATTCCTTTATGTTTCACGTGTGAATCCGTTAACTTTTTAATGGATAACGGATATTTGTACATATCCTATTAATTCATACATTTACGTTTCGCATGATCCTCTTTATTGTCTTCGGCAGAGTTTATTTTCCTTCCACAATTCTCTCCATACATGATACTGTGATTCCTTCATGTTTTACAATGTGTCCAATTATACTCTTTTATTTCTTGGGGGACACGGTGGTTCAGTGGTATAGCCCTTACCTCTGGTGCATAGGGTTTTTGGCTCGATCCACGACCAAGTAAGTGTCTGGTGGACAACATCGTCTAAGTGGGTTTTCTCGAAATACTCACATTTCCTTCCACATTCTCATTCCACCCCATTAATTCATCATCATTTACTTGCTTAAATCATCGTCTCACTTTTAAAAGGCAGAATCTTCGGACGTTAAACTCAAAGATTTTATTTTCAAAAAAAGTTGCTTGAGATACAACACAAGCTAATTACAAAAGAGAAATTCCTGATTTTATTTTCCTCGTTAGTATGAAGAAAGCTGGTAAATAGTGAAAGTGAATGACTGTGAGTATAGGAATATACGAGGGTCACTACGAAAGTTTTGAAGTGACCCTCGTATGAAGAAACAGGAGATATTCCTAGATAATTCACGGGCAGGGTGTTTTGCATGAAGAACTCATTTGGTCTGAATTTGAACTAGGGTTCCCTAACACCAGAAGGGAGCACTCTATCTCTAAGCTACCATGCTACAAGCTAATTAGATAGGAAAACAAAACATAACAGAGGTAAAAAGAAAGTGAGGTTACAAAGCCTACACTGAAACATGTATATATTACTTCATACAACCAATACAGTCAACAGATAAGTACATACATTAGGTTACTTTTCGATACAGTCCACATATCGGTTGAGACAATTGTCGCATCGTGGAATGAGTTTGAATATTCCCTCTTGGTAAAAATCCTGTCCGTGCATGTTCAGACACGTTGTGACGAACTGTTTCACCTCCTCGCTCGTCTGAAGCCAAGCGACGACCTTCTAGCTGCTCTTTGAAGTCAGTGTTCGTAGTGTGAGGGAAATTTCCCTAATCTAGGGAAATTTCATAGGTAAATTTAGCAAAAAGGGGAAAAATGGAATTTTTCGATAAAACGCGAAAAATCCAGGGAAATTGTGTCACTGACAGATTGATCAATATAAATGCTTAAATTTTTCTTTGCTCTTCAGAAACAAAGCAAAATAGTAGCAATAGTTTCTGCAGTTTTCGTGTGTATGTTCAAAGTATCATAATTTGCGCCAATTATGCAAGTTATTGCTGGCTGGGTGTATTTGTGTGTATTTTTTTTCTTTAAATAAATAAAACAAGTCTGGTTGGCACTTCCTTTAATATTGCTAAATTGATCTCATTACATAACTTCTGTTATATAGGAATTGGAATCTCAACAAACTACGGGAAATTTGATAAGAAAAGGGAAAATTTTGTGTCAGTCGAGGGAAATTTTCTTACGGAAACCTACGAATACTGCTTCAAGTGCGGGAACAGGTGAAAGTCGCTTGGGGCGAGGTCCGGGCTATAAGGAGGGTGATCGATAATGTCCCAGCTGATCGATGATGTTTAAATCTATTGATGTCGTGCTCAGTTAGCCACTGTGCTCCTCGTTGGTAACGTTTTCTCTACCAGCTGCAAACTTTTGACACCATTCTCCGACATGCTGAGGAGACATTACAGTCTCTCCGTAAACCTCTATCAGCTGTCGGTGAATTTCAGCCACAGTCACATGTTTCGTCCACAGAAATGGAATAACTGAGCAGATTTCTTCGCGAGGCAAGTTTTCCAAACGAGTCACCATTTTTGTTTATATATAACTAGCGTCATAGGTAGCGAATGGCTGAAATTCTACAGAGTTGCCAACTCCATGTATTAAAATGATCCAACCGCACACTCATAACATATGAAACTCCAGAAATATCGTTCTTGTAAACTTAGTTTTTGATGCTCCCTCGTAATATAGTTATTTTTTAAAAAAAAATTAACCTTCACATGATGTGTAATAAGTTCAGAAAGAAAAGGAAATAGAAAAAAAAGAATTACTATTTCATTGCACTTACATAAAAGAATTTTTTATTAAATGTAATTCATTGAGAGATTTAGTATTACGTCCTTTAGTTCGTCTCTGAAATTATTTTAATCTGATTAAGTCGTGAACTTTTTGCGACTACAATCAGACGACAGCTCGTTATTAAGTGATTTACATAAATGTTGCTGTGTGGGGGGAGGGGACCTTAATTTCCTTATCGGTCAGCACTTGCTCACACACAGACACGAAAGAAAAGAATACTTATAATACAATAATTTTTTTAAAAAAATAAATTACGAGGATTTTTTTTTGGTAAGGCAAAATGACCTGGACAGAAGTAAATTACAAAAAAAAAAAGTAGGAAAATGTGTTCTTTCTGCTGCAACCGTCTGCATTTTTGGAAGCTTAATGACTTTTTCCTTCATCAACAGGAGTAGGATTCTTTTTTTCTTTTTTAAGGAAAAAAAGAGAGAGAAGGAACCTCATTTCTAGGACTATGAATTACAAGGAGAACAGCAAAGCATCTTTCACTGTGCTTTAAATCTCTTATTTTTTTCCCCCTTTTTCCTCTCTTTTTACGAGAAGTTATATGAGCAATGTCCTTCTCTCTTTGCATCCATTCCAAATTACGACATTAATAGCTCCTGAACGCTCTTTTTTTCAGCAGCAGCAGCAGTGTGTGTGTGTGTGTGTGTGTGTGTGCTCTTTCTGCTTCTTGCTTTGCTTTGCATTCTGGGATGAATAATGAAAGAAAAAAAAAGAGGTCACCTCTCTTCCTGTACTTTTTGACATGGTAATTTGTATGCTGCTTCAATTGCTTTTCCCCCCCTTTACTTACTGACTGCTCACCTGCACTCTTCTCTCATTACGACTTCTCTTGAATTGGACCCTTAAAAAACCCTCTCTACTCATACTATGAATGTATCTTCTTCTTCCCCTCCCCCCTTTTCATATGTACGTACCACCACCACATTTCCATTTCTAGGTGCATCTAAAATGTCTTTTTTGGAATCTCTTTAAGTAAATTCCAAAAAAGAAAAAAAAATGTTAAGCGGACTAAATTCAAAGTATGTTAAATGTAAAAGAAACGCAAGAACAGGAATTATGAAAGAAGCTTTTCAGGAGGAATAATATAACATTTTGTGTTTCGACGTCTGTATAGAGTGAACAATAACAAGAACAGAAATGTTGAAAGAAGCTTTTCGCGAAGATCAACATAACATTTTGTGACTCGATTAATATATAGGGTAAAAAAGCTAGGATTGACATGTCGAAAGAAGCTTTTTAGTAACAACAATATACTATTTTGTGGTTCGTTGAATACAGAGTGAAAAGGCTAAGAATGGAATGATGGAAAAAGGTTTCTGGAATAACAATGTAACATTTTGTGCGTTAATGAAAATAGAGTAAAAAAGCAAGAAGAGTATTGTCGGAAATAGCTTTTCAGGAACAACAATAAACATAAGAATTTGTGAGGGAAACAATATCAACAGGTATATTGAAAGGAAATATTAAGAATAATAATATCATGTATTGTAGCTTGATGAGTATAGAGTCAAAATAGAGGAATAGGATCTATGAATGAAGTGTCTAGGAAGAAGAATCTAATTTCTGGCTCAATGAATTTAGAGGGGAAACGCAAGGATAGAAATTACGAAAGAAGCTTATAGGAAGAAGAATCTAATTTCTGGCTCAATGAATATAGAGGCGAAATGCAAGGATAGAAATTACGAAAGAAGCTTATAGGAAGAAGAATCTAATTTCTGGCTCAATGAATATAGAGCGGAAAACCAAGGATAGGAATATCGAAACAAGTTATAGGTTTATAGGAAGAAGAATATAATTTCTGGCTCGATGAATATAGAGGTGGAAAGCAAGGATAGGAAAATAGAAAGAAGTTTATAGGAAGAAGGTATAATTTCTGGTTCGATGAATATAGAGGGAAAAGCAAGAATAGGAATATGGAAAGAAGCTTATAGGAAGAAGATTATAATTTCTGACTGGATGAATATAGATGGAAAAGACAAAGATAGGAATATAAAAAACAAACTTTTAATAAGAACATCATAACAATTTGTTTCTTGAGAAATATAGAGTGAAAGTGCAAAAATATACCTATATATATATATACCTTCTGCATCTCAATGCCCCCCCCTAAATTTACAGAGAAATCGGCGCCCTTCTCTGTCAACATACTTTAGTGAGAAGGTGACCAGGAAATGACATTACAGAGCATTCAGTTGAAAATAACTGACTAATTGAACTTAGCACGAACCTTTACATGACCTAAAAGTCACGGAAAATAATTAGAGTATGAGTATTCGAAACGAAACGAGCCTTTCCTCAGGTCTTATAGTCAACACCAGTTCATGCAAGTCTTAAAAACATCATGTTTTAGTGTTACACGATTCATAGTATGAACTCTATAAATAGATACAGTAATTGTTCGATGAAAAGCATTTTGCAATATTTAAAGATGCAAGTTGTTATGTAGTCTACTCCAATAATAAATGCTTTAAATGTTGTTATATCATATTTTCGTGGATCTCTCATGACATGGAAGGATTCTGGTGACTTCCAGATGAAATAAATCAGGCCATACATTTTGTATGTACATAAATTCACAAAACGAGACGAGAGAATTTTCAAGATAAGACGATAAAGATTTCCGAGAATCAAGACGAGGCGAGAAAGAACTTTTCAAAAATCGAGACTAGACAAGAATGAACTTTCCGAGAATCGAGACAAGGCGAGAAAGAACATTTCGACAATCGAGATAAGACGAGTAAGAACTTTCCAAGAATCGAGACCAGGTGAGAAAGAACCTTCCGAGAATCGAGATGAGACGGGTAAGAACTTTCCGAGAATCGAGACTAGGCGAGAAAGAACATTTCGAGAATCGTTACTAGGCAAGAAAGAACTTTCCGAGAATCAAGACGAGATGTGAAAGAACTTTTCGAGAATCGAGACGTCAAAATTTTTACAAAAATATGAGACGAAATGAGAAAATCTTATTGCTTTTTTCGCGAACAACACTACAGATGACGAATGAAAATGAATGATTATCAAAAATGGTGGAATAATAATGTAGGAGGAGAAGAGAGAACCCGTAAAAACATCCATAGGCAACATGATGTTTGCCACAAACTCGTAGAGTATGAGATTGAGCCATGGATCCCATGTACCAATGAGCTACTGTACGTCCTAGTGAACTTTCGTGAGTTAGAACAAAAATGAAATGAAATCTCTAACTTTTACGTCCCACGTTTATGCCGGCTAAGCTAAAGGAAACGGTAATAATGAGAAATGAATCAAATGGTGGAATGAGGGAAGCAGTAGGAAACGGGAGAACCCCGTACAACCCACGTACGTAGTGTCTGTCCACCACAAAGTTTACTTGGAGCGACCTGGGATGGAATTAAGGGCCCCATGCACTAAAGATGACCGCTCTACCACTGAGCTACCGTGGCTCCATCGTAAGTTGGACTCACCAAGTGAATAACGATCCTAGTACCAGAGACAACTTGCAAACCGCTTACTATAAGCTTGAATTGCAAGTCGGCCAAGCTTGCATCCAGTTTCATTGGAAAACGTGCAAGCATCCTGCAAGCTGATTTCAGTGACGAAGTTAGATTGGAACAACCTTGCATTTAGTATTCCATTCAAGCTTGACGCAAGCGTTTTACAAGTCAACTCAAGTCAAGTCAAAAGCGAATGAATGTCCAGTGATTCTATGCGAAGGGTCAAAAGCATCACTTGCAAGTATAACAAAAGGTAGATTGTATGAAAGCATGCGTTTCAAGTACAAGCGTAGAGAGCCAAAAGCCAAGGACGCGCCAACTTGCCGAAAGCTTTCTTGATACTAGAGGAAGTATTATGAAATGTTTGACTTCTGTGTTTGCCTTATGTTAACAATCAAGCTGTTTCACATTTACGTTTGTGTATCTAATTTTTTTTTTTTTTTTAAAGTGGGAAGAACACAAGTCAAGGATCAAACATCAGTGACGTCAGAGAATAAAGCTTTTGACGTTTCATTCCTGACAAGATCTTCTTCAGAGATATAAAGAAATGAACAGAGGAAATAACTTTTGAAAATTTTTTCCGGAGTCTGTGACTCTCGAAGAGGTATTCCTTTCGCTTGTGGTTCATTCTCTCTCTCTCTCTCTCAAAAAAAAAAAAAAAAAAACTTAAACCCTTAAACATATACTTTTAGTTCCACTGTAGAATTAAGAAAGAGAAAAAATAAAAACAGAAAGAAACAGAGGAGTTTGTGAAATATCCTCTTATGAAATGAAGTGCGGCTTCCTTTTCACTTTTTAGAAGCATTTCTGAAGTTCATCAGTGTTACGAACTCCGATATGTTATTTCTAACTTTGTTAACGGATAACGTTTATGACGTTAGCAGGCGACGCTTCAAGTTCCCTTTAAATACCGTGCAAGCAAAATGGAAAAACTGTGGTATTAAAACGTTACTCAAGTCCAGGTAATGGAGCTAAAACTGCTTTTGGTTCTGGTTTCAGGAAAATGATTGATGTAGCATGAAAATTTGATATTACACTTCATCTGTACTCTTTCTTTTATAAAAAGCGATCTAGTTCTATATTCTTTTTCCTGAAAATATAGTATTATAGGAAGTATTTTACAATTACTTATCATCTTGTCGGGTGCAGAATTATACCCATTCGATAATAAATAGACGTAGTGTTGGATCCTTCTTTGGGTGCGCGCCTACCTTTCGCCACAATTGAAGCGCTTAGAGGATAAAGGTGTTATGTTACATTTTTCGAAATGTTGCATTGTGGCTGTTCATGCACGTGTTATATGCTACTCATGCTACCTAACACATTATTTGGTGAGTCCTCGTCCTAGTGCAGATACTTAGAAACGATCTGCCGTGTCGTGACAAAACGCTGTAACTTTGGCGGAGAAGTTTTGCGAAAATGAGCCGTAAAGTTTTCGTTCGAAAATGTGATCTGTATCTGTAGAACCAGTGTAACTAGGCAATAATGGTCAACCAATCAATTTTCACCAAATTTAACCACACAACATGCATTTACGTAACATTACATGTAACCACGTGTTTCCAAAGTCAAGATATACTGGTTCTACACGATACAGATCACATTTTCGAATGAAAACTTTACGGCTCATTTTCGCAAAACTTCTCCGCCAAAGTTACAGCGTTTTGTCACGACACGGCAGCGATGAAGGTGGCATGTTAACGAACAAAGTTGTGAAAGTCAATTTTCCCATGATATTTAATTTGTTACATACCACCTTTATCCTCCAAGCGCTTCAGTTGTTTTCATTATTGTTATATTTTTTAGATTCTCAGCATCTTAGCCTATAATGCAGGGATGCAAATAAGCGGCAAAATTTTATTCGCCCAAGAACAAAGTTACTAGCCCATATCCCACAACAGAAATCATTTACTTACCTGCGGTATGATATTAAATACTCGCCCGCACCGATGAACCACTCGCCCGGGGCGAGTGGGCGAGCGGTTATTTGCATCCCTGCTATGACGTAAAACTCAATAAGCCAAATAATGAAGATATTGGCCAATCGTGTGATTCTATTTTCTGGTAACTCTCTTATAAATACTGAAGCCTGACTGTGGGTACACTGATTTCTCTCTTCTTGACGGGCTGAACTTTATCGGGCATGGATTACACTTTTCTTGTCTTAATTCTCACTGTATGTTCTGTGCGCATCCATATAACTACGCCATGTAAAAGCATTGCAAAATTCCTTGTAATATGGAAGAAATTAATTGTAATAGTAATTATAATCATTGTGTTGTGTGGATATAAGTTTATTATTATTATTATTATTTTAACAGCTAACAATCATGAAATGCGAATTTAAAACAAAATTAAGAATAAAAACAGGGGTGCACTCACGGGGGTCCACGTGATCCGGATCCCCCAATAAAACTTCCAAACTCAACATACGTTTGTACACTTCCTCAATAAAACTATATTTATTTAACAGGGAAATGATTGATGTAGCGTGAAAATTCGATCTTCACTTCATTTGTACTCTTTCTCTTATAGACACAATCTAGTTCTATCACATTTTCTGAAAATATAGGTGGAAGTATTTTACAATTACTTAAAGTCTTTTCGTGTGCAGAATAATACCCGTTCAATACTATAAGGCATGCCCAAATGAAAGTGGGACTGATACATTTAATCAAAGGTTTATTTAGTTTTAATGCATATGTATATTATACATTGAAAAGTGTTACATAGGGGACAAGATCTGTGTAACAATACTGTCTATACATAATCACCTAGGTGGTTGAGACAGGTATCCCATTACTCCACGAGACGATGGATACCGTCAACGAAGAAAGTCGTGAGTTGCGTGCGGAACCATTCTTCGACTCTTTCTCGGACATCAGTGTTTTCTTTTTAGTGGTCCGAACACATGAAAATCGCAGGACGACAAGTCAGGGCTGTAAGGAGAGTGCTGGAGAACTTCCCATTTCAAGTGCTGGAGGAGATCTTTGCACACTTGTGCCACATGAGGACGAGCATTATCCTGCAACAGAATAATCCCTTTTGACAATATGCCACGTCTGCGATTTTCAGTCAGTAGATGTCAGTTCCACTAACACCTTCATCCGACAAAAATTGGATTACTGCACGCTGAACCTGTTTGGAGGAATCCATGACACGCTCGTTACCTGTTATCTCACTTCTGTTGCAGTCAAGACCCTATCTACTCTATGACAAATTTCTAGTGGCATAAACTGCCATCTAACAGGGAAATGGCAAAATTCTTCAACTGGGAATAACGGCGCTCCAACCTCAGTCCTAATTTCAGTTGGGCATGCCTTATACATAGACATAGTGGTTTGTTGTATTGGACCCCCCTCCATAAAGCATGAATCCCTCCTAACAAAAATTTCGAAGTGTGCGCCCAGAGAAGTGGTGAAAGACCCCAACCATTTAGGAATAACAAATGTATACTTATTTATTTGTTCGGTAATTGAATAGGGAATTAAGAAAAAAACTAATATAATCATTCTTTTTATATATTTTTTTCTGTGTTCTATATCCATATGCAACATCAACAGTGATGATTTCGGGGGGAAGGGTAGGCTGGGCTAGAATTTACCCCTTAAACCACGAAATTTCCCCTTCGACCATATTTCCAATGTCGTGCTTAATGTAGAGCCCCAGTATTTTCATACATACTGCTTTTCACTCCTCAATGTATTGAAATTCCTCCCAGAGAAAAAAAATCTGAAATCATAACTGAACACGGAGGTTATAAAGGATGGAATCCAACATGTATAAGGATTTCAAATTATAACCAGGCCTTGTATTCGATACAGTTGGCGACTGACAAAATATTATGAAGCATCAATCCTCACAGTATAGGTCGTTCACCGTTACACTACGTTGAATTACCGGTACAGAACTACTTCACTTAGTGATGTAAAGTGGAAAATTTTCCGTTCTAAACAAATATCAGTGATCAAGTAACAATTCCTCATTAACCATAAAATTGATTGACTTCATATATAGAAATGTTAAAAAGTGGAAGAATCTGAAAATTTTCATGGCTCAGAAAATTGCCGGTACTATATCAGGAAGAAATGAAACAACTTTTCATGAATCGAAAAATTTTCTGTCGTGTATGGAAAAATTAAAAAAAAAAAAAAGTTTTAGGAAAATTTTCATCATTTTGAAGCAAAAAATAAAACAACTTTTTATGAATCGGAAAGTTTTATTTCTCTGCAGAAACAAGTGAAAGGAATTTTCATGGATCGGAAAGTTTTCATTATAATGAAGAAACAAGCGGAAAACCTTTTCATAATCCGGACAATTTTGAATATGTATAGTGATGTTAGGTGGAAGATATTCAACTATATTTAACTGCATATTGAACTATAAAATAGAATTCCTATAAAGTTAGACAGCAACAAATTATAATTTTCCAATTAGCTTTTGGGAATCGGAAAATTTTCTAATACTCGTATTTCAGGTTGACAAGTAAAAACTTACATAGTGTTTTCTCTGTCTCTGTCTCTGTCTCTGTGTGTGTGTGTTTGTGTGTGTGTAAAGTGCAGGGAACATAAATCGAGTTCGTAGAGTACAAATATCCCATCCCATTTTTTAAAATGTAACGAGAAAGCGAAAAGAAACCTTTGTGAATTTATCAGTTATTTCAAAAACAGAAAATTCTACTATTTCTTCACATATAGGCCTCCCTATGTAATGAAATAACTATATAAAAGTACCAGTTCCTTATGAAGATTATTTTTGTAACAGAAATTAAGAAGAAATACTTGGATTTTATTGTGTTTTGAAACTATGAGAAAACATCGTCTCACGCGTATTAAATTAACGAAATATGATTTTGTGAGATCAAAGGTGAATTTTGAGGAAGGAGTACATTGAAGTTTTTGAAACATTTTTGCAGAAGTAAAGAATCTTTAGATTTTCACTTCATGAAACTTTTTCTTCAGATAATATTTATTACAAATAAATTTTACGGCTAAACAATGATGTAGAAACAAGTGGAGAATGTTTTTATGAATCGGAAAATTTTTCGGAAAATTTACATCACTGACTCCACTTGATTTAAGCTCTAGGAAGGAGTGATTTTAGTTGTAGAATGCTCATCTTTAGTATGATGTATCCGTGGTTCTATTCTAGGTCATAGCGTACGTGTTGGGAAGAATGTATTGTCCCACTGAGTATTCGGCACATTTTTATCGAGTATCCCGAATACTCAGAATTCAGAGAAAGCCATCAACTACCTCGTATACTTGGGCGTGCGGTCGGTTAACGTTAGTTTTATTGGCCATGTTCTTGGATTTGTCCACGTCATAAACTTTGTGTTCTCTGAGCATTTTAGTCCATTACCTTCTTTTTATCGCTGCTACAATTTTAAATTTTCCTTTAGCTTTTATTGTTCTTTTTTGTTTATTGATATTGTTACATGTTTTATTTATTGTATTTATTATTTTAAATCTTTTTTTCTGGTTTTTGTTTTAAATTTTCAGCTCCTATTTATTTCCTATATTTCACTCTGTTCATCCCAGTATTTTATTTAGGGCAGTCCGTGCTTGAGCAGTCTTGTACATCATGAAGGAAGAAATGCTAGCATTGCTGTTGACGTCAACATTAATCACTCATTCATTCTAGCCATGTGAGTTTGTTGCGAAGAACATTGCTCGTGAGTTTCTCCCAACATTCTTATTCCACTAGTAATTCTTTTATAATCATTTACTTTCATTAATTATACTTCTTCTTCAATCTAAAGTGAATTCTTTCATTTTTATTTTGTTTAAAATAGTTTATTCTGTACTTTTACAAGACGCTCCGCTAATAATGTTTCATCTAAGTTACTTTTCTTTGGTACTTAAGTTTGTAATACTTTTACAAAACGCTCTACCACTAATGTTTTATTTAAGTAACTTTTCTGGTACTTAAGTTTGTAGTACTTTTACAAGATGCTCTGTCAGTAATGTTTGATCTAAGTAATTTTCTCTGGTATTTAAGTTTGTAGTAATTATACAAGACGTCCTCCCACTAATGTTTCATCAAAGTAACTTTAATCTGGTACTTAAATTTGCAGTACAAGACGCTCCGCCACCAAAGTTTTATCTAAGTATCTTTTATTTGGTACTTAA
Organism: Thermobia domestica; assembly: GCF_964235325.1. Classification (NCBI taxonomy): domain Eukaryota; kingdom Metazoa; phylum Arthropoda; class Insecta; order Zygentoma; family Lepismatidae; genus Thermobia; species Thermobia domestica. Next base: position 26,856,462 of record NC_137468.1, on the reverse strand, counting down.
GATTGTAGTATTTTTACAAGACGCTCCACCACTAATGTTTTGTCTATGTAACTTTTATTTGGTACTTAAGATTGTAGTATTTCTACAAGACGCTCCAACACCAATGTTTCATGAAAGTAACTCTTTTTCTGGTACTTAAGTTTGTAGTACTTTTAAAAGACACTCCATTACTAATGTTTCATCTAAGTAACTTTTTTCTGATACTTTAGTTTATAGTACTTTTACAAGATGCTCCACCACTAATGTTTCATCTAATTAACTATTATTGGTACTTAAGTTTGTAGTATTTTTACAAGATGCTCCACCACCAATGTTTCATCTAATTACCTTTTTTTGGTAGTTAAATTTGTAGTACTTTTACAAGACTCCGCCACTAATGTTTAATATAAGTGACTGCTTTGGTACTTAAGTTTGTAGTACTTTTAAAAGACGCTCTGCCACTAGTGTTCTGTCTAAGTATCTTTTTCTGGTACTTAAGTTTGAGGTTCTTTTACAAGACCCTACGCCACTAATGTTTCATCCAAGTAACTTTTTTTCTTTTGCTACTTCAGTTTGTAGCACTGACTCAAAAATTGTATCTTGTCATAGCAAAAGAGTTTTGATTTCCGAGAGCCTTTTGCAAAGAGTATGTCGTATGTGACTTCCATTATTAATGAATCGGGGCTTGGAGCCAACTATGCAAGATGAAAGAAATTTCTTTTTTTGTTATTGCTTATTGGAGCTGGACAGAATCCAGAAAAACAAAAAGAAGACAAATAAAGCATATAAAAAAATCTGTAGCTGTTAGCACCTTTTGAGTTTATAGATCCGTAGGAAAGAATATTGTCTGGGGAATAAAGCTTGAAAAAAAAATGTTTTGTTGCCAAAGTTTTGCAAGGTTCAACGCCTCTATACGGGTTCTGTTCCAACTTTTCAAACACATTAAAGGTTCGCTGGATATTTAAAATGTAGATGGGAGGCTTTTGTGATAGTCATGTTTGCATTTCAACACATTGTACATCAAGTATATTATTTGATGGGATGTTTACGTTCAACAACAATTAATTAGTAGATAAACAAAGCATTAAGTAGTCAACCCAGTCTTTTGTTTTTGTTTTTTGTTTGTCACACACTATCCAGATATCTTGAAGCAAAAACTTGTCTGTTTTTTCTTATGGTATAGTTTGCATCTTCATAAGTACTTAATGATTTATCATCTTCAGAAAATATGCAACAACCCATCACGTCAATTTAATAAAATTTGTGAAACTCTATTATACGTGCAAATAGTAAGTTAGAGAAAAGTTGTCATAAAAGTAGGAACTTTATGGTTAAAGTTAGTGATTTCACACGAGAGGAGACTGTATTACGTATTAATTTCCGCCGGTGGAATATTTCCACATGCTTGTAACCTATATTTTATGTTTAGCTGTAGTTTTACTACTCTCAAACCATTACAAACGCTATCTATATATTAAAATGCTAAGTCTCCAAAGAAAAATTTCTTCATCTTCAATCCTTTCGACAATGAGATCTCGAAAACCACAAACAGGGCCGGATTTAGCATTTTGGCGCCCCTAGGCCCAATATTTTTTTCCGCCCCCTAGTCTGGTTAAAGTTACTTTCCTAAAACCCTTTATTAAAAAAATTACAGCCTGTTCTGCCGTGTTTGAGATCAATGTTGTACCGAAGTTGATGCATAATGTTGAAAAATAGTTTAACTTTACCAACAATTATTTGTTCCAGTGAACTTCAAAATCAGAATGCTTTATTAGCCTGATTTTTTAAATCAATTCAAAAAATATGTTAAGTTATAGCTATTTATTTTTATTTCTAGATTTTTTAATTTTTTTTCTCTCGGCCGTGCGCCCCCTGGGAGCTTGTGCCCATAGGCCTGGGCCTACCGGGCCTATTGGGAAATCTGGCCCTGACCACAAATGCTAGAAACTTGCCGTTTTTGCTGGTCGATTCCAAATTTTGTGTAGATTGTCCAGTTCTAATTGTATATTTAGAAAACGTGGTTGTTATTTCTTTATTACATTTTTAGGGTTACGCTGAAGGTGTTGAAATTTAAAAAAAACGTAAAGCATCATATCCTGTGAGTTATACATTTCAACACAACATGCAGGGGTTGTATATATAGTTTTATACAGGGGTTGTATATCTCTCAGGCGTTTGTTTCATAGCCAAATGATAATGAAAAACGAAATTAACCATTTCACCAGATTAAGACGAATCTTTATTGTTTGAAGTGTTTTGCCCAATGAACACTGTATATATCACTGACATTATAATTAATGTATGTGGAATGTATTCGTTTATTACATACTGTAAGCAAGAAGAAAGAAAACACAGATCATACATGAATTAGAAACTTCAACCGGAAGTAGACTGAAATCTTGCAAATGGTGCGAGATATTGAAAAAACAATCGAAAATGTCTCCCCTTTATGGTACCCCTTGCCGATTTTTATCAAGATATTTCACTTGTGTCTGTAAAGGGACATGTACAGATGTGAGGAATGACAAGGAGATTCATGCTCATATGTAAATGATGGGTTGTGCAGAGAGCTCAGGTTCAGCTAGTACTTATTCAATTTGTAATGCAGCTTCTTTTTAAGAAACAAAATAATAGTGTTTATTACAACAGAGGAAAATAGTGTATACACTTAGTTAGTTTTAAACACGTAAATAAACCAAATAGAATATGTGAATGAAAACCTTTTCTGTCCCACGGGATCCAGTAACATGAAATAGGTCTTTCCAGTTTTACTATTATAGACCTAATTGATGCTAGTGCCAGCAGAGTTGCCATATCATTAAAAAAGTTGAATTGAACTTTTTTCTTTTTTTTTAAAAAAAAAAACAAGAATTATTGTTTGGGATAACAAATTTGAACTGAACATGAGAAAGCATAGATGTCTATACGTGACAACAAGAAAGGGTGATTACTTCCTACCAGGGGCACACACACGGGGACTCCAGCAGGTTCGGAACTCCCGTCCCCTCTGAATTTTGTAACTTGACTAATATTTGTAGAATTTCTTAACAGATCTATACTTGTTTAACAGAGAAATGATTCGTGTAGATATTAGATTTGAGTTTTCGCTTCATCTGTAATCTTTTTTTTTTTTTTTTTTTATAATTAAAAATCAAGTTCCATTTATATAGTTCGTGATCACAGTTTTGATATAAAAATTAGTTTTATCTTTGTCACAAATAAATTCCTTATCATTGTATGCGGAAACAAGTTCTTTTTAAAAGAAAAACAGATGTATAAGGAAAATCAAGAAATAAATATAAAAAAAGCTAATAGGGTAGTTAAAATGAGTGAGTGCGCATGAAATAGAACTGACTGTATTAGATATTATTTTCCTCCCGCAGAGTATTTCTACACAGAGTAGGGAAGCTCAATTTTATGTTTATAACTATAGTGTTGCTAGTGTGAAACTATTACAAGTGCTATAGAAACACATATCCCTGAAAAAATCATATTAAGGTACTTGAAAATAGAACATACAAGCTTAACCTAACCTAATCAACTTAAATTCCACTACCCTACTAACTTAACTAACCTACTATTATTATTCTACTTTACTAATCTAATGGTCCTGAGTTCGCTTCCTCATGAGAACACTCGGTCGAAAAAGTGTAAAAGGTTTTTCATGACAGTTATCCTGAGCGAGGTTTACCTGGGTTTTCCTTACTCACATCGGACAAATGACGGGATGGTACTTAACATCATTCTCCCAGGCCACTTCCTTCCTCACCAATTCCAAGGTGTGATCGCACAGGATGCCATACCCCCAGTCTCGGACTGGAGGGTATAGGGGCCCCGTAGGAGCCTCACTTGAAGGACCCACATCTTTTTCTTCCCATGTTGCGTATAGAAGCCTCACAAAAGTTTCATTTTCATCATTTTTTATGCGATGGGGAAGACTTTTCTTCATAAAGCTGTCAGCTTCATTTACGGTAATGCGGCCCCAGGGTAAGGACCTGTTCTGTTTCTTTATGGTGTTGCAAAAACTTGTCAAACGAGGGCCCTAGCAAGACTTTATAAGAGTCAGTCTCATTTCGGCATTCATGGGGCCCCAATACACATTTGGACAATATCATGTTGTTGAAACATATTCTTATTATCCCCAAACAAAGCTAGTTTCATTCCAATAATGGGACCCCAGGGCCACCAAACTCTGGGAACGGAACAAACTACTACGAGTAACTATAGTACAATACAGTAGACATATTTCATCTTACTTTCCATGGTATTCAATATTCATGTTTTAAATATATATATATATATATATATATATATATATATATATATATATATATATATATATATATATATATATATATATATATATAGAGAGAGAGAGAGAGAGAGAGAGAGAGAGAGAGATCCCACAATATCGGGAGGGAAGGGGAAAATTATCGAAAATGACCGATATTAGTGTCGAATCCATAGTTTTCGGAGTCATTCAGATGAACAGTGACACTTCCGATGCCTTTAAATTCAAATTCAGCCTCACGACTTGGAGGAGAGGGAGGGGGAAATATATAAAAATGATCGAAAATAGTTGATGTCACAAAGCGCTTCTTTAAAAGTAAAAAAAAAAAAAATAGCTGACTAACGAAACTTATTAATATTTTTTTTGTTATTTTAACTCACCGAAGCGACTAATTGATGTTAGTATCTCTCTAAAATAAGATGTCCTGAGTGAGTATATGAATGACTGACTGATCAACGCCCAGACCTTACCGTTTAAGCTAAAAACTTTAAATTGGACAATGCATAGGATTTGTGACGTGAGATATCATTGAGGAAGGATTTTTGGAAAGTCAGCGAGAAAGGAGTAAAATAGGGGTGATGATCATTATTTAAAAATACCCATATCTCGGAATCTCTTATGGATAAAGATGTGAAATTCGGTATTTGGACTTCTCATTTAAAACAATAAAAAGCGTATTTAAGCACTTTTTTTTCTCAAACTTGATGTAGAAAAAAAAAAGAAAATCAAATAGGAAAAAAAGCAGAGCGAGGATTACAATTAGGATAAAGTAAGGAGAGATTGCGAGGTAGGAGTGTTAGCGCGGGGCCAAATGAGGAAGGAAAGGAGGTGGTGAGTTGTAGTGATCTTGAAATTCCATCCAAATTATTCGGGTTCATTATCACTTACGGAAATAGAACAGCTCGCGCAATAAATAAGTAGGAGTGGTCGCTCAGACATTCATTGAATGCAATAATAAGAAAGGTCGCTCATGCAAGATAAGTAACCCCATAAACGTAAACGTCGCCAACACCTATTGGCCCGATTGCAGGTAAATGGCGATCGTCGATATAACGACGCGTCGAAGGATTACCGATAGCGTCCCACTGGCGACAGGGTTTCGTCGAGTCGAAACACTTATCTCGAGTCGGGGTGTTGAAATTACCACCGCGTAGCAGCGAGGACTTCGTTTTAGTCCGCGCTCCTTCGATTCATCGCGAAGAATCCCGAAGGGACCAACACGAACTATCGACAGTCATGTGCACGCGGATATTATTATGTATTATTTTTTTCCTGACGAATTGTTCCTAAAGTGAGCTCCGGGGATCAAGAATAACCTCTGCCTCAACATCATGAAGTCAAAAATCTTGAGATAAGTGTGATAATTGTATGAGATTAGATGGCAACTCTAGTCGATCCTTAGAAAGTGAGTGTGGGAGAACTATGAAATAAAGTAAATAGACACGTGTCATTTTGTTATAAAATTACGTGGCGAACGCATTTTATCTTATCCCAAACAGTTATCCTCTCATACACACTGTTAAACGAGCACTCCGACTGACCAAATTCAAAAGGTCTCAACGATTTATCCCTTTACAAGCAATGTTTCCTTCATCGCCTCCGTCGCGATGTCGGAAAAACAACCGCCTAACAATCCAAAGATTGGTGGTTCGATCCCCCTGCGGAGTACATTTTTGATACTTTTTTAAAAGTGTTTTTAAGACTGACCTTAATGTAAACAAATCACACATATAGGCGATTTAACAATTTTGGGGGAGTCATTTTGTGTTTCAATGGCGTTTTGTCGCGTCTCTTCCGCTTGTGGTATACAATTTTCAAAACGGAAGAGGGGGGCCTCCGCGGATCGTCGCTGCGGGGCCGCTAATTTTTGGCGAGATGTCGCTAGTTGCCCATCGGTGGTGCACCGACGCTTCCGGCATGGGGAACATATTCGAGTGAACATCATAGTAGACGTAATAATGAAAAAATATAGAATGACTATAATTGTGTGCTGTAGGTACGTCGGACCCGTAGATAGGAGTGGCCAGGGTGGCTGAACTCCCTATGAGTTCAGCCAGGGACAGGCGGCTCGGCAACAAAAACTTTGTTTCAGCGTTTTATACACCGGAAGCTCCTGAGTTGGGTTCATCTCGGCTTGTAATTTTGGTACCACAGTTTATAGTACAAATATTAATTAATTTATCGTACAATAGCATACAAGTGCTCGCTGTAAATTTTGCCACGTTTCTGAATCATGTTTTATATTTTTTTTCAGCATACCAGGTTCTTTCTGTAGAATCACTGTCGTGAGCAATCTTACCTACCCATTTGCACAATATCTGCTAGTCCTGTAGAAGGGATAGACGGTTTTGATAAACGGCAACCACTATGAGTACGGTCCCTTTCAACAATAATTGTAGGTCTGATATTGTGCAGAAGGTACCCAGGCACACACTGAGTCATTCAAACAATATTGCTTTGCATATTGCTAAAGGTCAGAGTACTTGTTTTTCTTTTTATTAAACACAATGCGAGTTCACGCCAAACTATTAGGGTAGACACGAAACAAGCACCATCTATTGACTACCTTTAAATTTGGAGATGGACAAATGATAAGAGAATTGAGACCTAACTAGAGTAGTTAAGGGTTAACAACGATGGAATGGAAGCAAGATTGTGAGTGATTCATGATTATTGCACAGAAATATCTTAAGAATGTGCTCAGAATATCATACCACCATTACTGCAATTTGTTTACTCGTATGGAAGACTTATAAACATGTATGGTATAGAATACTCTGTTTGAACCTATGCCACGTCTGCACGTGTCTTGATAACACCGTTGACGAAATTAACTTGAGCATTTGTATGAAAATAACTTCCTTAAAATAACCCACTCTCATAAGTACTATTACAGAAGTTAGTCTTATGAATGGTTATTATGATGGGAGATTTTATAGTGCCACAAGAGATGAGGCCTGGCCACTTATTTAAAGCTAAGTGGGGCGAACTGCTTCCTTGACAGTGGTGACTGCAAGGCAACTGGATTGCCCTCATCCTGTTCGAGAGACGTCACTCTCAGTTTCTTGCTCCAAACTTTTATAAAAGGAGGAGGGTTGGTTGCTCATTAAAATGAGAAAAGATAGGAAGAGAGAGAGAGAGAGAGAACAGCAATGCCATCTTGCGTCAGGCTTGTGCAATTCATGCGGAAACCGCCTGCTGCTGTGATCCATCCAATTACAGCTCTCATTCATCCTAGGATGTTATGCAACCACAAAGGCAAAAGCTTCCAGTGTGATTGTTGTTTTCTGGTGGGTCACAGCGGGGTCGCGGTGGGGACAGAGACGAGGCATTGAGGGTTTTCCGACGGGCCGTCGGCTATAAAACAGTAGATTTTGGCAAGTTTAGAAATGATGATGGGGCATCATGTGGTTACTCATTATTCCAAGCTGCCGTGCTGCAGTTTGCATAACAGACAACGGGGAAACAAATTTCTAGTATTAGTCACATCACACTACGTGATATTTTAAAACGTTGAATTCAGGGTCTCGAAATAGCATTATTCATGTTTACTGTGAACAATGTATATACAATGTATCATATCTATTGTGGTTAAGCTATTTCACCATAGTAAAAAAAAAAAGTTATGGAGCCCCCCCCCCCTAAAAAAAACAAAGCTCATCTTTCATTTCATATTTCGCGAAATGCATAGCAACTTTAAAAACGTATTAACATAGTTATATATGATACTCAGTACAAGTTATGGAACGACTTGTCACTTTCCATTTAAAATTTAGCTACTAGATGTTATAGTAATAATACACGTCCAGTATAATTTCTTTTTTCAAATGTTCAATCGTACCATTTGCTAAAACAAATTAGCTTAGTATTGTCTTCTTCTTCTTCTTCTTGGCCGTGGTGGCGTTCACCTCTGGTGCATGGAGTACTGCGTTCAAACCTGCTCCCGCCAAGTGAACTTTGTGGTGGACAAACACCGTGTGCGTGGGTTTCTTCGTGGTTCTACCGTTTCCTCCCACTTTCTTTATTCCACCATTTCATTCATTTCTCATCATTACCGTCTTCTTTAGCCTAGCCGGCATAACCATAGGACGTAAAACTGAAAAAATTCTTCTTCTTCCTTTTTGTTGTAAATTACATGTATGTTTTTTACTTTAAAATCATAACTGCGGGTAGCCTATGGTCTGCGTGGAATTTATATCTGGTTTTACAATCCTGCAACGGACCATGAATAGCGGGAAGGCATCAGTTAAAAAGACGTAGTCAACACATAAATTCCCATCACTTATACCTATGATTTCCAAAATTGAGGTTTCCTACCTTTTAAATAAAAGGAGGATCCCCAATTGCCTCACATTGTGATGATCCATTAATAATGATTCAGACTAAGTTACCCCAGAGATAACGGCGTTTTTTTTTTTTTTAAGTTCATATCGACAAGAGAGATTGCGACTTCGATGTTGGATTAACATTTTATTTAGGTGCAGAAGCTTATTATATTGGTTTGTTTGACCTCTGAAATCTTATATGATCTTACAAGGAAAAGACATGAACCTGTCATCCGCACATTCGAATCAAACAAAGTCCAAGTCGATAAACATAAAGATATGTTCATGCACATACACACACACACACACAAAAAAAAAAAAAAGGTGCCATGGACAAAGGAGTAAGTCCCTGGGGCCCATTAACCCTGTTAGTATAAAGAAAATTGTAGACTCGCAGTGAAATAGCTATTGCATCAACATTGTTCATTGGAAAGTAATGGTTTATAGTTCATTCTCTTCAGCATGAAACAAGCTTTGCAGAGTTGCTATGTATTGGGACCCATAACGTACTTGAACGGGAAAAATTTGGAGAATGTGGGGGAATTTCACTCCAGAAATCCCTCCCATCAACTTTGGATCCCTCTGGAGTGGCCCCAATTAAAAGCACACAATCGAAATATATCTCGAACAATACTATACCAAGTTTTGTATTGATAGGCGGAATAGATATGAGGGAAAAGCTTGTTTAACAATACAAGCTTTCCCCTCATACCGTTTTGTCTATCAATATAAAACTTGGTACACACATTTCTTATCCCTTATAGTATTGTTCGAGATACATTTGGATTATGTGCTTTTATTTGGGGCACTCCAGAGGGATTCATAGTTGATCGGAGGAATTTCTGGAGTGAAATTTCCCCACATTCTCCAAATTTTTCCCGTTCAAGTACGTTATGGGTGCCAATACATAGCACCTCTGGAAAGCTTGTTTTATGCTGAAGAGAATGAACTATAAACTATGAGTTTCTAATGAACAGTGTTGATGCAATAGCTATTTCACTGCGAGTCTACGATTTTCTTCATACTAACAGGGTTAGTGGGCCCCAGGAACTTACTCCGTTGTCCATGGCACCTAATTTTTTATGCATGAACATATGATTGTTATGTTTATCGAATGGACTAGGTTTGATTCAGATGTCCGGATGACACGTTCATGTTCTCTCCTTGTTAGTTCAGATCGGTTTCTATCCTTTAACTATGGTAGTACTTTAATACGAAAGGACCAGCACTAGTAATGTTTATTTGTGAAGAATAAAAATAAGCATTACTTTGGCACATAAGTGCATTACATTTAAGATCTCTAATAAATAGATCAATCCAGCTAATAACGTATTATGCTTGTGGAATGGGAGATTTAATTTTTCTTACTTGGTTTTAATTATTTGTGTTTTGGTTAGTAGCTTTCTTAACTTTGCTTGAGTGAAGGGTTTTAGGATATATCTAGATTCGCGAAGACCAGAACACGTAAAAGTAAAGTAACATAGCTAACATTTCATCTATACATGAAATCAGTAATAGCTAGGCTTGCCATATGTCTTTATTTTGCACTGTCTGTTTGTATTTTTGAGTTAGTGTCCGTGTCCGTGTCCGTATCGTACAAAGCATGAAATAGGAAACTGTTATATTTGACCGTTTTTAGATCTACCTGAATATTCCCAAGTCGGGAATCGCTAAAATCTCTGGCGAAATTTAGTTTTCTTTTCTTTTCTTTTTATTTATTTATTTGTTTTTTGCTATTGACGTTAGTGGCAACACTGTTACCGTGACAGATCAGAACTGCCGTAAAGCTGTACCACTGCTTCTCATTTGTTTGTTGTTTATGTAGAGCCTACATAGTTTTTACATCAAGTTATTTGTTTTTATTTTACGAGTATATAAATCATGAGAAGTAAGTAGAAGAGGAAGTGTGGTTTCAGTGAAGATTTGAAGGAGTTTAACTTTAGAAAGGTGATCTTAGGTAAGAAATTTCTAAATATTTATTCTGTGTTCAGACACCGTATCTTTGATGGGTCGTCATTTTAAGGCTTGTTCGTATTTTGGATCAAAAACTTATGGCAACCCTAGTAATAAGTCGATGGTATAACACTCATCTCTGGTATCTACGGTCCCAGGCTTTCACGAAGTGATCTTTGTGATGGCCCATGTATATGGGTTTTCTCAGGGTTTTCCCGTTTCCCCCAGCTCTCGCCAAGCGATATTTGTGGTGGGCCGTGTGTGTGAGTTTTCTCAGAGTTTTCTCGTTTATCTCCCAGCTCTCGCCAAGCGATATTTGTGGTGGGCCGTGTGTGTGAGTTTTCTCAGAGTTTTCCGTTTCCCCCCAGCTCTCGCCAAGTGATATTTGTGGTGGGCTGTGTGTGTGAGTTTTCTCAGAGTTTTCCCGTTTCCCTCCAGCTCTCGCCAAGTGATATTTGTGGTAGACCGTGTGTGGGGTTTTCCCAGGGTTTTCCCGTTTCCCTCCACTTTTTTCATTTCATCATTGATTATCATCATCATTGTCACCTTCTTCAGCTTACAAGGCATAATCGTGGGACGTAACACTGAAAGATTTCATTTTTGCGGCTTTGAGCCAAATGATCTAATATACCCAGGTAACAAACATAGAAAATTGCAGCCATGTGGATTGCAGACATATATTTCTTCTCTTTGAAAGTCCTTAAAACATTCAATAATTTTTTTTAAAAAAATGTGCTTATAAAATAATAAATTCCAACTGATTGCTCTCTGACGTCACAGCTCACGCCTTCTCAGCGAAAAAGCTGGCTTGTCACCTTCGGACACAGGTAACAGACAGTGGTGACAGGAATAGGGAACAACATCCATAGCATAAAGTCGACGGCTTTTCAGACACATTTTTCGTGGATCTAATGTTACCAGCGAGACGAGACGAGACATAAGGTTTTCTCGTCTCGTCTCGATTTACAAAGGATTATTTCTCGTCTCGCCACGATTCTCGAAACAATTTTTTCTCGTCTCGGTTCCGTAAATTTTTGTCCAAAAATTTATACCATGGCCTTTTCTTTTTTAATTTCATGTATAAAGTCTCAGAAATCTTTCGCGCCACGAGAGGTCCACAAAAATTGTGCTGTAAAATCATTTAAACCAAATTCAATACTGGAATATATTGTGTAATTACTTTATTTGTTGATATTATGTTCTTCATTATGTTCGTACAATAGCTTTATCAATGCATATATGTTGTATTTATGAATTACTGCAACACTACAACAGTATTTGAGATCTATAATTTGGGACAATGGAACTCTTGTCTTGTCAAAATCATTTGAGAATTGTCACGGTTCTCGTCTGGTCTCGATTTTTAACAAAATTGTACTTCTCGCTTCGTGGACAACACGACATAATTCTATGACTACGCGCACTCTGCCAACACTTATTGATTCCTTCTCTTATCTTATCCCTTCCCCTGCTTTGCTCATTGTGTTTCTCTGTTTCCTTTTTCCTCAGAATATAAAATCGCGCTTCTACGTTACATATAGGATAGTTGGAAAAGGCTGTACCAGACGAGGTCGAAATTGTATACAAACATTAAAACTAGATTGGAATGATGTTTCCTAGTAATACTGCCAGAAAACCTAAGAAAAATACAATGATTCACGTGGAATCACTCAAGAACATGTTTTCTCTTCTGAAAACAAACGATTAAATCTTTAAGTTTTACGAATCACGCTTATGCGGCTAGGTTAAAGGAGACGGTGGTGATGAGAAATGATCGAAATGGTGGAATGAAGAATGTGGGAAGAAACGGGAGAACTCTGAGAAAACCCACGAGCACGATGTTTGTCCACCACAAAGTTCACTTGCAACGAGTCCCAAGCACCCCATGCACCAGAGGGGAACGCTCTACCACTGAACCAAGGCTGCTTCTCTTCTGAAAATAATACTACCAAACTGAGAGAGAAAGCCGTGGAAAGGGCAAGTCACCGTTTGCTACTCGAAACCGCTTTCATTTTAGCCGCATGGATAACTACTCCAAAATTAAAGCCAATCAGACTTTTCCATCGTATAAAAATTCAGTATGTAAAAATCACGACGGGAACCCATACACTAAAGTATTGACAGATGGTAACGAGCCGAACATGTAAAATTTCATGGTTACGTAGGAAAAATACGATAGTGTATGCTTAGTTTTAGATTTTCAACTGTAAAAATGTTTCAAAGAATTTTGCTTTTAGTCAAGGAATTTATTTAGAAGGAAAAAGTTAGGTAATTTTCTCTCTTCGAAAATTGTCTTTCCCTGTTTCTCTTTCCCATCATAAACTATTTCTTATAGTCACTTGTAAAAACAGTAAAAGAGGTTCATGGGGAAACAAATGGCCATTTATTTATTTATTTATTTATTTATTACCAAAAAAGAATCTGTATATTATTTGTCATAGGCAACCAACAAAGCTCTGCTGCTGTACAGGTTGCATAGAAGTTAGGGAATGCCATGGATTTAAAACGATAGAGTACGTTTAAGCCACTATTAGCATCAATATATCAACAGTTGACTCCATTAATGAATTCGGCGGTGAAATTCATTCTAGTTAGCCATTGCACGAAACAGAATTCCAAAATTATTGGGTCGATGCATAAGTTCGTGCGGTTTATGTGTTATTTTTATTCTGCTGTTCTGTTAATTCAAGTACAAATACAACATAGACATGTAACAATACATTGCATACATTTTACTGTCACTCACAATCACTCAGTGATGTATTCATCTCCACTATCTATGACCTTCTGCCAACGTTCAGGTAGCAGTTCAATGCCTCGCCTGTAAGAACTGTTTTAGTTTTGACTGGAAGAAATCTGTTAGCCATTGATCAAGAGAAGCTTTTCTGTGCTGGTCTTTCAGCAATTGCTTCATTCCCGTACACTGCACAAATTGGTTTCGCAGCTTCTGTTGCACTGAATCCTCGGTTAAACTCGAAGAGTAAAATATGATGGAAATGATCACTTTTCTCAACTTGATATTTCATATTTGTTTGTCTGAAATATATAAAATAATACGTTCACAATCAAGAAAACCTGTGCTTCACCACATACAAAATCCACACTACGGTAAAACAACGGAACAGCGATAAACAATCAATTCACGCCGCATTGTTGCCAACCCAAAAGGAAAGCGCAAGAACTTATGCATCGACACGATAGTTTTCGTTCAAGAGTTATCGGTGGAGTAACGGACGTACGTGGTAACAGTACAATCTTATAAGTCCCACTGCATAATCCTAATAAACGCAGTCCTGTATATGTGTAGTTGGAGTTTCACCAATAGCGATGCCCATGAGACGAGATAAGACATGATCTGGTACGAAAATTTGTATCAATTAGTTATCTGTAATGAGGAGAAAACTTGAAGATTGTGTTTAATGATTCTATGATACCAAAACTAAACAATTTTGTCGTCATTATACAGACATTAGCTTATACACGCCAATTAATGGCTTCTTGTGGCATCAAAGTGTCCTACCACTAACAGAAGTAACCATATGAATATAAACAGAAGTTAAATTCAATTTCGTTTCAGATATTTAGTAGAAATTTGTAAAAAAAAAAAAAAAAAAAAAAAAAACCAGGAAGAACAGGAATTTGTTGTGGTGAACACTTTTTGTAAGCAAAATCAATTGTCAAATATCTAAATGAAGTAAGAGAGACATTAATTATTCGTAGTTACAGACTCCATTATTTAAAAAATAAATCGAATCCATTACCACCTTCAGAGGGTCACGGTGGCTCAGTGGTAAAGCGCTTACTTTTGGTACTCCGTGGTTCGATCTCCGGCCAAATAAGTTTGTGGTGGGCAATATCCTGTCCGTGGGATTTTTTGGGAAACATGTTTCCTTCCACTTTTTCATTCCACCAATTTTTCCATAATCATTCACTTGCTTTAATCATCCAAAAAGGCATAGTCGAGGGACATTCAACCAAAAAGGCATAGTCGAGGGACTTAGCCAAAAAGGCATAGTCGAGGGACATTCAACCAAAAAGGCATAGTCGAGGGACTTAGCCAAAAAGGCATAGTGGAGGGACTTAGCCAAAAAGGCATAGTCGAGGGACATTCAACCAAAAAGGCATAGTCGAGGGACTTAGCCAAAAAGGCATAGTCGAGGGACTTAGCCAAAAAGGCATAGTCGAGGGACATTCAACCAAAAAGGCATAGTCGAGGGACTTAGCCAAAAAGGCATAGTCGAGGGACATTCAACTGAAAAGAGTTTCCCAATTACTACCTTTGAAAATTCCGTATTAATATTAAATACTTGAATTTAGGGATTTGGGATTTAAATTTCTGGGATTTCGGCATCTAAGGCCATTTAGCCCTTCACAATTTGAGGGATGACGTCCCTCGGCGAGCACACAATCCGGGGAAAGGGAAGGAAGGAAGCGGCCTGGGACCTATAAGTTAGGCCTTTGCCTGGTGTGAATGAGGAAAACCCAGGAAAACCTCATTCAGGGTGGCTGTCCTAAAAAAGCGTGTTACACTTTTTCGAACGAGTGACCCCACCGGGAATAATACTTGAATTTAGAGAATTCATTATCTTATCAATGCTTTTTTTTAATATAAAAAAAGGTCCATTACTATCTTTGAAAATTCAAGACTGATATTTACTATTCGTAGTTACAGAGACCATTATCATACCAGTTTTGAAATAAAAATGTCCATTGCTGTCTTTGAAAATTCAAGATTAACTTTTAATACTCGTAGCTATAGAAACCATTATCATACCATAAAAAAATCCATTACTACGTTTCAGAACTCAAGGTTGATATTTATTACTCACGATTATCGAGTCCATTATCATAACTATATTTTAAATAAGTCCATTATTTGTCTTGAAGAATTCAAAGAAGCAAGAAGTAAAGTTTCTATTGTTATTATTATTTCCAGTTCTCCAGCAATTTCCAGTAGACTTCAACGAATGAAAAAATACTGTTTGGAAGTTCCATTTGAGTAAAGCACCCAATCATTGTGTTTCGTGCCCAATCTAACGAGATTGTTTATTTACGAATGGAAATAAGAAAAAAGAAAAGAAAAACAACAACAACAACAAAACAACGACAAAACTAAACAACTAGATCTACTGAACCAAACAAACGAACGAGAAAATGTTCAGCGAATTGAGAAAACAGAACTGAAGACCAGACACAATTTATCAGATGTTTGCATCTTCTTTCGGCTGCAGATATACAAAAAGTTTGGAGAAACAAGAAAGAAGAAAACGTGTTAGGCAGAAAACTCACCGAACTCTGAAGGCTCATTCCAAGCAAAGAAAAAAAAGAAAGAAAGAAAGAAAAAAAAAGTCGAAACAAAAATCCTATCGTAACGAGGTCCAGTCAAGACAAAGTCGTTACGGAAAGAAACAAATGCGAATCGACGCAAAACGCATTTTGTTATTTCCCCTTTTCTTTCTTTTTCTTTTCTTCATTGGTTGCAATCTAGTTCCGTTCTTTCGTTTTCTTTTTTTTTTCTTTGTTCATCTTGATCCAAACAGCAAATAGTACCGAATCCTGTTTCTTGTAGGACTTCTGAATATCCGATTTCCTGAGTTTTTGTAACGAAGTACAAGGGCACAAGAAAGAAACAAAAAAGAGAAAACGGAAAGAAAAGAAAATGATCCTTCCTGTTTTCTTTTTTCTTTTTTTTTAAAAAAGAAACAGTAACTCTGTTGTAGTTCGATTGAAGCTAATTTTGAATCAGTGGCGTAGCTGAAAAGAGAGGAGGGAGAACTGATGTCCTTTCTAAACAAGTATAATTTTCTACGGGTTTGACTAAAACTGTTGGAAACTCTTTCGATGAAACATGGTAAGCCCGTTTTTAATATTTAAAATATTTCTAAATTAGTATTTAAAGTTTTCAACAGACCAATCACTACATTGGAATTGTTCAAAATTTTGCGAAAATCAAGGAATGATACCAAAATTATCTATGTACAGTACTTATAAGGGGATATGTCAGTCACTGTTAGTAGATATGGATCATTTTTAGGACTATATGATTCACTGTTATAGGAGTAGAAGTGTAGCCGTTAGGTGTGCAGATAGATAGATAGATAGATAGATAATGTGTGTCACGGCTAGGAGTATTGAATCACTGGTCAGAGTATGTGTGTCATGGTTAGGAGTATTGAATCACTGGTAAGAATATGTGTGTCACTGTTAGAAGTATTGAGTCACTGGTAAGAGTATGTGTGTCACGGTTAGGAGTATTGAATCACTGATCAGAGTATGTGTGTCACGGTTAGGAGTATTGAATCATTGATAAGAATATGTGTGTCACTGTTAGGAGTATTGAATCACTGATAAGAGTATGTTTGTCACTGTTAGGAGTATTGAATCACTGATAAGAGTATGTGTGTCACGGTTAGAAGTATTGAATCACTGATAAAAGTATAATATTTGTGTCACTGTTAGGAGTATTGGATCACTGATAAGAGTATGTTCGTCATTCTTAGGAGTATTGAATCACTGATAAGAGTATGTGTGTCACGGTTAGGAGTATTGAATCACTGATAAGAGTATGTGTGTCACGGTTAGAAGTATTGAATCACTGATAAGAGTATGTGTGTCACTGTTAGGAGTATTGAATCACTGATAAGAGTATGTTCGTCATTCTAAGGAGTATTGAATCACTGATAAGAGTATGTTTGTCACTGTTAGGAGTATTGAATTACTGATAAGAGTATGTGTGTCACGGTTAGGAGTATTGAATCACTGATAAGAGTACGTTTGTCACTGTTAGGAGCATTGAATCACTGATAAGAGTATGTGTGTCACGGTTAGGAGTATTGAATCATTCATAAGAGTATGTGTGTCACGGTTAGGAGTATTGAATCACTGATAAGAGTATGTTTGTCAGTGTTAGGAGCATTGAATCACTGATAAGAGTATGTGTGTCACGGTTAGGAGTATTGAATCACTGATAAGAGTATGTGTGTCACGGTTAGGAGTATTGAATCATTGATAAGAGTATGTGTGTCACGGTTAGGAGTATTGCATCAGGAGTTAGGAGTATTATGATAAGGGATATTGCACATTGTGAATACGTTGAAATATAGATCAATATTTTCGACAAAGTTATTATCATCATCATAGGAATTCTGCCGTTATTGGCAGTTCACTGTTACAACTAAGAAGTCTTGATACTCCGCGGTCTTTCGCGAACTTCTTCTCTTCAAGTAAGATTTTTCTGCTTTCATATTGTCCATCAATTGTAGCCTCTTTCACCCTCTCCCTCTTTTTCCTGCCACCATATCCTCTACCACGTCCCTCATGATATAGTTCGTTCTTAGCTAATGTCCAATTCTTTCTCTTCCTCTTCTCAATAGCATCTAAAATGTTCTTTTCCCCATTATTTCTAACACTTTCTCATTTGTTTTCTACTCGACCCAACTAATCTTCTTTGTACTTCTCCACATTCACATTTCAATAGTTTCCGGCCATTTCGTCATTTTTACGTAATGTCCATGTTTCTTTTTCCCACAAAGTACAATAAACCACATGTGTGTACTGTTGAAAACTATCAGGGTACAAACAAAACTTTTTTCGGTACTAACGGTACAAACGATTTGCTTTCGAATGGTGCATTTCAATTTTTTGTTCTGTGATACGGGGAAGCTATCTTGGAGCCAAGATAGCCCCCCCTCAGTTGACCTCTCAAGTAAATGGTACAAAAGAAAATGGTACAAAAGAAAATATTTTCGGTACAAACGGTACAAACGTAGTACAAACGAATGACCTAGTCATTGTTTCAATTTTCTAAAGTGATGGGGGGGCTATCTTGCCATATGTCATATATGCAGTTTCTTTAAACATCATACTCGTGTTTTTTTTGTTTTTGTTTTTTTTTTGTTTTACTCCGTCCCCAATTTGTACCCTCATTACTGAATTTTGTATTTGTTACTGAGACCAACATCAACAGACCAAAAGCATATCATGAAGAAATTAAATGTGGATTTAAAGCAGGAAATCCCTATTATTATTCAGTCTAAAATACCTTGTCTTCGCAAATTCTGTAGAAGAATATTTGAACCATAGAACTATAATTATGCTTGTAGTACTGTACGGTTGCCATACATGGTCGGTTACTTTGAGGAAAGAGCGCAAACCGAAAGTATTTGAAAATAAAATCCTGAGGCAAATTCGGACTCATGATGGATGGGAATGGGGAGTGGCGGAAACTTCATAATAAGGAACTACATAATTTATACCGTTTACTTAATATTGTTAAAATTATTAAGTCGAGGATGCTCAGATGTGCAGATCATATAGTCAGAATGGGAGAAAGTACAAAAGCTTCCAAATTACTACCTGAAAAGCCAATTAGAAAGGCCTAGGTGCAGATAGGAGGAAAATATTAAGATAAATCTCGCAGAAATGGAAATACAAAGGAGAAACTGGATACTAGTAGCAGTTGGTTAAGAAGAAAAGTGAATGCAGAGCTTTTGTGAATACAGGATTGAACCTCTGGGTTTCATAGGCTATAGAGTTAATATGAAAGCTAAAAATAAATAATAAAAAAATGAACGTAGAATTCAGCAGACAATGTTTAGGGCAAACGCGCTGAAACTCTAGTAGGTGCGGTCCAGTATATATACGGCCAGATATATATATATATATATATATATATATATATATATATATATATATATATATATATATATGACCGCCAGAGTTTCCCGGACTCAGGGTGACATGTTACAAAAGTGAGATTGAAATATAATATGCGGAAAAAGGAGCTTCCACAAGAGAGAAATTCAAGGGAGGTCTATACTCACAACAACGTTGATATGCGTACAACAGCGTGACCGAATTTCCTCGTTACGACATTTCCTACGCTAGAAGGAGCTGATTTCGTTGCTGCCAGAGTAATGCGAAGAAATAAGAGTTGGCGCAAAATCTTTTTGGGCATGGACCATAAATACCTAAATATGCTATGATTGAAATACATATCTTTTTGTGTATTTCGTTGCTGTTGATAAAATATATTTACGATACTCTCGTATAAATTGCGTATAAATCCTTTGCTTTAGAAATTACTACAACCAAGGTTTTCGTTCTTAATGTAAGGTTTTTATTTAAAAGGGAAAATGATAGTCACAAGGACAATATTCTTACAATTGTACGCTTAGGCGCGTCATTTGAGGAGGACAATGCGCTCACCCTACAGTGAGTTTCAGCAATAAATATTTTTATTCAATTATATACTTTAAAAAAATCCAGAAACTTTTGTGTCTGGGGAGAATTTTGCATCCCTCGCTCCAAACAAACATCTGAAATGAAACTGTTGTGTACATGTGATAACATATTCGATCTCAATTAAGCTTGACATGGCTGTCGACCTTGGTTGGCTTATATACTAGGCATGTGAAATATTTTCCTATGCAGACCTTTAACCCTTTTTAGGATTTCCACTTTTTGAGGTAAATTCTAGACTTTCACTCAAACAGCTACTGCTTCATTACTATTTATCGTAGGATCATGGTTCATACCCCGTTTTTTTAGGATAAAATATACTTTCCAACGGTACTACTTGCTTGTCCGTATTATAAAACAGAAATTGGAAAATCGAAAAAAAACCGGGAGACTTTTCGAAATATTCTTTGTTGAAATTATTGCGCCTCCCTGGCCCGGGCTTGGGTTCACGTAGAGACCTGAAGTTTTTCTTCTAGAAATACGTTGTTATGTACGTAATATGTGTGCAAAATTTAAATCTTATATCTTGAAATCTGAGGTCGGGAGAAATTTTTGAAAGTTTGAAGGTGAGCCAATTTTTTTCATATATACATATAAAATATTTCAAAAATGTCCTGCGTTATTATTATTTGGCCCAGAGTCATTATTCAAGCTCTATTTTCTTCAGTATAACTAGCACTTTTCAACGGTACCACTAGCATGTCCATACTATACACCTGAACCGGAAAAATTGGGAAAAACGGGTATTTTTTCTGAAAATCCCCCTAAAACACTTTGCCCCTTTGGCCCGGGCCTGGCTTGACGTAGGGATCTGATTTTTTAAAAATATATACGATGTTATGTCCATAATATGTGTGCAAAATTTCAATCTCGTATCTTGATAACAAAGGGCGGGAAAATTGTTGGAAATCTAAATTTAGGCCCTTTATACATAAATATACATATTATTAAAATTTACTGCATCAGTACTATTTGGCCTAGAGTCATGGTTAATACGTCATTTTTTTTTCAGTAAACGGGTTGTTTCCAACGGTACTACTCACATGTCCGTATCGTACACCTGAACCGGAAAGATTGGGAAAAGCCGGAATTTTTTCTGAAAGAATCATCCCCTCGGAACACTTGCGCCCCTCGGGCTTGACCTCGGTTTCACGTAAGGATTTTAAAAAAATTAGAAATAAACAAAGGTACACATAATTTGTATGTAAAGTTTCAATCTGATATCTTGAAAAGTAAAGGCGTGAAAACGTTTTGAATTTTGCTTTAAGAAAAAATAAAAAAAGACACGCGCATCTGCCCCCACTTGGCGCCTCCAAGTTGACCATCCGGTTCCAAAATGCATCTGGGGCGTTCTTTCATCCATCTTCTACCTGAACAATAAAAAAAGCCGGCTTAAATACCTGTTAGAGAACCTAAATAAGCGGTCAAAGACGATACTACGCCATGGTAACAAAAGTTACCAAAAATCCTAAAGGGGTTAATTCACAAGTTAAGGACCATCATAAACCTAGGTTCTGTCTTAAGTGTATATATTGTATGCGATCTAAAGAACGCAATCCGTCCTTGACTACTTGCATACTTACCATTAGCATGGAGTTAGATCTAGACTTGCTTAGCATGATTGTGAAATATTATAATGGGGGGATCTTTTCTCCCATAGGGGCCTTCACAAAATCTCAAAATTTGCTGGTGTGGGTGGAGAAGAATTTGGTCTTGGTTCAGTGGTGAAATGTTCATATTATTAGAAACACATTAGTGAACTTCATAAGACTGTAATGCCAATATATCCGTATGTCTACATGATAAGTCTTGAAAGAAAAGGAAATTTTTGAATTATGTTTTTAGCAACAGCCAATTGCAGTGATTTACTCGGGAGAGTCCGTTAATGAAGTAAATCCGTTAACATTTTTCACGCCTAACGGTGACTTCAATTCTTGCTATCTAACAGTATACCCTGTTTAACATCTGCAACATTTCCTAGCATTTATACAACCTGCACAGTAGCAAAGAAATGTTGGTTGCCTATAGGGTCTAATAAAAGGATATGTTGCTCTTCTTACCGCAATTATCTCAGTCGAGTTTGTTAATGGACTAAATCCGTTATTATCTTAATGAGTAACGATGACTTCAACTGCTACTATCTACCAGTATATCCTGTTTAAAATCTGTAACATTCCCTAGCATCTATACAACCTGCACAGTAGCAAAGAAATGTTGGTTGCCTATAATAAAATAATATGTTGATTCTCTTGCTGGAATTATCTTACTGGAGTTCGTTAATGAGATCAATCCTTTAACATCTTCAATGACAACGGTGATTTTAACTGTGGATATCCATAACCCACATCTCAAATACGGAATCGCGTGATCCTTTTTACTGACCTGAGCAGAGTATATTTTCCACGGTTTAGTTCTACATCATGTTCATTTTAAATAAACATCATTACTTTTGTGACCTCTTCATTCCTTTTAATTATTCCTCTTTTTAAAAAATAATAGTTATTTTTTTTGTTTCACTCACTTGTTAGATGTAAAACCTATGCTATGCATAAGCAGCGTTTCTTTCAGAAACTGTTCCGGGGGGGCACACTTAGTATTCCGGAGACACTACTGATACTATTCTATTTATTATTATATAATAGACGCATTATTTTGGTCTGCTCCGGGGTACACTCTCAGAGCTCGGAGGTGGCAGTGCCCCCCCCCCAAAGCAAGTCGGGAAGAAACACTGTACATAACTATCGGAAGTCTTATAGAGAGGCTTCGTCTGTCCGGCCGGCTCTCTGTGGACAAGTATCAGAGTAAAAACGGTAAGAGACATCGATTATCTAATCGGTTTATCTAATCGATTCAGCGTCCTAAGGTTATGAACCGTAATTATCTCGGGCACTCTATTAAAGCCAGAAGTGGTTCAAATTTAATATTACTTCCGGTTTTAATACTGATTTCCACATAAGAAGAAAGATAAGAGATATCAAGATGCAGTTTCCTCCAATCATTTTTTTTGTTCCAAGAATATGACGCATCTTCTCCATTAACCATCTATTCAAACCGGAAGTGGTTAAAGTTGACCATTTCTGGTTTTTAACATTTATGACCATAGAATAAACATGGTAATATATTCGATAAGCGGTTATCTCCAATTGATTCAGAATGTCAAGAGAAGATACCATCACATCTCGTAAGACATTAAACCAAAATAGAAAGTGGTTTAAATTTACTACTACTTCCGGTTTCCGTACTGATTTCCGTTTAGAACGCAAGGTGTAAAAGATGGAGTTTCTTGCAATCGTTTCATCTTCCCAGGATAGGTTCTACCTTTTATCTTAACCCTCTGTTAAATCCAAAAGTGGTTAAAATTAACCATTTCCGGTTTCAATATTTATCGTCATAGAACAAGAATGGTAATGCATAGCGAGTAATGTCTTTTTCGACATGGATTCTGAGTTCGATGAACAGATTCTACTTTTGATGTTATTAATCTATTGCAACTAATAGTTTTAGATGTACTCCTTCAAGTTTCAGTATAGAATCCCCCTAGTTTGAAACTCCCCTGTAATTTCACACTGTGGAATGAAACATATTTGTTTCAACTTAGAAAGGAGAATTACAAGATCGTTAAATTAAAGATAACCTTCCATTTTCGAGCTTCAATCCATTTCTCTTTTCTACAAAAGAGGCCGAGCATTGCACTCATATGATGCAGAGAAACTTTATTTAATTAGACAATGAAAAAAAGGAAAAACAACATCCAGTCATAATTTTCTGAACAGGCTTCGACACACTCATTTAAAGGTCTGTTTTCCATTCCACTTTTGACTGACAACATTTTTACTAAATGCGAACGATACCGGCGACTTTCTTTAACAGGTAGGGGAAAGGAACTGTCCATCCTACACATTTTTTAGTTCAATGAGAGTTCGCCGAGGCTAAGGAAACGGTAATAGTAGTAAATAAAACGGTAGAATGAAGAAAGTGAAAGGAAACGGGAGAGTCCCGAGAATATTCACATACAGGATGTTTGAGCACCGCAAAGTTCAATTGACGCGAGCTAGGATCGAACCAGGGACTACACATAACCAGACGTGAGTGTTTTACCATTGAGCCACCGCGGCCATCCACCCTACTCCTCCTTACCAGGTTTAGTGGCTCCGCCTATCGACGTTAAGGTGAATGAAGTAGAATATTGTTTCGAGCAGAACACTCAGACTCTACATACATTTTGATCATTGAAAATATCCAGATCTATTTATCATTGAAAAGAAAAAGTTAAAAAGAAAATTATTTTCAATACATAAAAACTACATTAAATATTTATTTTATGCACTTTTTTTTGGTACCGTGTTTTGTATTTTCTTTTTAAAGCGTGCATTTGTTCCGGCATAAGACTCAAGATTCATTTCCTGTTAGAGAATTTCTGGTATCGATCTAGCGTCATGAGGTAATTGGAAAAGTGCTCGAATTAATTAAGACCGGCATATGTGGGTCAAGAAGACCATTAGAAATAAATTACGTTGAGCGTTTGACCCAACGGATCATTCAATTGGAAGTATGCCTAATAAAAAATCAAAATGTATATTTCATGTAGTACCCCGTCCTTATGCCCTGTAACTAAAGTAAAAAGTAGCAGAAGACAAATAAGTGAATAAATGTGGGAAAAATGGTTGCTTTAAAAATCATTAAAAAAATATAAAATTGAAAAGAAAGTAAAGAAATGATATTGTTATTTAGAAACATATATGTCTTAAGTTTGAACCAGGGACCTTTGTTTCACCTTGAGTCAATTATAAACTCGAAATGCTTTGTTCAGATACAGAACACGCAGAGAAAAATATTTACCAAGTTCCTGTATGTACACTCATGTCCAAAATTATTGTCGCATACCTATAAATATGTTGTTGTAGGATTATAATTTGATAACGAATTCGCCCGGTATTTCTTATAACGTTAGTATGTGTATAATTGGCAAAGACATGTATGTGGCAAATTTCATGTCAAAAGAACAGTAAATAGGAACAATAAAACAAAAATAAAACTTTCTTGTCCATTTAGCAACATTTTGTATTATTCACTCTAATTTTCGTATTTATGATTCTTTTCCTATGAAATTTACCACAAATATACATTTCCCGATTATACATATAGTATCACTATTAAAAGTACCCTGCAAAATCATTATCAAATTATATTCTTACAAGAAGACAGTTATAGATATGCCACAATAATTTTGGACATGAGTGTACAAGTGCTAGTGCTTGCACGGCACGGTTGAATTCTCTTCTCGTCTCGATTCTGAAAAAAAAAAATATCGTCTCCTCTTGGTTCTGAGGAAACATTTCTCTTATCGGCTCATTTTGCAAATTTGTCTACAAAATGTATGTCTTATTTTTTTTCTTTATTCATCTAGAATCCATCAGAATCTTTCCGCGTTACGAGAAGTCGACAACGGGTGTGATATAACAAAATTTAAATCATATGTACTATTGGATCTTTGGGTGTAATGACTTTTGTATCACCTATCGTTGATAAATGCTTTTCATTGAGTACAGTCACAATTTATAGTTTGTATATTATGAATTATGTAACTAAAACAATGACACTATTAAAAGCTAATTCAATATTTGAGATGTAGTGCAAAGCTAAGACTAGACCTGTAGCGATTTGAATAATTAAACAGGTCGAGAAGAGAAGCAAAATTTCCATCAATATAAAATTTTGATAGGTGTAGGCAAATCTACTAATGCACAATTTGCAATTTTGAATAAAGGATGGTAATTTAACTTGTTCTAACGTATGTTCTTGATGGACGAAGCGGCCTTCGGTGTAAGGAACTAATTTTTAAGATTGCAAATAGACTAATGAATAAGCATGCTGCTAATAGTGTTGAATAAAATATGTTGAGTTGAGTTGATTTTAGTTTAGCGCCCCTTTCAGCAGCGAGGCTATATGAGACGTGAACCTACTGATTAACATGGAATCTTAACCAGATGAGCTCCCGCCGGGAATTGAACCCGGTCTCCCGCGCTAAAGGTGCGTACCCTAACCGCTTAGCCACGAGGGAGCTCATAAAATATGTTATGTAGAATTTTATACTAGTGATTTCTTGGTAATTTGAATGATAATATCAAATGAGGTTCAGAATGGAAAGTATATTAGGAAAGAGAAGTGAATCGGTCAATCAAATAGTTAACAGAGCAGGAGGCATAAGAAACATTTATCATAGTAGTTTAGAAGTCAATGCGAATATTTCATTTGATGTTAATCTTTTTAAATAAATAAATAAATAGCATTTATTTACCTACCAAAAAAAATTAGTAAATAATTTAGGAAAATAAAGGGGATTCAGCTATAGTCGAAATGGTCAAATAAGTAATGACTAAGGTTCAGTGGTAGAGCGTTCACCTCTGCTGCTTGGGGTCCCGGGTTCGATCCCAGCCCACGTCAAGTGAACTTTGTGGTGGACAAACACCGTGTGCGTGGGTTTTCTTCCGTTTCCTCCCACTTTCTTCATTCCACCATTTCATTCATTACTCATCATCACCGTCTCCTTTAGCCTAATCGGCATAATAGTGGGACGTAAAACTCAAAGATTTCATTTCATTTTTATACAAGTAATGACTATGTTGATTCAAGTGTCCTTAGAAAAAGATAAACTAAATCATTTAGGATAGACTATTAAAAACAATTTTCAACATAATTTCCTTTTAGCTCGACACATTTTTCCTAGCGTTTCTCCGAAAATGAAATGAAATGAAATCTTAGAGTTTTACGTCCCACAGTTATGCCAGTTAGGCTAAAGGAGACGGTGATTACGAGAAATGAATGAAATGGTGGAATGAAGAAAGTGGGAACCCTGAGAAAACCCACGAGCATGGTGTTTGTCCACCACAAAGTCCACACGGCGCAAGCTGGGATCGAACTAGGGACCCCAGGCACCGGAGGTGAACGCTCTACCTCTGTTCCACCGCGTCCCCAGCGTTTCTCCAACTTTTTAAAGCCGTCCAAAAAGTAGATTTCGGAAAGCCCTCAAAGTAGGCATCTACTTGGATGTGAACTTGTTCGACGTGAATCGTTTTCTCCCGAGCCACTTTTCCAAGCTTGGAATAAAAAAAAAAATCAATGAGGGCCAAATCTGGTGAATATGATGCATATAATAATTCTAATTTTAATTCTATAATTTTCGCCATCGAAACTTGCTTTGAAGAAAGATATGTTTTTTTTCTTTGCCTAATAAGTGAATTTTTCTTGATTTCTTTTCTCAACCGATGCAATAACGAAGCATAATACTTCCTCTTAATCGTTTATCCTTTTTCCAGGTAATGTAGGTGATTTTATGTGCATCAGAAAAAAAACTGTGGCCATCACCAGCGCCGGATTTACGTATAAGCTATACAAGCTATAGCTTAGGGCCTCACTCTTTTGGGAGGCCCAAAAAACTGAAGAAAAATCTGGTGGTAATGTAATTTCAAAACAATAAAAATAGCAAATATGATAAAAAGCACATACAATAACGGTGTTCTCTATTAAGTACTAGTTTGTTATGAATAGGGCCCCTGTTTTCCAGCTTGGCTTGTAATTAGAGCCTGTTTTACAGCCTCGCTTATGATGGGATGAGGCTTCGGTAACCCAGTCCCGCATGTAATCGAGTCGTTTTCCAACCCTACTTGTAACAGGGCGCCGTTAAACCAGACCCTCTTGTAATAGGGGCTCAATCTTCAATAGCTTAGAGCCCCATCACACCTAAAATCTGGCCATCACCTTGTATCCCAATTTCACCGTTTTCGCCTTCTTCGGAGCTGGATCACCTTTAAAAACACACTGTTTCGACTGTTGTTTGGTTTCTAGAGCGTAGTAGTACATCCATGTCTCGTTCACTGTTATGTATCGGCACAGAAAGTCGCCGGGATTACGACGGAAATGCGCCAAACCAGCCTTCAAATTGATCACATGATTGCGTTTATTCTCCACTGAGAGCAAATGCAACACCCACCGATTTTGCCGAGATTTTTTACCAGACCTAACTTTTCATGCAAAATAGAAAACACTGTATCTTATGGTATGCCTGTGGCCTCAACTATTTCGCGCGCTTTGATTCGTCGATCACTCAAAACTATATCGTGGATTTTGTCAATCATTTCGGAGGAAGTCACTTCCACTGGACGCCACGAACTATGTTCATCGTTTGTGGGATGTACGGTCACGTTTAAACTCGTTTGCCAAATTTTAAACAAGCCAAATACAGGAGCAGATGTGCTATTAACTTCATCTAACTCGGCTTTAGTCTTCTTTCGGTGTTAAACCTTTCAAATAGAAGTTCTTAATAACCTCACGAAATTCATTTGTTTCCATTTATCTAAATAATCACTAGTTTTTTGTTTCTTTAATCGACTATGACAATGAAACCACGCGACGGATATAACCGAAACTTTCTGATGTAAAAACTCCCTATATTTATAACGGAAATTCAAATCATTCCCACAATGCAACGAAAGTGACTCTGCGACACTACTGGCTAGAGTTGTAACTAACTGCATTGTCTGCTACTGGCAGTAGCTAAGTGTATCATTGACTAATTCTGTCAGACTCAGTGGGGCCGCGGTGGCTCAGTGGTAGAGCGTTCACCTCTATTGCTTGGGGTCCCGGGTTCGATCCCAGCCCCCGCCAAGTGAACTTTGTGGTGGATAAAACACCGTGTGCGTGGGTTTCCTCGGAGTACTCCCGTTTCCTCCCACTTTCTTCATTCCACCATTTCATTCATTACTCATCACCGTCTCCTTTAGCCTAACCGACATAACAGTGGGACGTAAAACTCAAAGATTTCATTTCATTTTTTTTCTGTCAGACTCACGCGCTCTGAAAGATTTGATTCGTTCTTGCTTTAGTAGTTCGTGGTACCCAACTTCCTTGAGTGGTGGCGCCACAGTCTCCACTCGCGTAACAGTTTCAGCGGGAAGAACACCTGAAACCTCTTATCAGGCCCGTGCTTGCCCACCGGGACGTGTCCCGGTGGCCCTCCGAAACATCACAGTATAAATAAAGGTACAAGTTTTTAGTAATAAATTCTTACAGTTTTATTGGTAAAGAACCCGTGAAAGGTTCAGTGCTCTTTTCATTAGGCGACCTTGCGAAACCACATCAAAGATGAACGATTTTATTCACTCTTCCTCACAGAGAAAAATCCGTTCTCAGGACAGAGGTATATTGTACAAATATACGGTATCGTCTTGCTTACTATAGAAATCAATACGGAGCATACGTTATCCGTATGCTACATAGGCACTGCCCTTAGATGTTACATCATGCCGTTGCAATTCAAATAGTGGCTGTTAATAAAGAACCTGTGAAGAATATCAGGCGCCCTTTACATAAGATGCCCTGCGAAATATCACATTATATATATTTTTTAAAATTTTATTCCTCTGTATTTCAGTTTTATATTATAAATTCATACAGTTGCTATTGGCAGAGAACAAGTAAAGAGTATAATCACTTACAAAAATATTATGAAGTTACGTAGCTATGAAACGAAACAATGTGATACATCAAGATAGTTCAGATAGTCAAATGTACGATGCATTCATGAAATACTACATTGACACTAGTCTCTAATTTACGATTTTCACTGCATCGAAGCTTTCACAGTCTTAATATGCATCCATATATCCGGGCATATTGATAGTTCCTATGTGTTTTAAAGAAGTGTTCGGATAATCAATACCTATTGTATTTCTAAAATATAGCTATATTAATTTTCGTGAAATGTGGTCTTCCTGACACCACGGTATGGCGTGTCCTCAGATTGTGGATCGAGGAGAAGGCCTCTAGATATACAGGTTAGCTTTGAACATACTTGAATAAGCAGTCGTAGACAGACGACAAGGGGTGATCCTCCAGCTTGGGGATTTGGTGTGGGGCTAACAACCTCATCCTGAAAAAGAGGATTGTTCAGATATATTCTCAGAATCTTCAGATCAGAACTGATAACCTGACACGAACTCAGCGAAGTAAAATCGACATGAGATTTGGTACATGGAATATTAGAAGTCTCTATAGGAAAGGCACGTTAAAATTGTAACGAATGAGTTTAGAAATAGAGGATGGACCTAGTGGGATGTCAGAAGTTTGTTGAGAAGGAAATGGAGAAATCAAGTTGGGAAATTTTACGTTCTTTTACGGGAAATGAATTAAAATTTACCAACTAGGAACAGGGCTTTTCGTTCACAAACGAATAATATCAGCAATTACATAGATTGAATTTGTTAATGATAGATTTTCTTTTACTTCTTTTAAGGATCGGTGATGTAATATTATTGTTTTAAATGAACATGCTCCAACAGAAAAT
This sequence comes from Thermobia domestica, assembly GCF_964235325.1. Lineage (NCBI taxonomy): Eukaryota > Metazoa > Arthropoda > Insecta > Zygentoma > Lepismatidae > Thermobia > Thermobia domestica. The sequence continues at coordinate 26,826,332 of NC_137468.1, read as the reverse complement.
AAGGATGACGATATAAAAGATAGTTTTTACGAAAGAATAGAACGGGCATTTGATCATCTCCCGCAATACCATATGAAAATTCTGTTAGGCGGTTTCAATGCGAAGGTAGGACGAGAGGGTATTTTCAAATCAATTATAGGGAATAAATATCTGCATAAGGAAGATTGTGACAACGACTTCAGACTTGTGAATTTTGCAGCATCCAGAAACCTTATCGTGAAGATTACAAATTTCCACATCGCGACATTCAAAAATATACTTGGAATTCATCAGATGGAAAAACACATAATCAAACTGATCTCGTTTTAGTAAACAGAAGAAAACAGTCTACCAAACTGATGTTCGGTCGTTTAGAGGAGCTGATTGTGATTACTACCTTGTAGCAGCGATAATAAGAGAGAGACTCGTTGAATAAAGAAAATATTCGACATCTGAAAACGATGCTGTTTAAAGCAATTAGAAGAGAGTCACGTGAGAGGGGAGCCAGATTGAAGTGTCGAATAGATAGATTCTCGGTTTTAGAAGGTTCGGAGTGCACTAGTGTTCAGGATACTTGGTTGAAATTACATATATCATTAAAATTTCAGCAAAAGAAATATTGGGGCACGCAGAAATACGTAGTAACAAACCATGGTTCAACCAGGAATGCACTAAAGTAGCAGAGAAGAGAAAACAGAAAAAAACAGAGTTGGCTACAAAATCCGAACGAAATAACCACACAAAATTTCATTGTCATTTGGCGGAAAACTTCCAAAACTTTTAGAATAAAGAAACGCGAGTTTTGAAAAATAAAATTAACTTGATGATAATAGTAAAAACAAAAACATTCGGGACACGTATAAATGCATCAACGAACTTAAGAAAGGCTATCAGCGTCGTGCTTATACAATAAAGAAAGCCAGCGGAACAGTTCTCACTGATCAGGATAGTATCTTAAATAAATGGAAAGATTGCTTTGACGATTTTCTTAACATATAACCAAAAAGTAATGTTCGTGGAGAATATAAAATGCATACAGAATATTCGTATATTCCAGATCCTAACCAGACAGAAACAGAAATCGCTATTTAAAAATTAAAGAAATACATGTCTCTGGGTTTACACGAAATTCTGGCTGAGTTAATTTTAGCTGGATGGGAAAATTTATAGAGCAAGATACACAAACCCCATTCTTTTTATCTGGAACAAGGAGCAATTACCACAAGAGTGAAAAGAATCAATCATGTCCCATTTCAGAAGAAAGTAACAAAACTGACTGTAAGAATTATTGAGGCATTTCCCCTCGCCTGTCAACTTCCAATAAATCATCTTAAACAATATATTAGCAAGATTGACTCCATACACAGATGAAATTATTGGAGATTATCAGAGCGGATTTAGGTAAAATTGATCAACTATCGACCAGATATTTACCATTTGACTAATACTTGAAAAGAAATGGGAATACAATATCCTGGCACATCAATTATTGATTTTAGATTCGGGTAGGAGGGAAACATTAAACAACTTGCTTACAGAATTTGGAATACCAAAAAAGGTAGATTAATTAAGATATGTTTAAATGAGTTCCAAAGTAAAGTCCGGGTAGGAAAATTTTTGTCCACGAGCTTTCACGTCGAGAATGGCCTGAAACAAGGAGATGCGTTGTCGCCATTATTATTTAACTTTGTTCTGGAGAACACTATAAGGAAAAAAACAGCAATCAGGTCCTAGAGCTGAATGGTATTTACCAGATTATGGCGTACACTGATGATGTAAATTTAATAAGGAATGATAGAACAATAGAAAGGAATGCAGAAATCTTTATTGACGCTTGCAGGGATATGGGGTTAGAAATAAATGCAGAGAAAACTAAATACATGGAAGTTTGTCGAGATCGTAATACTGCATGTTATGGATGCGTTAAAATACCAAACAATATTTACTTTCGGGGGTGCGGTGGCCCAGTGGTAGAGCGTTCACCTCCGGGTCCCTGGTCCCATCCAAGCTCGCGCCGTGTGGACTTTGTGGTGGAGAAACACCGTTATCGTGGGTTTTCTCGGGGTTCTCTCGTTTCCTCCCACTTTCTTCATTCCACTATTTCATTCATTTCATCGTCTCCTTTAGCCTACACGGCTTAACTGTGGGACGTAAAACTGAAAGATTTCATTTCATTTATAATGTTTACTTTCGACAAGGTGGATACCTTTATATATCTAGGATCATTATTAACAGACCAAAACTATAATCACTAAGAAATTTTATGTCAACTGAAAGCAGAGATTTCGTGTTATTATTCAGTTCAAAATCTTTTGTTGTCGCGGATTCAGGTGAGGAATTTGTAGCTTAAAGCATAAAACGATAATCATGCCTATTGTGCTGTATGGTTGCGAAAAATGGTCACTGACTCTGAGGGAAAATCGCAGACTGAAAGTATTTGGAAACAAGATTCTTAGACCAATATTCGGACCCAAGAGGAACGGGAATGGGGAATAGCGGGAGGTGCATAATTTATACGTTTACCGAACATTGTTACGGTCATCAAGTCTAGGAGGCTCAAATGGGTAGGTTATGTAGCCAGAATGGAAGAAATTAGAAACAAGTTCTAACTGGAAATACAAATAGGAAAACAACAATTAGGGAGCCCGAGGACAATATTAAAATGGGAGGACAATATTAAAATCGGAGGAAAATATTAAAATGATTTTCGCAGAGATTGGAATATAAGGTAGAAACTGGGCCCAATTGGCTAAGGACAATGGAGAGCTTTTGTAAACGCGATACTGACAAACCTCCTGTGTCCATAGACCATAGAGCTATATTAAGTTGTTGATATATTTAGCTTCTTTTTGTTTGACAGAAATGTTATTGCATGAACTAAAAAGGTTTTCTCTAGTAAACAGGATTTCGATTCGAGGTTTCCACAAATTAGCTATTTACATTTACATTAATACCAAAACAAAGTGACGATTTTGACATAAAATGGCACCATATATATATATATATATATATAAAATTTTGTATGGACGTCCTGTTAGTAGACTTATCCACCGCCCTCATTAGTATCCCAGCACGGGCCTACCTCTTATACTATATAATTACTCTATGAGTAGTCAGGAATGATGCTTACTAAAAGCAAATTTTTCTCGATTTTCTAAGAACTGATAAACTTAGAAACTTTACCTTCAGCAAAACTTAAATTGTGAAGACTATTAATAGTGTTCGAGTTGTTTTAATACCAAGAGGAAGTTTATTGAAGTATTAGTTTTAGGGATTGGAGATAAGTGTTAAGAACTTTCTCTTAATGATTTTAGAATAACATTCGTGAATGGCTTTCAAAATTATCATTTTAGTTAAACTAAAAGAGCTTGTGAAAACATTACTTGTTTTGTTCTCTTGTTTGTTTAAAATATTTTAGATGTGACATCTTTTGTCTTTCTGCATAAGTATTTATTAATAATCTTTTTAATACAAATTCATGGTATTGATGTCTTTATTTATTTATTTATTTTCGGCTTTCTTACTCTGTAGAAAGTTTGGATGTTGATAGTTATTTTTGTCCTTTAGAGTTTGTGATGGGAGATTAGGATTGTCTAGTGTTGCCCGAGAGTAGAGTGAAATTTTCCTCTCGTGTTTATTCTCGTCTCGAATTTACAAAGGTATTTCTCGTCAAGACGTGTTTTTTTTACCTCGTTACCGAGACGAAACGAGACGAGAAATTTGAACACACCGTTTCAATGGAAATCTGCTAGTCTCTTTAAATGAACCAAAGCAGAATAACAAGAGACTCGAATAATCTAGGTAGATACTCGCAAACATAGACATTTAGCAAGTTTTAATAATAATAATAATAATAATAATAATAATAATAATAATAATAATAATAATAATACAGTCTCCCACAATAAAACAAGCGGCCGATTCTGTAACTAAAATGTAAACAGTAGTGTTACCAACCTGTTTGCTTGTAATTAATCTATCAGAGTTCTTTTTGTCCTGTTCGTAATAAACCATTTCACTATTGTTTTGTTGAAGCCACCTACGGTAACCTCTTTCAACAATATATGGCACATTTTAAGGCTTAGACTTGAAATAAAGGTCACAACTGGTCAAAGACGATTTCCTTTGTTTTTGAATTCAATATGTGGATAACAATACAGGGCTTTTGAGAGAGAGGTGGAAACGAAAGGAGATGAGGGTAGTTTTTATTAAACAAGACTGTACATCTGATACGCTTGAGCTATAATCACCTTGTGCTTCGAGAGTAAACTTAGTCCTCCCAAGTCAATTGACAAAATGTCATTAAAAACATTATCGTTATGTCTCATAGACACAAAGATAACTCTAGGCTTTCAAGTTTTGAAAAGTATACTCTGTGTGAAAATAGTTAATAGAATTAATTGTTTGTTATCTGAGTGCTAGAACAAGAGATAAATTCAGAGTTAGAGGGAAATTTCTGTCCTGAAAGACACAAGTTGTGAATTTGCTATATGTTGAAGCAATGATACGTACGCTTACACCACTCACACACTCATGTTTTATCAAATACTTTTATTCTAACTCTAACAAAGAGCTAGATTTCGATAATGACCCTATAAAAAGGAGGTACTGTAATCAAAGTTTACAAGTCAGTCCCGAAAGGCAAGCTTTAAATCCCACAGTCTTTTAAAAGTGCAAGCAAAACTTTTTTCTTCACTTCCTCTTTGCCCCAAAGGATTCACATTCCCCGAAAAAAAAAAAAGAAACGATTTTTTTGTACAACGTCCCATGGATATGCCTTTTAGACTAAAAGAGACCGACAATTAAGAAAAGTGAAGGATTATAAAAGTACTTTTTGTACTCTCCCACCGAGAATCAAACCCGGTACCATATATAGCAACGGAACACGCGCTAGTTATTAAACCTAATAGCCATATACCTAGGCAGAGAGTACTTACACATTTTTCGAGTGAAAATATATCTATTTTCTTTCTTGGTTGAAACTCGAGACAAATAATTTATAATGTCAACTGATAAACATACATTTAAAACACGAACGCAAGCATCGTAAAGTTTGTAAAGCCTTAATCTTAACTTAATTTAAACTTACAAAATATAGCCCAAGTCTCTAAGCTGTCAACCCTAAATTAGTCTATTAGTCAATGATAGGGCAACCCAAAAGCATAAAGAGCATAAAAGCATAACAGCAATTGGTACTTTGAACATGGTTGCGGCTATCTAAGAGTCCAGAAGAAACTAATTTTAAAAGCATAATTTTAAAAAATAAAGCATAAAGCATAATTTAAAATATATAGCACAATTCTTGGAAAATTCTATTAGAACAATTCTCGGAAAATTGTGTTTAACTGCAAGTTTAACATACTTTATGAATATTTTTTAAAACCAATATTTATAATGGAAAATCATTGAGAACATAACAATGTAACACTGAAAAGATTATTTTTATTTCAGTAAACTTTTTGGTGTAACCCTTTGATGTGGAGGAGAGAAAAAGGAAAAGAAGAAAAGTTTCTGCCAACAATGAATAGTACACAAAAACTCCACTCTATATTATTATGTGTACCTCTTGAACTTGAGCACTTTTTGTACTTTTTGATGGCATCTTTTACTTTCCCTTTCTGTATATATGCACCTCTAAGGCGCACACAAGTGATATATATATATATATATATATATATATATATAAGGCTCTTGTATAGCATATCTCTTTACAGTTCCTTAAATAGAAAGTTCATTAAATATGAAAGTAACTGGTTGCATAAAATATTAATAAATAGATCAAGATATTGAGAATATTTAATGTATAGTAAATATATTATACATTATACAAAGTAATGTGAAACAATGATTGAAATTAACAATAAAGCATAATAAAGCATAATTTGGAGAAAATAAAGCATAATTAAACAAAAAATAAAGCATTATGTGGGTTGCTTTAATCATTGACATTGTTATTCCTGTCTTTTATATATTGATTCTGTTTTATAATGATATTGAATAAAAATAACCAATTTTTATATAATTTGTTTAATGTATGGTAGAAGTTCACTGAATTGTTGATTGTTCTATGTTGTTTCTGCATTCGAAATTTCCATGCATATATAGGCTAGCTATCCGAAATACATCTTCATTACAGTAGTAATGGTGAATCATTCCTATATTCAATAACAACTATACTGTGTACTTTATGGCGTTCTTTCTTAAGTGCAAACAGATTAAGTTACTTGTAACATCTAAACGGAAACTTCGAAAAACCGTTGGATACACTGCAGCAGTGACACTCTCCGTTCTCATGTCCCATTTAGATCACTCAGAACCTAAGGAAAACACAACACAACACAACACTAGAGCCCCCAACCAAAACCGTCAATGTTATCCTCGTCAGGTCATGCATTGGCCAAGCCGCCTCTTAATTATGGCTGCATATTTGTTGGATTGTAGATAAATTTATTATAATTATTAGGATTGTGGACGTATAAGATTGTGACGTTAGTATGTTCGTTCAACCGTTACTCGTTAATTGAGTCAGTCCGTTAATACCTCATTGGTAACAGTGACTTTAACAGTGATTATGCATATCCCGTTTAACATCTGCAACATTCCCTAGTTTTATACAGCCAGCACAATAGCAAAGAAATGTTGGTTGCCTATAACAAAAGGATATGTTGCTCTTCTTACCACAATTATCTCGGTCGAGTTTGTTAATGAAGTAAATCCGTTATTATCTTAATGAGTAACGATGACTTCAACTACTAGTATCTACCAGTATATCCTGTTTAACATCTGTAACATTACCTACTTTTATACAACCTGCACAGTAGCAAAGAAATGTTAGTTGACTATAATAAAAGGATATGTTGCTCTTTTTACCGCAATTATCTCGGTCGAGTTTGTTAATGGAGTAAATCCGTTAATATCTTAATGAGTAACGATGACTTCAACTGCTTCTATCTACCAGTATATCCTGTTTAACATCTGTAACATTACCTACTTTTATACAACCTGCACAGTAGCAAGGAAATGTTGGTTGCATATAACAAAGGGGTATGTAGTTTTTCTTACCGCAATTATCTCGCTTGAGTTTGTTAATGGAATAAATCCGTTAATATCTTAATGGGTAACGTTGACTTTAACAGTGGCTAAGCAAATCCCGTTTAACGTTTATGACATTTCCTAGCTTTTATACAGCCTGCACAACAGCAAAGAAATGTTGGTTGGCCACATTCTTTCGGTTGGCAAAGAAATTAGGGATCGCCACATTCTTTCGAAAAATACTTTTTTCGAAAAATGGCTTTTTCGAAAACGAAAAACGAAAAACGAACAATTTTTCGAAAAACGAAAAACGAAAATTTTTTGAAAAACGAAAAACGAAAAATTTTTCGAAAAAGCGAAAAACGAAAAAACGAAAAATGAAATTTCCGAAAATCGAAAAACAGATTTTTCGAAAAAGGCCATCCCTATTGTCCATATGAAGGGATATATATTATTTTTCTTACTGCAATTATCTCACAATGATCGAGTATAATGGATCGAGTTCGTTAATGACATAAATCCGTTAACATCTTTACGACAAACGGTTATTTTAGCTGTGAATACCTATAACCAATATTTCATATGTGGAATCGCATGGTCTTATTTACTGTCTTTGGCACAATTTATTTTCTATTATTTAATTCCAGTTCATGTAAATTTGTGACGGACAGCATTATTTCCATGAGTTATTTCATTTCTTCTGATAATTTCTTTCATATATACATAATATACCGTCCATCTCTCTGCGCTACAAAAGACGCGACGCAGATAAATTTTATTTTATTATAGACAGAAAATAGAAAGAAAAACAATATCGAATCATATTTTTCACTACAGGCTTCGACGCCCTTACTTAAAGCCCTGTTTTCCACTTTAATTTTGACTGGCAACACATTTTATTGAATGTGGTCGATGCTGACGACTTTATGATGTTTGTCCACTACAAAGGTAACTTGACACAGGCTGAGATCGTACCAGGAAGTATACATACCAGGGTGAGCATTTTACCACTGAATCATTGCAGCCTTCCACCCTACCTCTGCATAATGGAGCTCCGCAGCTACGTTAGGGTAAATGAGCTAATGCTTGTTTTGGGAAAACCCTCAAACGCTACATAAGTTTTCGAATATATATATATATATATATATATATATATATATATATATATATATATATATATATAAGTGAATTAAATATTACTATTATGTATTTTTCCCCCGTATTTTGTGTTATCATTTTGAAGCGTGCATTCGTTTCAAGAGTAAGACTCAAAGATTCATTATCTGTTAGAGAATTTCTGGTATCGATCTAGCGTCATGAGGTAATTGGAAAAATGCTCGAATTAATGAGGAAGGACACATGTGGGTCAAGAAGACCGTTAGAAATAAATTACGTTGAGCATTTGATCCAACGGATCATTCAATTGGAAGTGTGCCTAGAGAAAATCAAATGATATATTCCATGTAACACACCGCCCATATGCTCTGTAACTAAAGTACAGAGTAGAGAAAGGTAAATAAGTGAATAAATGTGGGATTTACAATTGCATTAAAGATCGTAGAGAATAAACGGAAAAGAAAAGAAAGAAAAGATAGGATATTGTCTTTTACAAATACACATGTCTTGAGATTGAACCAGGAACCTTTCTTGCGACTTGAGTACATTATGCACTGAGAAAAAAAAATCGTATGCGTTGTATGTAAAATCGTATGTTACATTTGTAAATTCTGTAGTTTTTGGACTTAATGTACAACAAACGTATAACTCAAAACGCATGTTTTTATAATACTTTCTGTATAAGCGTTCCATCTGTACGTACTTTCCGAATGAAACAATATAGGCGGTCAGGATCTCACATACAAATGGACGTGTGTGTATAACATATAGCTGACGAAGGTAAAATACATATATGTATATAATACAAGGAAGACTGTTAGACATCAGACATATTGCAACGGCATGATGTAACATCTAAGGGCAGTGCCTATGTAGCATACCGATAACGTATGCTCCATACTGATTTCTGTAGTAAACATGAGGATTCCGTATATTTGTACAATATACCACTGTCCGGAAAACTGATTTTTCTCAATGTGGACTCGAAATGCTTTGTTTACATACAGGACATGCAGAGTAAAATATTTACTAAACTCTTATGTTTACGAGTGCTAAGTGTTTGCACGGTACGGTAGAAGTCTTTTGTCGTCCAAATTCTAGAACATTTTTTTTTCCGTCCCGTCTCGTTCTGGATCACGGTAGTGAGGCTTATAAGATTCTGACATTAGTATGTCTCTTCGTTCACCGTTACTCTACACGGAAACTGAAATGTTAAATTCTGTTTTCTTTGCAATAGACAGCTTAAGTGCTCGGCGGAATTCGTTATTGGAATTAATCCATTAACATATTAACATTTAACGATAGCTAATATTCCATACATGCAAACGAATTCACGGATTATCCCGGCCGAGTTCGTCCGTTAATAGATAATCCGTGAATGAGCATCTTAATAGGTAACGGTGACATTAATGGAAGCTATCTACGTGTGATCCTCTTTACTGTCATTGGTAGAATTTATTACTTCTTAAATAGACCGAAATTCCACAATTTTCTGCGTGGGAACAGGAGTGTGCGAGTTATACATATGTTACTGTATTATTTTTACTAGTATGGACGAAACATAATACGTTAAACCGAGACTATACAAGATATACCTAGACTTCTCTTAAATGTGAGATTCAAAATGAAATGAAATGGAATGTTTAGGTTTTACGTTCTACGGTTATGCCTGTCAGGCTAAAGGAGACGGTGATGATGAGAAATGAATGAAATGGTAGAATGAAGAAAATGGGAGGAAACAGGAGAACCCTGAGAAAACCAACGCACACGTTGTTTGTCTACCACAAAGGTCACTTGACGCGAGCTAGGATTGAACACGGGACTCCATGCACCAGAGGTGAACGCTCTCCCACTGACCCACTGTGAGATTCAAGTAATCGGGTGGTACTGTAATTTCGTTCTAAATACTGTATGTGATGGCCACTCTGAGATTGAGTGTTATACTTTGTATTTTGTACAGCGGGGGACACTTCTAAATGGTACACCTTAGCCGTAAATCTCCATATGGCTGTACCATTTAGAAGTGTCCCCCACTGTACATGATACTAGTTCTCCGTGAGTACACTCTCGGCATAAGCAAATATATCCATGAGTTGAGTAGATTTTGGGTTTAACGTCCCGTTCAGCAGCGAGGCTATATGAGACGTGGACCTACTGATTAACGTGGAACCACATGAGCTCCCGCCGGGAATTGAACCCGGGCCTCCCACGCTAACCGCTTAGTCACGGAGGAACTCTAATATATCAATGAGCTAATGTTCATTTTCCAGTAAACCTCCGGAACAGTACAGTATACCTCTGCTAGGTTTAGCATTATGGCCTGTAGTCAGAATACTAAAACTATATTTTTTTTTAGATTTCGCAAATCTCATATTTATATTAATCAACAAATCTCTAACGGGATAACGGGAAAAAAAGTTATTAAACTAAACTTGTATAGATTGCGGAATTGCATTTCAATGCAGGGTTTCAAGTCAACATTGATTTAATTGTTTTTAATTAAACTTTATGCGTGTTATATTTCTTTACCTTTTATTTAAACATTTGGTATTACAATAATATAAATTAAACACATATACAGTATGGTACAATAATACATCGACAAAGTGAAGGCGGTTATAATAGATATGGAACAAAGCAAAGAAAAAAAGTCTAACGAACATGGGTCAAAATCGGCACCGTTTACCGTGAGAGCCGTCCAAAAACTGCTGAAGGCGCTAATACATAATGCCAAATATCTCATGAACACGGAAAAATATAGCTGTCTTGTCGAAAGGTCACACAGAAAGCCGCATCTCATAAATGGAATGACCTACAGATGAGAGCGGAGTGATTTCTGTGCAAGGAGGATTCCTACATAGAGTATGGGCAACATGTGTGTGAATTATCCATCTGTATGTATGGATCCCCGTATTGTGGCGACCGCTCCGCTACCATCGGTACATCAGTGCGTTTGTCAGGCACGATCTTATATATAATCTTTCACACGCAACAGCGTTATCGTTCCGCGCTCGAGAGACATGAAAACTCTTTCAGTTTAACGTCCCACGAATATGCCTTTTAGTCTAAGGGAGACGATGATTAAGGCAAGTGAATGATAATGGAAGAATTAGTGAAATTAGAAGGTGGGAGGAAACGGAAGTACCCCGACAAAGCCCACGGACTCAATTTGTCCATCACAAGCTTACTTGGCCGGGGGTCGAACCAGGGACCTCACGCACCAGAGGTAAGCGCTCTACCACTGAACCACCATGTCCCCGTCGCGTACATGAGATAGTCTGCATTATATTAGTGTTTCGCCCGTTTTTGAATTCCTCTCATTGTAAAACGATCCCATGTTTTCATTAGACATGATTTGCTTAATTTCATATCTGTCATTAGGTATTTCAGTTTATCGGTATATTATTGTGCCACCCTATATATCGTATTTTACCTTTAAAAAAATTAATATTTCTCCATTTTCCTGAAAAACCTACCTGAATCCATTTTTAGACCTCGAAAAAGAGGATATATCCAGGTAAATGTCTTGTATCAATACGACAGAGGGAGAGTCGAGATAATCTTTTAGGAAGTTAATTTTAGTTTACCTTATATTCGTACATTACGTATAACAACTGAAAGTTTCAAGGGGTCGGGACCGGGACACCTCCGGATCACCACTGAGCTACAGGACCGGACAGTAGAGGGAATGCAATTGCATAAACTGTAAAAAAACTTGTTTGTAATTTGTACAGTTATATACTGTAGTTTCAAATCGATGGTATAAATTTTTCGCTAGCCACCTAATAGGCCTAAATAATTTTACAGTAATTTCATCCCCCAGACTTGAAGAAATAGGATAGATTTAAATTGTTAATATATACATATGTATATATTTATTCCGACGAACCGGATCCCTGTTTCCCGTGGAATCACATGTAATAGGAATATTCGTTTAGTTGTAAGTTCCTGCGAGGTATCATTCCTTAGAATATGAGTTGCAGAGGCGGAGGTAAAAACTGGGGGGGGGGGTAAGCCAGAACCCAGACTACAATAAGTATATCATGAGTTTACTATAAACTTTCAAAAGTGTATAAATAATGGCTTAAATTATTTTTGTCACTCAAAAAACTGGAGGGGGGGCTAGGCCTTCCCCTTCCCCGGGCTAAATCCGCCGCTGATGAGTTGACGGGTGTTTCACTGAATTTAAATTTTCAGGTTGTTCCATTTCCATGTTGGTTTCATTCTTGCGTTTCTGCAGTGAATTCTTTCCTAGACTTGAAGAAATAGGACAGGTTTAAAGTGTTAATATATATTGGTTCATCGGGTCCCGGTTCATTGAAATAAAAAAAGATTAAAACGTTTAAAAGTCGTCTGATGTTTTAAGTAGCATTAAAATGATATCACAAAGACAAGAACTTTACTCCTTAGTCTGCGAAATTAAATCCTTAGTTTTAACCTTCTACGTTGCAATGTCATGTATGTAGCTGTGTCAAAGGAAGCCGTTGACTATCTCAAAATTCTTGCTTAGTAGATATTTTAACCACGGATGTCGAACCCGGGGAGAGGAGGGAGTACGAGTGTCACCGTGCCTCCGCTACCAAATCTACTCTAGCTCCGGGATCTGAATATCTTTGCATGGACGTCTGACAACCCAAAAGGAAGTGGTGCCGCAGATTGTAATACTTTTCAGCACTGGCTAGCTAGCTTGACTTCGGTTCGTGTGGTCGCGGGCTTGATTCCCTGTGAGGGTACAGCAGAACGACAAACGTAGTTCGGATTCTACTATAATCAGCAGGTCCACGTCTCCTTTAGCCTAGTAGGCATAACTGTGAGACGTTAAACTAAATAAAACCAAACCAAACTTTTCAGCACCGAGATTATGTGAAATTAGATGTATTGTTTACAGTAAGATCGGAAGCATTATTCGTCTTCTGATATATATCGAATTCTGAAATCGAATTCTCTTGCCATCACTGCTTTCCTTACTTAGTTTTCTTGTTTATCTGATTCTTAATTTTTACTTGTTCGCATTCAAATCATTACCTCAGCGATACACAGAAAAAAATATGTGACGTACGTAAAAACGTAGATTATGTACGTAAATCCTTTAATGTTTGGACTTAATGTACGACTATATGAAACATCCTACGGTTCCGGGTTCGATTCCTGGTAAGGGCTATCGGTCGAAAAGATGTAAAATGCATTTTTAGACCAACCATCCTGAATGAGGATTTAATGGGTTTCCCTCATTCACACAGGCAAATGCTGGGGTGGTACTTAACTTATAGGTTGCAGGCCGCTTCCTTCCTTCTCCCATCTTTTTCCCCTCCCCTTTTCCTGGATAGTGTGCTCGCCGAGGGACGTCATCCCTCATATTTGACGGGCTGAGTGACCATAGATGCCGAAAACCCAGAAATCTAAATCCTAAATTATGTATGTAACATCCTACAACAAACATATAACTGAAAGTGTATGTTTTATACGTACTTTCGGTATAAGGGTTCCATCTATATATACTTTCCGTAAAAAAGAAAGAACTGTATACAGGCAGGAAGATTCTTACATACAGATGGACGTACCTAATATATAGTTGACGTATGTAACATACGTATACTTATGTAATATACCAAAGACCGTTAGATGTCAGACATCATCCTACAGCGACATGATATAACATCTAAGAGAGAAAAGAGCTGTACGTATTTAGGCCTAGTATATGGATAACATATACAAATTTCCGTACTAAACATATGACTCCCGTATATTTGTCCAATAAACGCTGTCCGATAACGGATTTTTCTGTGCACACACACACGTATAAACTTCGAGTACAATTAGAAATCTCCATGCCGATGTGAGACTAGAACCCCAAAATGATTTCGCTTCGCGATCATGATTCTAGTAACTGACAGTCCGACTACTCCAAGGGCACTGCAACCCCACGCCATTTCCTTGAAGATTACGTTTCTATTCACTTAGAATTTGAATGCGAAGATTTTAGAAAATATATACCAGAAAGTAACAAAAGAAACAGTATTGCATATAATTAAAATGAAAAGTATTTTTTATACCTACCTTGACCACAAACGACCGTAACCAGCAGCAAAATTGGTGCAAAAGTGAATATATGCTGGATCGTCCAGCATTGTTTCCCAAAATACATGGTCATTTATTTCAGTATTAACACTCACACTTGCACAACAAAACACACTTGGTAGGCTACATATTGGCCTTCTATTTTATTTTATTTTTTTTCAATAAAATGTATTGTCGTTATTAACAACGTAATATAAATATATATAATATGTTAGGTACCTTTTATTAGACACATAAGTGTAGAATTTTTATTTATTATTTATTTTTTAAAAAAGGAACACTCAACACATAATCTCACTAACACTTATGAGTATGTAATTCAACACACTCACACGTAAACACACACATATCTGTGTTTATATATATGATATAGAAACAAAGAAGCCCTCGCAAGTATTGCTCGGGAGGGGATGGTACTTGAAAATCGTTAAAGAAAGGGGTAGGTATCAGTTCACCTAACAACCATTATAAGATTAATTTGATTAGAATGATAAATACCAGGGCGGAAATATAACACCATAAGATTCGTTGTATTCATAGAAAAATATAGCACGTCATACCGCTCAACCGAGAAACGAGCCGAAAATCACAACCGATTTATTTTTTTACGGTCAAAGAGAAGGGAGAAAAAATAAATGTATTCGCGATTTACGGGAAACGATGTTTTGTATTTTCCCACGCGTTTTCCTGCGAGCGCACACTATCCCCACTCTCGTGAAAGCGGGAAACGACTGTTTCGTCTGCAGAGAGCGATCTGCTCCCGAAGTCACAGGCTCCTTTCGGCAGCTCTGGCACACTCGAGTCGTAAGTATCCTACAGTGTTGCCAACGCCTAAGCTACAATAACAAATGACACAATAATTTGAAATGATTGAATTAAACTTTTTTTTTTTAAAAAAAAAGGAAAGGAATATTAACAGAAACATTCAATGATTCTGTCTAGATGCTCTTATAATCTCTGTGATACTTTTAAGTTAACCTCACTCAAAGCTTACTCGACCTCACATTTTCATAATTTTTAATGTTATCCATGAGATAGGACGAGAAATAAAGTTTTATCGTCTCGACTCGTCTCCTAATTTTTTAGAGGTCTCGTTCCGTCTCCTAGAAATCTTTTTCGTTCTGTCTCGATTCCTGAAAATTTTTTCTCATCTTGTTTTTTTTTTTTTTTTTTTTTTTGAATTTACAAAGATAACTCAAAATTTATCCACGATGTAGCTATAACATTTCTTACATTTGTAACGGTATTGTGTAATTTTTATATAATAACTTGTATTTACGGGCAAAATGTGCTTTTAAAATATGCACAAGCTGTTCAAAAGGAAGAAAAAAAAAGAGAGATATATGTAATTTCTTTTATCTATTATGATTGATGTTCTGTTGTGATAGTGATATGACATATTTTGTAAATTGTCATAGCAACGGAAAACATATAATATATAGAGAATTCATCTTGTAAAACTTACATGTACAATGTGTGTAAGTGTTTAACTTATTACGTACTACAATAAAAAAAGGGTAATATCGAAATGAAGTGTTTATATGGATTTTGATAAAACAGTAACCTAGGTTATATAAATATACGGACTGTGGGCTATAACGATGTATAAAATATGCAAAACAAGCGTTAAGCTCGTTACAAACTGGTGTTTTCCGTAGTTATACACATTTAGTGATCGTTATACATTCTTCATACCGACTTCTGTTCTCGTTTGCTTTATTGTTATGTTGTTGTGGTCGTGCTGTGAAAGTTTGATCCTAAGTCTTCCATTTGTCTTGTTTTTGTTGCACATAGATCATGGCCGCTCCACTAGAAGTTTGCACCAAAGAGGAACAAGGAGCAATGATCCAGTTTTTGTGATCGGAAGGTCTGTCAGAAGCCAGGACTAATTTCTAGACAATATACGACTTCATCAATAGTCACTCGTGTGTCGAACAGAACCATGTTACGTGCACGCTCAATGTCCTCATGATTAGTGGCCGTAGATGGTCGTCCGGCTAGTTCCTCGTGTGTAACACTTGTGGGACCATTTTTGAAATTTTTCAATCCAATCGTAGACACTTCGTTGCAGCAAGACACTGTTCCCGTATTGTGCCGACAGTCTTTGATGGATTGCGGCCCCTGATAAACTTTCCAACCACAAAAACCGGATCAGTGCTCATTGTTCCTCTTTGGTGCAAATTTCTAATGGAGCGACCATGATCTATGTGTAACAAAAGGAAAACAAATGGAGGAATAAGGATCAAACTTGCATAGCATGACCACAATATAGCTATAAAATGAACAAAAGGAAGACAAATGGAGGAATAAGGATCAAACTTGCATAGCATGACCACAATATAGCTATAAAATGAACAAAAGGAAGACAAATGGAGGAATTAGGATCAAACTTGTATAGCATGACCACAATATAGCAATAAAATGAACAAAAAGAAGACAAATGGAGGAATTAGGATCAAACTTGCATAGCATGACCACAATATAGCTATAAAATGAACAAAAAGAAGACAAATGGAGGAATTAGGATCAAACTTGCATAGCATGACCACAATATAGCTATAAAATGAACAAAAAGAAGACAAATGGAGGAATTAGGATCAAACTTGCATAGCATGACCACAATATAGCTATAAAATGAACAAAAAGAAGACAAATGGAGGAATTAGGATCAAACTTGCATAGCATGACCACAATATAGCTATAAAATGAACAAAAAGAAGACAAATGGAGGAATTAGGATCAAACTTGCATAGCATGACCACAATATAGCTATAAAATGAACAAAAAGAAGACAAATGGAGGAATTAGGATCAAACTTGCATAGCATGACCACAATATAGCTATAAAATGAACAAAAAGAAGACAAATGGAGGAATTAGGATCAAACTTGCATAGCATGACCACAATATAGCTATAAAATGAACAAAAAGAAGACAAATGGAGGAATTAGGATCAAACTTGCATAGCATGACCACAATATAGCTATAAAATGAACAAAAGGAAGACAAATGGAGGAATTAGGATAAACTTGCATAGCATGACCACAATATAGCTATAAAATGAACAAAAAAATGAATACAAATGGAGGAATTAGGATAAACTTGCATAGCATGACCACAATATAGCAATAAAATGAACAAAAGGAAGACAAATGGACGAATTAGGATAAACTTGCATAGCATGACCACAATATAGCAATAAAATGAACAAAAGGAAGACAAATGGAGGAATTAGGATAAACTTGCATAACATGACCACAATATAGCAATAAAATGATGAGGACGGAGGCCAGTATGAACAATGTAAGAAAAGTTACAGCTACATTTTGACTTACCCTCGTATGTACAAAATTATGTCTTTCTTTATCACTTATCAGAATCCTTCCACGTCACGGAAGGTCTAGAAAGGATATGATACATCAACATTTTGGCTATATTTATTATTAAAGTATATTGTGTAATCACTTGCGTATCTTTAAACGTTGATAAATGCTCTTCATTGTATTTACACAATTACTTTGTTACATTTATAGTTTCCACACTATGAATCGTGTAACAATAAAGTAGTATTTTGAGATCTAAAGCTTGGTTGCCCATGTAACACGTGAAATTTCTCGTATTGCCTTCGAATTTGAAAAGGTACTTCTCATCTCGACTCACACCATTACATCGATATCATGCTCACACTATCAATTCAATATCACATTCAATCGATATGACGCTCACACCATTATTTCGATATTATCTCAATCAACTTCACGTCACACTATCAATTCAATATCACACTCACTCTATATTATACTCACACCATATTTCGATATCACATTTTCTCACACTATTAGTTCAATATCAAGTTCATTCGATATCAAGCTCACACCATTATTTCGACTTCACGCTCACGCTATCAATTCAGTATCATACTTACTCGACTTAAGTTCACACTATCAATTTAATATTACGCTAATTCGACATCACGCTCACACTATTAATTCAATATCACGCTTACTCGATACCACGCTCATACCGTTATTTCGACATTACGCTCACTTGACTTCATGCTCACACTATCAATTTAATATCACGCTCACTCGATATTATGTTCACACCATTATTCTGACATCATGCATACTCCTCCTCATGCTCATGCCATCAGCTCAACGTCAGATTCACTCCAGGATATGCTCACTGTGAAAGGATGAGGTTCTGACAAGGGAAGGTCCCACAAGTTGTCGCTTAAATCTAATTGACACATAGCACACTGATAGAGCATAATGAGAAATGAAAATGAGCAAAATTTTAGGTGCTATGGACCAGAAGGACAGAACATACGGGACTTCAACATTTGAATATCCCAAAAATTATATCATGGAAATATATACCTTTAAAGTATCTTGAAAACTGTTAAAACAATCAAAACAAAAGGTACACAATATAATGAAAACAAAATGTCCTATCGAAAACCACAAACAATGTTGCCATAAGTGAAGCAGTGTTGCCAACTTAGCATAGAATATTTTGTTTGAAATAGCACCAAATACAGATTTAAAATGCGCTATTATTACTAAACATAACAGTGATGTGTAGTGGTACAATGTTGCACATTGTTAGAACTACGTGTCCTGAAAATGTACAATGGAGAAGTCTGATATGTGGCAACAGAGGTAGTAAAGGAATGCATTACAAAAAAGTGAGAGATCTGGATTATATTCCCATAGCTCCGGTGAATAAGCAAACAACTCGCGAAAACAAAATGTTATACCCGAGGAAAGAAACCCGGGTTTTTTAAATTTTGTAAACTGCTTTTCCAGATTATCTTATCCAGATTTGGTAGAGTACTTTTTTGATTTATGTCTTTCGTGTTAAGTAACATATTCTTTTACTTCCCCTTCTACACATCACATGATTATGTTATTTCTACACTATAATAATACCATATTCACATTGCAAATATAATTATTTTGTTACTACCTAATTTCGTTTTTAATCGGCCCAGATAGCTGTGTGGTCTGGAAAGCTAGGCCACCAACTTATTAGGGATCACGGATTCCAATCCCACTTCACATATGGAGTTTTTTTTTTTTTTTTTTGTACTTTTCACTTTGCATTTCATTGTCATCTTTTGTCTTTCATAGTAGTTTGGATCACACTTTACACTGTAAGTCCCGTCCTATATAGCTTCGGTGCTGACACAGGATGTAAAAATGCCATCATTCAATTTCGTTTTTCAAATGCATCAATTTTTTTTGTGACACTGCTGACATTTTTCTATGTTATATTAACGGTGTTTTCTCTGCATTTGAATTAAATTCATAATATGAGACCCAGATTCCTACCAGAAGTGGTAGAAATATACCATTTCCGGTTTCAATGTTAAGCACAACAGATATATATATATATATATATATATATATATATATAAAACGAACGGTAAAACTTGAAGAGAAACTTTTACTTGATATGAATTCAGTGTCTTGTTAACAGTCCTCTACTGTTCCCTTATTACTATACCAAAACCTCTTACAATGCCAGAACCGGAAATGATTGAAATATATTTTTCCGGTTTTAATATTGATTGTTATATAGGAAGAACGGTAATAGATAGCGAGCAATGTGTGTGTGTTTTTTTTAAAAAAAAAAACATTAATTATTACAAGAACATATGGTATTTCAGTTCTTAACATTAAGCTGAAAACAGTGATAGAATATAGTACAGTCTGAGACAAAAATTCTTTCCGTTTGATGAAATTAGTTTTGTAAATAACTTCAGCATGGAAGGACAATTTGAGTACAGTTTTCACTAAATTAAGTAGTATGTAATTTTTTGTACATTTCAGCCATACCATCGCCATTATCAAAATAAATTTCATCAAACAAAAAGAACTTTTGTCGTTGACTGTACAACATCCGGTTTCCGTTATTGATTTTCCGTAAGCAAAAGCTGTTACGGACAGAGAGAAACACTTTAAATACGGATTCAGTTAGAAAATGTGCTATGAAACCAGGGGTCACGGTGGCTCAGTGAAAGAGCCCTTAACTCTGATACGTAGGGTCCGTGGTTCAATTCTTGGCCAAGTAAGTTTGTTGTGGACAACATCGTGTCCATAGGTTTTGTCGGGATACTTCCGTTTCCTCCCACATTCTCATTCTGCCATTTTTTTCCATCATTATTCACTTTTCTTAATCATTGTCCTTCTTAGCCGAAACCGAGAGCCATAATCGTAGGACGTTAAACTGAATTATTTCATTTCATTCATTTTGTATATGAAACTGAAATAAGTTTATTACAAGTTACAGCAGGCCCGTATCCAGGGGGGTCTAGGGGGGCCGGCCCCCCTAAATTTGGGCTGGCCCCCTAAAAATTTTACAGTAGGCTTGTAAAAGAACTATAATATTGTGATGAACTATCATATGGTTGGATCGGGCCCCCCTAAGTTTTTGGGCTGGCTACGGGCCTGAGTTACAGTTCCAATTACCAGAGCAATAAACATAGCAGTAAGATAACGAGAAACGGTTTCTTTTATGTGACGGCTTCAATTTTTTTTTATTGGAACCGGTTTTAACATTGGATTTTGACAGCTATGTAAGTATGCAACAAGTAGCGGGAAGTTGTTTTCTAATATACAGGGTGTTTCAAAACAACGCTGACAACGTTTGGGAGGTGATTCCTGCCACCAAGATAAAATAAAAAGTATAGGCCAACTTCGGTGCAGAAATTTCGTCATTTCAAAGTTATAGGCTGCCAAAAACATGAAGAAAGAAAAAAAAAAAGAATTTTAAAGGTTCATAGCTCCAATACTATTGAACCTACCATAGTCGGGTCAAAACTTCACTTAGGAACTAGTATGTGCCCTATCCAAATATCGATGTTTGAGAAGCCTGCGGTAGTACTGCTTCAATTTTTGTAGAGGTAGTTATGAGTATTTCAAATTATATGCCCGTAGCCAAACTCTGATATCCTGAAACATATATTTTTGAATAGTGCACATATTAGTTCCTAAGTAAAGGTTTGACCCAACTACGGCATTTCCCATAGTATTGGAGCTATGGACATTTAAAGTTCATTTTTTCATGTTTTTGGCAGCCTATAACTCCGAAAGGAAACATTTGTGCACCCCGGATGGTCTATAGTTTTTGTCTTATTTTGGTGTCAGGAATCACCTTCCAAATGTTGTCGGTGTTCTTTTGAAACATCCTGTTGATTTGAAACACCCTGTGTCCGCGATGGTTCAGTGGTAGAGCGTTCACCTCTGGTGCATAGGCTCCTGGGTTCGATCCCAGCTCGCGCCAAGTTAGCTTTATGGTGAACAAACACTGTGTGTGTGGGTTTCTCGGGGTTTCCGCGTTTCTTCCCACTTTCTTTTATTCCACCATTTCATTCATTTCTCATCATCACCGTCTCGTTTAGCCTAGCCGGCATAACCGTGGGAATTAATACTTAAAGATTTCATTTCATTTTTTGAAATACCCTGTATATATTCAACATCCATCAGAGTAGATACCATATTCCCTCCTATATTTGCCTATTCAAACTAAAATAGATAAAATTCTTCACTTCTAATTAGAGAATATTGGAATCCCTCTACTGGTTGGGAAATGTTACCGTACTTTCATAATCTGAAGCGAGACTTACTTATTTTTCTAAGGGTCGGTCTGCAACACTGTCATATGCTGCAACGCGTGCGCGAATGACACACTCAACTCCTTTCCGCTTCTACCCACACTTGACACACACATACATATATACGAAAGAAAAGAGAGAGAGTGAATTCTCCACATATGCATACAGATCTTTATATATATACGTCGAGAGAGAAAACTTGTGCATCTAGGAGAAAAAAAGTAAGCGGTGGGCCCGAACCGACAATTCCATCTGTACTTTTTTTTTCTTTCTTTCTTCGTTGTCATATATTTACCATGGCTTACCACCACGTTCGTCACGTAACCATCAGTTCGCGTTGCCTCCAAAACAGCTAATGATGATTTAAGAGAGTCTGCCGTGAACACACATCCAAGCGACCATCCCGCAAATACCTCTGCACTCCGTTGTGGGACCT
The DNA here is from genome assembly GCF_964235325.1 of Thermobia domestica. Classification (NCBI taxonomy): domain Eukaryota; kingdom Metazoa; phylum Arthropoda; class Insecta; order Zygentoma; family Lepismatidae; genus Thermobia; species Thermobia domestica. Next base: position 26,804,074 of record NC_137468.1, on the reverse strand, counting down.
CTCTGTCTACAAAGAGTACCTACAAGAAATATATTCATAGCAAGTTGCTGCAAAAACTCTGTGTGTGTGTGTGTGTGTGTGTGTGCGTGTGTGTGAAAGAGGGAACGCATATGCAGGGTAATATATTTTTCTTTCATTTTTTGTAAAGTAACAAGTCATAACTATTACTCTGTGTCACTTGTGTGTCAAACGATATTTAGGTCAACATAAAAACCTAAGTGTTCCCTGGAGAGTCAGCATTAAAAAAAAAGGAACATTGCATAATAAATTGGGAATATAAGTTTTCTTTTAATAGTTTAAAAGAATTTAGTTTACCGAAAACTCCTTTATACAGGGTATTCCAAAACAACACCGACAGCGTTTAGGGGGTGATTCCTGACACCAAGATAAGACGAAAAGTATAGACCAACCTGGGCGCACAAATGTTTCCTTTCGGAGTTATAGGCTGCCGAAAATGAGAAAATGAACTTTAAAGGTTCATAGCTCCAATACTATGGGACCAACCGTAGTCGGATCAAGGCTTCACTTAGGAACTAGTATGTGCCCTATCCTAATATCCATGCTTCAGAATTCTACGCTACTTCCACAACAATTTTGATAATAGAGGTAGTTGGTGAATACTTCAAATTATCTGCCCGTGACAAAACTCACTCTTTAAAAATTGTTGCGTGAGTACCTTAGGATTCTGAAACATGGATTTTTGAATAGGGCATATATTAGTTTCTAAGTGAAGTCTTGACCCGAGTGCCATAGGTCCAATAGTTTTGGAGCTATGGACCTTTAAAGTTCATTTTTTCGTGTTTTCGGCAGCCTGTAACTCTGAAAGGAAGCATTTGTGCACTAAGGTTGGTCTATACTTTTCTTCTTATCTTGGTGTTAGGAATCACCTCGCAATCGTTGTTGGTGTTGTTTTGAAACACCCTGTATATCTACAGCATTTACTCCGTTCGGAAGATTAAAATATCAAAGAATACTTGATACATCCACCAGCAATTTTGGCCATGGTGTACATACAAGGTCAGAAATTTGGAATCGAATTCGTTAATGGATGTGGTTTCTACACCGGAAGTGGTATAAAATCAACTATTTCCGGTTTTAATATTCACTATAGTAGAGCAGATATGGCAATAGATAGCGAGAAACGGTTTAGCTGCAATCGATTTAAGCGTCCCAAAACTACGTTTGTTTTCCATGCTTAACTCTCTACTGCTGAATAGATAATAATTTAGTTAGTATAGTCACTTGTTTCGTTGTTAGGGAATCTTCAGTTTTTGAGGTTGGCACAGTGGCTAAGCACTAGACTGCTTGCTTACCGCTGGGGTCTAAAGTTTGATCCCGGCCAAGTAAGTTTGTAGTCGACAACATCGTGTACTGTGAGTTTCCTCACAGTACTCACATTTCCTCCCACATTATCATCACTAATTGTTCCATTATCATTCATTTGCCTTAGTCATCGTTTCCCTTAAACTGAAGGGCATAATCGTGGGACGTTAAACTGAAATATTTCATTTTATTTTCATTTGAGGTAGGAATCCATATGCATTAAATAAATATTTATTATATCTATTTTAATATCTTTAAGTATTACAATCAATATTCTCGTTCATTTCAGAGGTTTGATTGTAATCAATATTCTCACATGCTTCAGAGGTTTGATTGTAATCAATATTCCCACATGCTTCAGAGGTTTGATTGTAATCAATATTCTCACATGCTTCAGAAGTTTGATTGTAATCAATATTCCCACATGCTTCAGAGGTTTATTGTAATCAATATTCTCACATGCTTCAGAGGTTTTTTGTAATCAATATTCTCACATGCTTCAGAGGTTCATTGTAAACAATATTCTCACATGCTTCAGAAGTTTGATTGTAATCAATATTATCACATGCTTCATAGATTTGATTGTAATCAATATTCTCACATGCTTCAGAGGTTTTATTGTAATCAATATTCTCACATGCTTCAGAGGTTTTATTGTAGTCAATATTCTCACATGCTTCAGAGGTTTGATTGTTATCAATATTCTCACATGCTTCAGAGGTTTATTGTAATCAATATTCTCACATGCTCCAGAGGTTTATTGTAAACAATATTATCACATGCTTCAGAAGTTTGATTGTAATCAATATTCTCACATGCTTCAGAGATTTGATTGTAATCAATACTCTCTCATGCTTCAGAGGTTTATTGTAATCAATATTCTCACATGCTTCAGAGGTTTAATTGTAATCAATATTCTCACATGCTTCAGAGGTTTGATTGTAAACAATATTCTCACATGCTTCAGAAGTTTGATTGTAATCAATATTATCACATGCTTCATAGATTTGATTGTAATCAATATTCTCTCATGCTTCAGAGGTTTGATTGTAATCAATATTCCAACATGCTTCAGAGGTTTGATTGTAATCAATATTCCCACATGCTTCAGAGGTTTGATTGTAATCAATATTCTCACATGCTTCATAGATTTGATTGTAATCAATATTCTCACGTGCTTCATAGATTTGATTGTAATCAATATTCTCACATGCTTCAGAGGTTTGATTATAATCAATATTCTCACATGCTTTATAGATTTGATTGTAATCAATATTCTTACATGCTTCAGAGCTTTGATTGTAATCAATATTCTCACATGCTTCATAGATTTGATTGTAATCAATATTCTCACGTGCTTCATAGATTTGAATGTAATCAATATTCTCACATGCTTCAGAGGTTTGATTATAATCAATATTCTCACATGCTTTATAGATTTGATTGTAATCAATATTCTTACATGCTTCAGAGCTTTGATTGTAATCAATATTCTTACATGCTTCAGAGGTTTATTGTAATCAATATTCTCTCATGCTTCAGAAGTTTGATTGTAATTAATATTCTCACATGCTTCAGAGGTTTGATTGTAATCAATATTCTCATATGCTTCAGAGGTTTGATTATAATCTTTTTTATTTTAATATTTTTCTGTCTCTTTCCTTTGCCTAGTGTTGCTGAAACATTGGAAATGGAAAAATGAGCATGTGAAATTTGATACAAAATCTTTATATTGAACATATAAAATTTAGGTAATGGTGGCAGAGAAAGCGACATTTTTGCACTTTAAGAATTAATTTCACAGTTCATTTTATTTCAGTAGTCTGTGTATCTTTTACGGTCCTTCACTCATCTCATTGGCTATTTAAGGATTAAACATAGTTCATCCACTATTCGCATCGAGACTTAAACCTTGAATGTCGTTCAACGGTTGAACTTTGTTGGCTGTTGGGCTAATGAACAAATTAGTAGACAAGCAGTGATTTCTAAAGGGGCAAATAGCTCTCAGTTTTAAGAAGGTAGGCCACTCTTGATAATCCATAGAACACAAAGCTGAACAAAATGTTGTTGGTGAGTGTAAATAATGATATTTCGAAAAAATCGAGAAAACTTTTTTTTTTTTGAAAATCTGAAACTTAATAATTACGCCACTGAAGCTGGTACTGAAGTACATCATCTTCAAGCTTTTCTTTATGAGAGAGAGAGACTACCAACATTGCAGTACACAGTATGGTTATTGAGATACTTGTCAAAGTTACAAATAACTCCTAAACTTTGATTTCTTGCATAACTATAATCAGGGTTAGGATTTCTTGAGACATTTTTCTTAGGGGAAAAAGAGAAAAGGTGTTAAAAAAAGGCGAAAAAGGAGGAAAGAGATGTTTCCCCCCTCAACTTCCCACTTCTAATTAAAAATCAGCTTGAATCTAGACTATCGCCGATTTTTCTCTCAGCCTAACCAAACAAACTTGTTTATCCTCGCTGACGTGACACCACATAGGATTAATTCTGTCTTTGAGATTTAGTACATATTCCTGAACTTCCCAATCAGTTACGGTTGTACAGCTTTTGCTTATTGGCGAGAATGAGGGCTCCTACCTCAATTGCAATGAACTTTATTCAAAATGAATTAGCAGCCAAGGATGGATTCAGTGCACTGAGTACAAGGATTGGGCACATGGTTCTTGTATAGGTGCTGACGAGCATGATGATGGATTTATGTGCGATTTTTGCTTTCAGTAAAGTAGATTTTTATTTCCTTTGTTCTTACCCAGACAGCATGTTTGCTTGCCGCAAGCTTGCCTGCCGCTTTTATTTGATTTTATTTCGCTTTGGCTTATACACAAAAGCTTATTTCTGCTTAGCGCAAGCTGTAGTGCGGGCAACCCACGCTTCACTTGCGAGACGCTTTTCTTTAGATTGAAGTAAAAAGCCAGCGCGCGTTCGATTTTCAGTTGTTCTCAAAAACCACGTGACGCTGACCTCTTAACTTTCGGCGACAAGGTAGTGTTCGCGTTGTTAGCGTCTTGTTAGCATTCAGCTTGAATAAAGGACAAACTTAATTACTTTTTTTAATTGTGCCGTCTAGTACTTTAGTACTCTAGTCCCACGTACCTATAATGTCACTCTTTATTTCCTCGTATTTTGGTAACCATGAGGCATAACGAATTGTAGTATTTATATATAAAGCATAAATGTGAACATAGATGGCAGCAGGTTTGAGCCTACTTACTTCGCGAAAGAATACAGAACTGTTGGAGATATTTTAATATAAACTTCAAGTTTAACTTACAGTGTAAACTTGATCTGAACGCTGTCCTTAAAGTATAAACATTTTTCTGCGTTTTTATATAAAAAGGTAGAAATTTCAAGTACTCGCGGCTAACAAACAGCAACATATTAGATATTTGTAAAAAGCAACGGCGCGTTGGTTGTTACATTGAACTGGCCACCTGCAATCTCTAACCAGGTAAAAAAATAGGGTATCCGTAGCTGGCGGAGAAAAATAAGCGAGTCACTGAATTATCCATCCCCATCGCGAACTTCTGAAATACGGTTGGATTACTTGCCTCACTGAGGATTAAGGAAACAACCGTCGAATTGGTTTAAGCCTCTACGGAGGCTAAATTATCTAATTGACTTTGCTGTTGACGATCTTGCAATTCTCTTGGGCTAACGATTTGTTTTTGATATTCTCCTCTTCGGAGGACTATATCACCGAACCTAATTGACGACTTTGGCACCTCCACCGGATACCGATTTTATTAGTGCTTCCTCTTCGGCTTTGGCCCTAGAACTCTCATCCCTATGGCGGACTCTGGCAATGCTTCCGGTCCATCGACTCCATTGAACATTGGCCCACATGGTCGCCAAAAAACGCAACCGCGTATTGTTACCGGCACTACACGGCTAGTACCAACTACCACCACTGTTCCTACCACTTATGCAAACTGTGTCACTACCGGACAACGAATTCGATCCAGATCCCTCTCTGACGGCGAACAAACCTTAGATCCCAAGAAACAACGGCTTACACCAATAACAGATCCTACTGCTACTAATGTCAGCAACAATATGGATTGGGCATCCACTTCCACTGGAAATCAATCAACTTTACACCAAGAAACAATTTATAACTTCCTACTAACTGATTTCGATCCAAAATACGACACAGTGCGCGCTGTCTTTCAACAACTAGTAAAGTATGTTCCTCGTCCAGAAATACAAGAAATCATCAAGACGCGCCGGGGTATCATTCTGAAATCGACAAATCCGAACTTCGCTACACATGTCCGCAACAAAGCTACTTTCGAAATTTTTGGGTTAAAAGCAAAAATATCAACATTAAGTTCCAGCGGACGAAAAACACCACCTCCACCACGGCGTCCTCCAATGTTATCTGTCGTCATACGGGGAGTGGAACCTGAATTCACTGATGAGGAAATTTACTCCGAATTACACCAAGAAGGACTACCTGTCAAGCGTTGTATACGTATCAAGAATAACCAGGGTCCAACATACTTAGTCCGCATTCTTACTGATCAACAACAACTGATCGACCAACTGCTTCTCCACGGTGCCTATATATACCGGCGTCGTTACAAGGTGGAACCATCTCGCACACCAGCACCTCTGCCTGTTAGATGTGAGAAATGCCAACAATACAATTCCCATCCGACATCTGAGTGTCCGAACACCATCAAATGTGGCTACTGTTCACTTGACCATCCCACAAAGAGCTGCCCTAATCTTAAGGAGCCACCACATTGCGTTCGATGTTCTGAGGGACACCCTACCTATAGCTACAAGTGTAAAGCTAAACCTAAACCCGATCCAGCTAAGCCAGAACTCGTTGTACCCATACGCTCTGTTGACACTCCAACACCGCCAGCAAATTCGCTGCGCCATCCAATAACTGTTGAAGACCTATTACGCTTCCTCACTATTTCTCTACAAAATATCCATCCTTTTGATCGCAATCATATCCTGAATCAGATCATGTACGCAGCCAAATTACTGTTTAACCTACAACTTCATGCTACATATTCCGGACCTACAGTTCACTTTCAAATTCAACCACTCGAAGTCTACGTTTAATATGGGTACTTCTGCATACGCTAGAATAATACGTATCATTATGGCTTATAACTTACTTTTTCTTAACATTCGATCAGTCTTAACACACCATGTGCTCTTTACACAACTTCTTCAAGAAGAACAAATTGCAGCCTTTGCACTTAACGAAACGTACCTCGCACCACATTTGAACTGTTACTTTCCGAAATATCACTTGCTCCGACATGATGCTCCATCTGGTCCAAGAGTCTACGGAGGTACAGCTATAGGTGTTAGCCAACGCCTTCCTTATAGAGCAGTCACGGTTCCACTTCCGCTCACACTCCACCTTCCTGAGCATAATGTCACGACTATTTATTTTCGAGGCCGCACTGTTACCTTCGCTACCATATATTTTCGACCAGGCAAACCAATCAACTACGACTTTTTTCGATACATCGATTCTACCTTTCGGCACTACATTATCATGGCGGATCTAAACATTCATAGTCGGTCACAGAGGGACAAAACTAACTTTTTAGACTTTCTTCACACTGAAACAGTTGCTGAGTTCCATGTTCTACCGAAACCTACACGCCCCGTCAGCAATACTACTCCTGATGTTGTCATCACATCAACATCTCTTTCGCAGAGTATTCATATCGATGTGCTTGATTCAGTTGGTAGTGATCATGTGCCTATCAAACTTACACTTCACTGTTCTCCTCGCTCTCACTCTAACATACCTCCTCAGAAAGTATTCTGCTACAAACGAGCCAATTGGGAACAATATCGCTCCGATCTGGACACTGCTGTTAATAACTTGCTCATACCTACTACACAATACGATCTTGATCACACAATTGCTAATCTTACTGAATCTATTCAAGAAGCAGCACACCGTTCCATTCCAACAGCAGAAGTACAATTACATAAACCAAAATTGCCTCCGCACTATTTACCTTTCATATCCGCTTCTCGTCGAGCACATCGTGAGTATCTCGCTACGGGTAATCTTGAAGCGCTTAGACTTCATCGCCAATACCTTAGAATTACGCACAATTATATTGTTGCCTATAAGAAACGCCATTGGATTCAAACTTGCAACACACTTGCAAGTGAATCACACCCCAGTAAATATTGGCGCAAATTCCATCAACTCACCGGTACAGTATCCCGCACACCATACCCCATTGTTCACAATAATCAGGCAGTGATCACTGATATGGATAAAGCGAATACGTTTGCATCATTTTTTCAAGATATTTTTACACCTCTTCCTGGTTGGCATACACCGCAGCGCCTACAAAATTCAATAAACAGACGTACAGATCCAACATCTGCTTCTCTGCGCCCATCTATCAGCCACTCTTTAGAGCCCAATAATCAACTTACCACTCCGATCCAACCAGATGATATTCGCCAAACATTGCTCCGTAAACGAAACACTGCACCAGGCTTTGATTCTGTTACCTATGTTCTCGTCAGGCAAGCATCACCTGCTTTTCTACTTTTTCTCAGCGCCATATATACTTTCATCCTGCGAACTGGATTTTTTCCAATCGACTGGAAATACTCGAAAGTTCTTCTATTTCCCAAACCTAACAAACCTTCAACTGACGTACAGTCCTATCGCCCTATTCATCTCACCAGTTGCCTTTGCAAAATATTAGAACGCATTCTAGTCCGCCGCTTGCACGCTCATCTTGCAACTCATAATCTACTTCCTATTCATCAAGCCGGTTTTCGACCCCATTTCAGTACAATGGATCAGTTATTACGACTATCTACGGCTATTTATGATCAATACAACACAGGTTTTCCTTCTTGTCTGGTAGCCTTTGATCTAGAAAAAGCTTTCGACAAAGTTTGGCACCCTGGTTTACTGTACAAACTCCATAACTATTTTCTACCATCCTCTTATATCAGATTCATCCATTCTTTCTTACTAGGGCGACTAGCATATATCTCTATTAACGGAACACTTTCTCATCCGATCTTCATCCAATCTGGCGTTCCTCAAGGCTCGTCACTGTCTCCTTTATTATACCTACTGTATGTTGCCGACCTTGTGGTTCCAAACAACATCAACATATTTCAGTTTGCTGACGACACCGCCTTTTTTACGACAGCCCGCACAGTACAATCCATTAGTAAAACTATGCAAACGGCAATTGATGCATTCGTTGACTGGTGCAATGTATGGCGATTAAGTATAAATTCTACCAAAACTCAGGCTATTGTTTTCCTGCCACGTAGACGCCGTTCACGTATCTACAGGAATCCAAGTCGATTAAACCTCCAAGTAGACCATACACCTGTCGTGCCGTCAAATACTCTTACTTATCTTGGTGTCATATTTGACTCCAAACTTACTTGGACCCCACACCTCACCAAGATCATACGCCAAGCGCAAAATCGGCTCAACCTCCTCAAGCGCCTAGTTGGTACAACCTGGGGTTTAAAACCGTTAACAGTACTTCATACATATAAAGCATTTATGCGCAGTACATTAACATACGGTCACACTGCCTGGACATCTGCACCGCCCAAATTCTATCAGAAGTTGGCTATCCTAGAGCGCCATGCTCTACGCCTAGCACATCGCATCCGCTTACCGCATCCGACACGGTTACTTTACGAGCTGATTGACTTTCCACCTTTATTGCACCATCTCGAAGAGCTTCGTACACGGTACGTTTGCAAGCGAATTGACCAGCAGCATCCCATGTTACTTGATATTCTACGGTACGATCGGGATCACGACGCACCCTCAGCTTACGTTGATACTCCCCTACAGCACTTCATGACTCTTTATCATTTGCAACTCGATGATGGTGTAGTGGATCCCGAAATCTTTCACATCTACGAACCACGTGAGCTTTCATCATTCATATATCCATCACACGCACCGTAACCACCTATTAACATGGGCTTCCTCTGTCTCCATCAGTTCCTGAATCGCCCCAGGAACAGAACATAACTCGCATTCGTCTGTACTAACAAATACCTTGTGATGTGGCGTATTCACAGAGCACTTCATTTCATCTTCATCTGCTTCTCTCCATATTGCCTCCTGTACCATATTCATTCCAGTTTTGCACTCGTCTTAACTCCGCACTACATGGTAATAAACTTATTATTTTCAACAATATTGCTGTCTCATGCTTATAGTATGCTTGTACTTCATTAGATGTTATTGTCACCCTTCCATCTCCTCTCTGTTTATATGTATTTAATAAATAAATAAATATTATATACTTGTGCACCTCTTAGACCGACCACATTTAATTGCAACCTACATTTTATATAAAGCACTTACCCGAAGAAAGGGCAAAACCCTTTAGCGGGACGACGGACAAAAAAAAAAAATGGTTGTTACAACTAAAACGTAACAATTATGCTTATTTTGATGTTTTGCAGAAGCGCATCGGAGACTTGGGTGTTTTCATGGTTGTGCACTTGCTTCAATAATTGGGAAGTTGAGGGGACAATATATTGTAGCATAGATTTAGTCACACGCTTAAAATATACTGATTTCATACTGTTTTATCTAAATTCGCTTACTGCAAGCTTCTATATAACTTGTTTGGCGAGTGTTTTGCTTGCAATATGTTTATTAAAGCTTGCCATTGATGAGAATACGCTTATAATTGACTTCCGTTTGAGATAATTTGACTTCTGTTTAACTTGTGAAGACAAGCTTGCCCCAAGCCTTGCCCAGATGTAACTAACTAGCTTGCCCCAAGCTTGCAGCAAGCTAATTGGCTTGCATAGTATAGCTTGCGGCAAGCTAATTGACCTTGCGACAGCAAGTTTGTGGCAACTTGCAGCAAGTTTAAATTGCTGTCTGGGTAGAGATTAATCACATATGGAACACTTTGCATTTGTGTGTATTGGGTGGATTATGCTATTTTCAGTTCTAAAATATTTTCAATTTGTGAGTGCACTTTTTTTAAATATATGTTTTTAAACAACAACATATGATTCTTTACGAGGATCATCAAGCAGCTGACAGACGCCAAATTTCCATGCTACATCAATCAATTCCCTCTTAAACAAGAATATAGTTTGAGAAAATGTATAAATGCATGTTGAGTTAGGAAGTTTTGAAGACGGGCGGACGAACCCTCCCGTGGGTACGCCCTTGGTTGTACCCACTTCTGTTTCCTCTTAAGAGGCGCGTTTATTGGGTTTAAATTTCATTACCCACGCTTCGCACTAAGAGACAGTATTGAAAAGTGAAACGCGAATTTCTAAAATGGTTTACACCAGATTCTATGCGGGGAAAATTCCCATCACGAAAGGAAGATTTTATATTTAATTTTGTGTCCATGCTATCGTCTATCATTTTTCTTAAAAAAAAAATAATAAATAAAAAAAACTTTGATCCCTCAGGATACTTCCAAGTATCAAAATTATCTTCTTTTCTTGTAAAAGATCTAGTGCTGTTCGAGTTGGAAAACTTTCATGGGATGGTGCCCCTAGAGATACATATTGCTTAGAAAAGGGAAGAAACAGAGTGGAGAAGCGCTTTCTGTGATCTTACAGTGACTTTGGCACATTGTATACAGCTACATTCTCCATGGCAAGATTTAACTTTTTTTTTCTTTTGATTTCTCGGCGAACGTCGACGAAGAGAAGAAAAAAACATGAATCCTTGACAGCTTTCTCTGTTCTCATCGAATTTTTCTTTTTTTTTTTTTTTTGGTCTAATTCGGAAAATACTTGCATACAAAGGTATTGGGACTGCGATTAAATTTTTATTCTCGAAGTCGACAACAGCGGCGAGGATTGAATCTCAATCGCAAAGAGGGATTGTCGTCCGAGAAAAGTTCAGGAAGCAAAAGAAAGGGGAAAAAAAAGAACGTAAGAAGAATTGAGAACATTGCTGCCTTCTGTCTTTGCCTGCTGACCTTCGTTGGATAATCCGAGACTTTGGACACACACGCTAATACATATTAATACACTTGATACCTTGGACACAGAGACTCAATAACCTACATATGGAGTTGGCCTCGAGCTAAAGTGTAGATGAGACAAATGACGAGAAAATACTTTTAAAAATGTTTATAGTCTAGTCAGTAATATATTTTATAATTTCTATTATAGCTTGAGCACTTCTGCAAAGGGTATCAAGTCAAAAAAAAAGTGCGTTTTTTGGGAAACTTGTATTGAAAGTTTAAGCATATCATCGAATTTATAAGTTCATAACTTCGGTACAAGTTTGAATTTAGCTTAGCCCCCCACACACATCTGCAGAACACTTTTTGTCTCTTACCAATGATAGTTAACTGGAAGTGACTAAAAATATTGAGTTTTATGACAGTCTTTGAACAAGCACCCGAGACTTAAAAGAAGTCGTTAGCCCAAGACAGATCACCCGTTAGCCCAAACTACTTAAGAGGCCCTATCACGGCGAAATTAAAATACCGCTAATTTTACAGTAATTATGTGATATCTTCAAATAGATAGAAGATAATCCAAAAGTGGAACAAGACCTCCCTAGACAATATTATTTTACGTGAGATACCGTTATCACGACTCCCTTATCTGGTATCGATTTCCAGCTATTTAGAAAATCGGCATTAATTTTCGCGTTTCTTAATGGCTTCAAACGGAAAACTTCTAGGTGAGTCATGATAACGGTACCTCATGCAAAATAATATTGTCTAGGGCGATCTTGTTTCAGATTCCGATTATCTTTTATTTATTTGAAGATATCACATAATTACTGTAAAATTAGCGCTGTTTTTAATTCCGCCGTGATGGAACCTCTTAAGGTACAAACTTAAAGTTTGAACAATGCATAGGATTTATGATATAATGTTCTTCTAAGGAAGGATTTTTGGTAATTCAATGTTAATTGAGTTTGTGATTATTATTTACCTTAGTAACCGACTAACATCTAACGTCACTGAAAGCAAAGTTATATTAAATTACTTAATTTTCGGACGCATCTTATCTAAGATCAAACTTGTGACTTAGTCAACGACAAAATCTCAGCCTTTAGTCTATAATTCATTTTGCCAATAACTGAAGGTTACTATCGAAATAATATGTGTATGTGTAACGATAAAAGAGAAATTTTTCTGACGATAAAGAGAAGTTAAAACGAGCTACACTCGACATCTGTCCATTAGTTTCGAAGTTGCTGAGGAAAAAAAATTGAACTTGAGACTGAATTTTGCTGGAAACTTTACAAGAATTACAATAGTGGTGTAAATTCCTAAGAATTAAAAATAATTGTGTACAAATAACTTCGAAAGAATGGGCATATACTAAATTGTGAATTTACTGTAGGAATTTCGATTATTTTTAGGTTTCAAATTGAATCAGTACCAAAGTTTGTTCTGTGATATGGGAAATAACAAAAAGTTAATTATCTTTGCTGTAACTGCTTCTTTCTTTTTTGATTACAAAAAAAATGTACTTGATCGTAATGAGTTTTCGCAACCAGTAGGCTCTTTTCGATTGTTATGGAGTTTGGTTTATCGAATCTCCTTTATATATTTACCTGTCTGCCTGGGAAACAAAAAAAAAAAAAAAAAAATGTGTATCCGTCTGTCCGGAAGACAAAAAAACAAAATTCAAGAACTTCTTGATGAATCACCATCAATTTTGACAAAGATGCACAGGATCAAAGGTTAAAAACTGAGATCGTTGATGGAGGTGATATTCAAACCGGAAGTGATAGAAGACAACAACTTCCGGTTTCAATTTTAATCAGTATAGAATAAAAACAGTAACAAACAGCGAGAAGCGGATTTCATAAATCAATTATTTGTCCTAAGAATGAATTCAAACTCCATTCTAATCTCTTTACTAAAACTGAAAGTGATAGAAATTTATACCACTTCCGGTTTCCATATAAATTGAGAAAATATCACGCTATATAAACGAAACAAATTCATTTGATGTACACGTGGCACTGTTACTCGTTTCTTTGGTGCGCGGTAACCCGGGGTTCAATTCTCGGTGGGAGGGTCTTGAAAATTGAACACATTACGCTGGTTCGAATTTCACCTTAACTGTAGAGTCACGTCTAATATAGTCTTGATGGTGAAAGTGAAGCTAAACTCAACGCTATCAATGTACTACCAATCAAAATAAATATATAGTTATTTTTAAATATATGTTAACAATATAAGCTATATACAACATTCTTTGGTTGAGGAAATAAAACAGAAACACAGATATCTTGAACAAGTGTTCGATTTCCTGTTAGGTCTATCTACACAAAAACATTATACTATATAAGTATGAAATATAACTACAGATCGAAAACATCCTAACCCTCATGAATTCAAGCTGTTCCTATAGGTATTTCGTGTGTTTTTGGTTCGATTCTCGGTAGTAGAACATCAAAAACTGTACTGTATTTCGTTAATCATCCATCTCCTTTAGTCTAACCGGGTTCGATTCCCAGAGGAAGCTCATGTGGTTCGGATTCCACGTTACACTGTAGGTTCACATTTCATATAGCCTCGCTTCTGACAAAGACCGTAAACTAAAAATCCAATCAAATCCTGTAACCTAGAAGCCATAATCGCTGGACGTTACACTTAATAAAATTATAATCCAATTGTGAGCACTAGATGTGTACTTTAATACCATTTGAGGTTTCTTACGAAAACAAAGATAAATATAAACGAATACAATTTCGACATCATAACGAATACACATCCTGTAAAAGCCATACAAATTAGCATAAACAATTGCACGTCATACACAGTTCTATTTCTTATTTTAATTGAGGAAGTGTTCTTATACAGGAAGATGTACTGTAAGTATTTCATAAGAACTCAAATATGCATATTATAGTTACAAGGTATTCAAGGGTTTCAGAAGAGAAGGTAATTTTGTAAGTTCAAGAAATTAACTACAGGAGTTTTGCCCCGGTAAAAGTCAGGTAAACTGAAGGTCAAAGTTGCACTAATTATTAATTAAGTATCTTACATTATCTTTGTCTTCGCGAGCGATAGTTGAGCCCGTGTACTATCCAGGGGCTCGATAGTGCGCCAACCCAAGTTCTCTCTTACTCTGAGCTGGCACTGGTATGCCTGTGTAAACAAAACAACTCACTGTCAGAACGTACATATTCCAATTTCGAACGTGCATAATTTTGCTTCAAATGGAAGTGTTGCAATGCAAATCAGATACGTCACTAAACTGCACCAGGTCATGGCTAATAAAAATTTTCAAGGTTTAATTTCAAACTGTTTACAATAAAGGGCTTTGAAAAACTTTAATTTCGACACACACTCACTGACTCATTCACCGAGGCCTAAAAGGTACTTTCTGCTAGCAAACAAACTTGAAATTTGGCACATAATAGGAAGATCATTCTAAAGGTTTTCCAAAAAGTATTAATAGCAGTCCTAAAACATAAATATAAATATTGGAGTCAAGTTCTCATGCATTTATCACTTCTTTCGGCCAGGAAAGGAATAGAAATCTGGGACGATGCCAAGTTCTCGTATACACAGGCCCGTATCCAGGGGGGTCTAGGGGGGCCGGCTCCCCTTAAATTTTTGCTGGCCCCCTAAAAGTTTTACAGTAGGCTTGCAAAAGAACTATAATATGGTGACGAACTATCATATGGTTGGATCGGGCCCCCCCCCTAAGTTTTAGGGCTGGCTACGGGCCTGCGTATACATATCACACATATGCGAAGGAATGATATGCGAAAACAGAAAATTACTCCCCAAAGGGAGAAATTAAGGGAGCAATTAACAAATTACATATTGTCACATCACTTGTTACGAAACGAATGAAAACCTATAAGGTATTTCCTGTAAAGATTAACACTTGAAATTTAGCACAAATGGAGAATGTGTGATACAAATAAAGGGACAAATCCGAAAACTGAAAATTTCTCCCTCCAAGGGGCAAAAGCAATATTACATATTGTTACGTCGACAACTATTGAAAACCTATAGAGTTCTTCCTGTAAATATGGAAACTTGAAATTAATACAAATAATATACAAGTAGGTTGTAATTTACAAATAAAGGAAATATGCTAAGATTCCAAACTTCTTTCTTCAAAGGGATAAAATTAGGGGACAAGAAAAAGTAAGGACTAATCACTCATCTACTTAATACACAATCATACGCTTTGTACAACAGGAAGATCATTATAAAAGTTTTACAAAAAGAATTAATATCAAACCTAAAAAAATAAATGTAGTCAAGTTCTACTACACTTATCACTTCGTTCGGTCAAAAAAAGGAATAGAAATCTCGAACAATGCCAAGTCCTCGTACATTTATTTCTTCGTTCGGTCAGAAAAGGATAGAAATCTAGAACGATGCCAATTTTTCTACATTTATCACTTCGTTTAACCAGAAAAGAAATATGAACCTGGAACGGTGCCAAATTCTCGTATATTTACACTTTGTTCGACAACAAAAGAAATACAAATCTAGAACGATGCCAAGTTCTCATACATTTATCACTTCTTTCGGCCAGAAAAGGAATAGAAATCTCGAACAATGCCAAGTTTCCGTACATTTATTCCTTCGTTTGATCAGAAAAGGATAGAGATCTGGAACGATGCCAAGTTCTTGTACATTTATTACTTAGTTCGGCCAGAAAAGGAATAGAAATCTAGAATGATGCCAAGTTCTTGTATATTTATCACTTCTTTCGGTCAAAAAAGGAATAGAAATCTGGAACGATGCCAAGTTTTCATACATTTATCACTTCGTTCGGTCAGAAAAGGAATTGAAATCTGGAACAATGCCAAGTTTTCGTACATTTATCGCTTTGTTCGACCACAAAAGAAATACGAATATGGAACGATGTCAAGTTCTCGTACATTTATCATTTCGTTCGGCCAGAAAAGAATAGAAATCTGGAACTGTGACAAGTTCTCGTACATTTATCACTTCGTTCCGTCAGAAAAGGAATAGGAATCTGGAGTCATGCGAAGTTGAACTCCAACTTCAGATTTTCAAACCCCAAATTTTTTCCTACATAAGTGTAAACTTAGAGAGGCAAGAGAAAATCACATTTTCATTTACACTTCACACACTTTGCATTAATCATGTGACAAAACTGCTGCGAACATGTGATTCAGTTTTAAGTTCAACGTAGTTCAATACTTCCTTTGTATTGACAAAGTTGAAAGCTTGTCTGTAAGAATTCTGAGACGATTCCAATTTCTAATGTAATTGGGAAATTGGAAAACAAATTTGCTCTTTCCGTGCTGAGAGCAAGTTCTTCATACATAGCATCGCCTTGCAATACTTTTGCTTGGTAAATTGTTCTCACTACTTAAGTTCCAAATTTTGTTCCCATTTTTTTTTTCCAACAGAACTTGCCACCCTTTCAGATTTCCATTCTTTTTCGGGTTGAATGAAGTAATAAATGTCTCAAAACTCAGGACTATTATTACTAAGCAAATATTTTACATAAAATTAACGTCTACTTTCATGTTATCATAT
The DNA here is from genome assembly GCF_964235325.1 of Thermobia domestica. NCBI lineage: Eukaryota > Metazoa > Arthropoda > Insecta > Zygentoma > Lepismatidae > Thermobia > Thermobia domestica. The sequence continues at coordinate 26,787,245 of NC_137468.1, read as the reverse complement.
TCGGCTGTGCTATTAATTTTAGGCAAGCTACGCTAAGTACACAAAGGTTTAGTCATCTATTGGATTTGTATAAAGAATTGATATCGAAACGTATTAGGATAGAATCCTGGTTAAAGGTCAATTTAAAGTTAACATTAAGTGAAGTTACTTCATAAGGTTAGCATCTTTCTTTTCCATTACTTTCGTCCATTAATTCTTGTAGCATTCACTGGCATCTGTTTTTCTCTTAGAGTACACTAAAGTACCTCGGTACGATAAACTAATGACTTCATTTTATTTCCATATTTCAGTTCTAACACATTCAGGCTTAACACAGCCGAGTATAGAAGTTAGCATTAGAATAATATGCAGTGGTTTAAAAATGAAATAATTATTCTAGATATACATGAGAAATGTATGGAAATCACTCGACAGCTATATTCAAGGTATATAAAATAACAGATAGCCCCAGTTGGTGTTTAGCGTTCTGATTGGCTCCCTGTCCGTTACGTCATATGGAGGCAGTACTGTACCTTAAGGGGGGCGAGCGAGGCGAGAGTAGTAAGTAAGAAGTAAGAGAGGCGCAAACTTCGGGAGAAAAAAGGAAAAAAGGAGAGTGGAAAAAATTACTTGGAATACATGTATAGAGCGCCGTCGTATCCTCTCGCCCCGGGCGCTGATTTTCCACGGCACGTCACTGTGTGGAAGGACTTTTGGCCATCTTGAAACAGTATACCAACTAGCGTAATTGCATATGTAGTATTTTACTTGTCCTCTTGAACGACATCTCATGATACCAGCTTCATATTGCAAAATATCTATAGACAAAGATCAGATGAAAAATGTTCAAAAAATAGTTATATAACAATATTATGGTGTGGGAGGAAAAAAAATTAAAACATTAAGTTTTTTATTGCACATTTGGATTATATGTGAAAAACAAATCATATTCGAAACATTTTTTCGATTCGTAATGGATAGCGCTGTAATCAGTGAAAATGAGATTCACTAATCTATATTAAATTGAAAATTCATTTGTTTCACTCCAGAATAAATCGAAATTAAAAAGTGAGTATTTTGGAGGAAGACGGGGAAGGGGGGGGTAAATTTTCAGCACAGGTGACTTTGTCCCTCCAAACCAGTGGTTCTCAACCGATGTGTCGCGACACATTGGTGTGTCAGACAGTTCCGTAAGATGTGTCGTGAAGTTTTAGAATTTGAAAATCATTAAAAATTTAATATTGTAATTAGTTATAATCGAGACGGACTGTACCAGTCAACACCTCCAGCGGTAGCAATAATGTTCAGTGCTATATAGAGTTATTATAAAAACTAATTAGTTTCAATATTATAATAGATATTATTATTATTATTATTATTATTATTATTATTATTATTATTATTATTATTATTATTATTTATAATAAAATATCAAAAAAAGTGTGTCGTTAGTCAAAAAAGATTGAGATCCACTGCTTCAAACTATTATTTTTTTTTTATTTCAAGTACTTTTCTTTTCATTTTTTTTTCACCAGATATTTTGCAGTCTCATGTTAGAAACTGACCCTGTACACTAAACTAGTAGGACTTGGACAAATGAAGACTTACGTAAACAGTCTTTAGAACGAAATCAAATATTTGGACGTGAAGGAGAGGGGCGACCGAATAAATAGAACACATTGTAACTGAGATCTCTGTAACATGCATACATCACTAAATGTCATGCCAAAGCAATGATTAAATAGATACATCAAAGGTTGCTAACACAAACTAAACTCAAGGGAATTGCTAGTGAGATGTATAGAGTTGTAAACTGAGAAGTCAATGTGAAAACAACCTTTGAGCATACTGTCGTTCTAGACTAAAACGCAATATTTCGATGTTTAACCATGCAAGGGATTAAAAAAAAAAAAAAAAAAAAAACTACGGATATCGTATAAAAGGCATCCTGAAGAAACAACTATTCATTTTGGGTTCAATGAATAGTACTTTTGTAAAGACGCCTGTTTGATAACTGAATTTTAATTTCACAGACAAAAGACATTATGTACGTATACTAAACTAGTCAGATTTTAAGCAGATATAAATTTCATTAAAAAAAATTATTTGCTGATTTTGAGAGATGTAAGGATGGATCACTCACTATATAAGTTCAAAAGATGTATTTCAAACAAGATCGCTGTGTGACACGTTGGAACTTTCTAACATCTCAAGGAGTCCATCTGCGTCAGTGTACAGAGTTCTGACAAGTGTTTTATAGAAGTGAAAAAAATTTCTGCCCAATGGGTCCCCCACTGCTTGACTGCTGAACGGAAACAGACACGTCTACACAATGCAACGGTGTTGAAACAAAGATTCAAGTTGAAGGTGAGGACTTTCTGTGTCACATTATTGATACTGATGAAACGTGAATCAGAGATTTTAAGACAGAGTTGAAATCACTACCCAAGCGCCCTCTTCTCCAAGGCTAAAAACGTATCGCCGGTCTCAATCAGAGGTTAAGCAATTGATGATTTTTGCTTACAATCATCAAGACACTATCATAACGGACAGTTCCATGTGGAAGAAGTTACACAACAGCGTATTATTATGAATTCCTGCTGAAACTGCGCAGAGAAATGCACAAAACCTGATCGTAATTACTCAGGGCGAGTCCACAGATTCTCCACGACAACGGTCACCTGCACACCGCTAATGATGTGCTTCAAACGTTTCACAAATATGGTTGAGAAATGTTACCTTATGCTCCCTACAGTTCGGGCATGAGTCCACCAGACTACGACCTGTATCCAAAGTTGAAACCAACGTATGTGTGGACATCGGTTTCCATGTCTGGAAGACCTTTCTGCAGCCGTTATCCGAACCATTCGACAGCTTCACAAAGTTGGCACCCTTGATGGAACACAGAAGCTACCCGGATGTTGAGCGCAAAGAATTACTGTACATTGTTTATGAAATGACCCTCGTATTTATGTTGAACACAAATTGTTGTTGGCGAAGAAAAGGATAAAGAAGTTAATTTGGCAGTTTACAAAAAAAGAAGACGAAGTAAAGATAGAAAGTTTATTTCATGAGTGCTTAAAATACCTGAAGTACAACTTGATAAGTGTTTGAATGCGTATATTAGAATGTAGTAAGACACCACACTATCATAAATGCTTAAATGTATATGATGAATGTGTTTGAATGAGGAATAAGATGTGTAGTTGTGTGTCATACATCTTTCTCCATGCATAATTTGCCCTTTGTTGTTTAGGTTAGAATTTAGTCCTTCCAGTACCGAGTCTATATAAGATATAGGCCTACATTTTAAAGGTGTAATCCGAAATCTCGTAATGCGTTCGAATTTCAAGGTTTTTACAGCGGAAATCGAACCGAGAACTTAATACACCGGAAGCTAGCTACTAGATAGCACCCTTGTGGCTATAAGGTTAGTATAGTATCTTCGGGAAGAGATACCCGGGTTCGATTCCCGATGGGAGCTCACCTGGCTTGGATTCCACGTTGAAGTAAGGTCCACATATCACATAGCCTCAGTAGTGGAAGGGATTGTAAACTGCAATGCAACCAACTAAGCTAGAAGCTAGACTATCTGAAAGGTCTATTCGTCCTTTTTGTTTCATATCAAGTTTTTTTTTTTTTTTTTTTTTTTTTTTTTTTTTTTTTTTACAACCTTTGTAATTTTCGGTGAATCACACATATTTTTATTTCTCTCTACGCCAAACAAAACTGCCCTTAAATCCATCCACTTTTTCTGGCAACTATACTATAATATTTATTGCAATAATGTTTCTAACTTTATAACTGTAGGGAAACGGTCTTCTGTAGTTGGCATTGTTTAATGTAAGAATATTAAACTTCCCGTAATGTGCTGTTGCCCAATGAAAAAGAGAGAGAGAAAAAGGGACGGAAATTGCTTTCTACATCATAACCTACAATTAGACAACGCATGTGGTCAGTATTCGTGGAAAGGAAATTTAAATGTAAAAATAACCACTGCTTAGCGTCATGTAGCAGAATTAATTTCCCATTTGTATCCACAACGCGTTTCCCTGAATGGTTATTTGTATATACACAGCGTATTTCAAAAGGTAATTAGGATGTTGTATTGAGGATTTTGATATAAGGAACTTAAAGAGCTGTGAAATGCGAAATAAGGAATAAACACAGGGTGTTCCAAAAATCTGGACCCAACCAATTCAACTGGATAAGTATAAGCGGTAGAAATTGATTTAGTATTCAAATCATGGATATGGGTGAAGAAACTATTATTGAAGCATGCTGAGCACTTTTTGGAATCACATCATTTTTTTACCAATAGGGAATTAGGTCATGTGAAACATGTTTTATAGCTAGAATTTTCAGAGAAAAACAATGGTTAAATTAGTTTTGCAGAAGCAGTTACAGGTAACAGAAAAAACATAAAAGGTAACTTGTTATGTACCAGATTTTTGAATTACTGACTTCTTCAACGGCTTTCTTTACAAATACTATCCCTCAAACATATACAGGATGATCCAAAAATCAGTATTGTTATTTTCAGAGATTCATTTAATATCAGAAAAGTTATATACTACAAAAGCTGCTTGAAATTGCCTTCTACGTGTCCGCCACAGACTCACATACGCTTAGAATCGTTAGGAAACACATCTTCATCCTAAAATGAAAAAATGAAATGAAATCCTTAAGTTTTACGTCCCACGGTTATGCCGGTTAGGCTAAAGGAGACGGTGATTATGAGAAATGAATGAAATGGTGGAATGAAGAAAGTGGGAGGAAACGGGAGAACCCCGAGAAAACCCACGCGCACGGTGTTTGTCCACCACAAAGTTCACTTGGCGGGAGCAGGGTTTGAACCCTGGATCCCAAGCACCAGAGGTGAACGCTCTACCACTGAGCCACCGCGGCCCCTCATCCTAAAATGAGTGATTTTAGCAATACAGTATACTATGGTTTTCTTTAAGTGATCCACATTTCTCGGTTTCTCACAATAGACCCATTCCATTAAAAGTCTCTGCAGATAAAAAGTCCGGAACGTAAGGTCAGCAGGTTTTTGAGCCTACGATTTGCTTGATATCATTCTATCCTGAGAAAGAGTCGCTATTGCAAAATAAAAGGGGTTCCTACTGACGGAAGTACGACTAACTTTCTTTAGTTTTCAGTAAGGCAATAAACTATCGCACAGCATACACCAGCGTTTCCCAACCGGTGTGCCGCGGCACACTGGTGTGCCGCGAGGGAATCGAAACATAATATTTATTTTATTGCAATTAAATTGCAAGACATTGTATCTCACATTATATTTGTGAGGAAAAATGTATATTTGTATTTCACATTACTTTGAGCGTCTACTATGAATCTATAATTTTAAGTTTCATACTGTGTTACTATTCTGTAATTTTTAATGTTAAAAAGGTATTTGTTATAATTGTTATCACCATTATTACTTCTTTATTGTTGCAGACTATTTCGTAACTTGAAATTTTAAAATACTATTCAATCATTTGGAGAAAGCAAACCTGCATACAAATTACTTTCATTTGTGTTTTAAAAGTACAAGAGATTTGTTTGTTCGTTCGTTATTTAGTGATCTTTCTTCTTAGTAAAAGGTTGGATACAATTTTCGAAATAGAAAGTGTATTTTTATAAACCTGAGTCCTATATTTCAATGTAATTGTTTTCTATTTTTAAATTAGAATGAAAAATAAGAATAATGATTTACCACGGATTGAAACCAATGATCGAACTTTCTTGTCTGTGAAAACGATATCAGTAATCACAGAAAAAATTACCAAGGTATTTTATGTTTACAAATAATAATAATAATAATAATAATAATAATAATAATAATATCTATATAGTGTGCCGCGATAATTCAACTTAAATCTGTAGTGTGCCGCAAGTTGAAAATGGTTGGGAAACGCTGGCATACACAGTGCTTTTTCTTAGATTCGGGTGTTTTTTTGTTTCTTCCATGTTCCTCAATCTCCACTTTCCTCTTTAAATTCCCAATATTTCTATTTTTCAAACAATCGATTAGTTGTGTCATTCTTCTCCCTATTCCTCGTTTTCTCCTCTTCCAAATCCTCGCCTCTCTCCTATCCGTTTTAACATTTCTTCGTTTGTTACTCTCTCCGTTCACTTTATCTTTACTATCTCCATTTTCTTCCAACACACCACACTTCAAAACTCTCTAAATATTTCTTCACCAATTTCTTCCTTAGTCCAATATTTAATCCTGGTAGTTAAGAGTGCTTTTTCTTGTTGAATGCCTCTCTGGTTATGGCAATTCTTGACCTGACCTCTTTGGTGCAATAAGCGTCTCTCGTCAAAATACTTCTTAGATACTTGAAATTATCGACCTCTTCAAGTTAACTTTGCTCTACTCTGACCTGTAAGAGCGTGTTTCCATGGAATATACTAATGACTTCCATTTTTCGATGTTTATTTTCATTTCATATTGTTTCCTAGTGACAACTTTTTGTTTATCACCTCCTGTAGTCCTTCTTCGGTTCTAGCTATAATAACCATGTCATATTCACGCTTGACCTTGTTAATGATCTGCCCTTACACCTTGAAATCCTCAATTCCCATTAATGCTTCCTTCATTAAACATTCACTTTAAATATTGAATAACTGGGACAAACAACTAGGCCTGGTGTGATTCCTCTTCCAATCTCCATACTATTGATTTCTTCTTCGTTCAAGACCAACTTCACCCGTTGACCTATACAGGTTGCGAATGAGTGGTTGGACTCTCCGCTTGACCCTAGATTTCTTTAAGTATTTTCAGAGGTTTGGTTCAATTAACCCGGTCGAAAGAGTTTAGCCACTCATTAAAACAGAAACGTATCTCTTCCTTTATGTTAGAAACTTGTTCTGATACAATTATCATAAATCAAATAGCATCTCTGGTGCCTTTTTCCTTTCAGAAATGTAAATTGGTCTTACTTCTTCTATCTTACTTTCTAGCTGTCTGTTCAGTATGTGAGCAATAATCTTTCCAGTATGGGAAATAAGGATAATGGTTCTGTGATGACTGCACCTCTTTGTTTGTTTTTTTTCTCGGATAATGCATTGTAACATCAAGAAAATTCTTTGGTTCCTCTACACTCAGGCAGATCTTGTTAATAAGTGAAGTCAGTACTTTCATTGCACTGTATCATAATCCTTTGACCAAATCTCTCGGTATGTCGTTGTCTTCACTGGTCTTCTTTCGCATGTCTTTGACGGATACTATTTCATTTGTACTGAAACTTTTTCTTCATCATCCATCTCTTCTTTTGCTTCAATCGCAACACCTTTGGGGCAGCTCTTGTGATCATACAGATCTTTCATTTATTCCTCCAAGATTCTAAGGATTTTATCATAATATGTGATTACATGATCTTGAGCTTCGACAATAAACGTGTATATAATTTTGTTCGCTATCTTCTCCAATTTTTGTGATTTTCGATGCATCAGATCATATCTGCCACGCAGTGGAAGTTCCATTAGTTCTTTACATAACTGTTTCCTGTACTTCTCTTTAGCTTTGTTCGCCTCTCTTCTCAATTCATTATTCAACCTGCTGTATTCATTGATGTCCGTGGTTTTCATCCTTTTACGTTCCTCCATCTTCTAAAGCTTACTCATGGTTTTCTCGGTGCTCTTTTCATCTTGCCGATGTGTTGTGGAGTGTATCTAGTAGAATCGGTTTAACTTTTCCCCAAATATTTTCTACGTTGCCTACCATATCGCCCACTGCACAGATTTTTCCTTCAATCTCTTCTTTCACATCACTGTCCATATTTCTTAGTTGCTCGAATTTCAATTTTTCGATTTCACCTTTGATTTGTATTCATTCACTTCAATCGGGATCATACATCCGTCGCTAGGAGACTATGATCCGAATCAATGACCATCCTGGTAGTATATTCACGTCTCGTACACTATTCCTGAAACGTTGTTTGACAAAAATGTAATTGATTTGTTACCGTTTCTTATCTCCTGGACTTGTCCAAATGTACAGCTTGTTTATTTTCTTTTCTTAAACCACGTATTCATCACCACCGTATCATACTGCTTACAGAAGTCGATGAGCATTTGGTCCCAGCGTTTCTTCTACCTAGTCCAAATGGCCCCAGCATCTTATTCATAGCTCCTTTTCCTACTACACTGTTAAGGTCTCCGATTACTATGGAATTAACCTTACCTCATCACTCATGATACATTATATCACTAATTTCACTATACATTACTTCTAATTCAATGTCATCATAGTCGATTATTGGCAAATACACTTGCATTATCACGATATCTACTGGTTTTGCATTTAGCCTTACAAACATCAAATGGTTATTACAGAATTTCACTCTTGTTACGCGTTTTGCTATTTCGTTTCTCACTGATATTGCTACATCATTTTGGGACTTAACGAAATGCGAATAGAGTATTGTGTAATTTTCCGATATTATCTCACCTTTTCATGACCATCGAACTTTACTCAAATCCACTACGTTCATTTTACATTCATCCATTTTCATTTTTATAAACCTTCAAACTCACTTGCAGTCTTAAAGTTGAGACATTCAACTTTCCTATACTGAAATGAAAGTTATTATTATTTTCTCGTTTGATGATTCTTTCCGGAGTACTCTTCACCTTGAAATCCAAACGGGGAACTACTTTACCTCTGGAATGTTTTACCTGAGAAAGAATCATTATTGTCTTTATTCTCCCTCCTGAGAAAAATACAGTAATGTGGTAGTAGTTGTATTTCCTTTTCTCATCTCCTTACCGTTAGCCACCTTGTTGTTCATTCGTCTTTTAGAACAGTTTCCCCTCTCCTAAAGAAACGAAGGGTCTTGATCTCCACCAGCTCATGAGATCTCCTAGGAGACCGTTGGCACCCGGTAAACGTTGACTCCTTATCCCGACAGCCAGCAGTTCCCAAGTGAGTTAGGCGCCTGAGACGTTCTCCACTTTTTCCCGCCAGGAGGTGTAAGTTGGGATTTTCCTTTTGTTTATAATGTGACCTGAAGGCATTCCTCAAACCTTCCTAGTACTTATAGAAAACAGGTAATAAGACACAGCTCAAAATTATAATTAATTTTAAAACTTCTAATTTTTATTTAACTATTATATTATGCAAATATGACATCAATCCATAATTAATATTGAGCTGGCAAAATGATTTGCTTGACAGTAAATTCTCATTCGTAAATTTCGAAATAATCAAACCAAACAAATTGAAATGCTCTAAATAGTTTGCCGTTCGTAGAAAATAGTAATTGATAGTTCTTATCCTGACGGCGTATATTGCTTATTTCTTACAATCATACTCCTAACAGTGTTACATATACTTCTAAAAGTGTTACACATACTCCTAACAGTGTGACATACTTCTAACAGTGTCACAATACTCTAACAATGTCCCACATACTTCTAACACTGTCATACATACTTCTAAGTGTCTCCATACTCCTAACAGGGTCACTCATACACTCCTAAGGGAGTCACAGATGCTTCTAATAGTGTCACGCATACTTGTAACAGTCACCATACTCCTAACAATATCACATATACTTCTAACAGTGTCACACATACTCCTAATAGCGTTACGCATTCTCCTAACAGTGTTATACCTGCTTCTAACAGTGTCACACATACTTCTAACAGTGTTACTATGGTCCTAACATGATCACATATACTCCTAACAGGGACACAGGGACACATATAGTGAACAGGGACAGTAGAGTCATAGATGCTTCTAATAGTGTCACACATACTTCTAACAGTCACCATACTCCTAACAGTGTCACACATACTTCTAACCGTCACTATACTCCTAAGAGTGTCACATACTTCTAAGAGTGTCACACATATTCCTAACAGTAACATGCATACTCCTAACAGTGACGCATACGCTCCTAACAATGACACATATACTCATAACAGTGTACACATGCTTCTAATAGTGTCACACATACGTCTAACAATGTCATATGTAGTGCCCACTATATTCTCGATAACTTTGGTCTGTAATATTTTAAACCTTAGTAGTTTTTCTATTATCGATCTGTCCACTCTGTAAAAATGTTCCATCTTCCCTCGAAATTTAAGGGAAATGACGTGTTAGGGAGTTGAAAGATGACAGTTTACCGACAGAAGTTGTATTGTGAGAACTCTTAATGAATCACACAGTTTCCTTTTAGTTTTGGATGTACAGCATATATCTTCAGTGATGGTTGGTAACTTGAATAATTAAATGGTCAAAGGGCGTAATTAGTGGCTGTTAGAAATGTGAAATTTACAATATTTTTGGGATCAAAGTAACCTATTACAACCAACGAGTTTAGCATTTGCTAACCATTTCCGTATATTAACTATCTTAAAGTGAGAAGTGTCTTTTTCTGCCAGAAATCCAACTAAAGTGACTTTGATGGTACTGTGATCTTCGTATGGACAATTGCCGTTTGAAAGATTAGCAGTTATTTCATCACGTAAACTAATCTTTATCATTTTTCTTCCGTTAGTTTCCGTTTCCTTTCGCTGTGGAAAAATATTTTAAAGTGTAACGATTTACTTCAAGAGTGTTTGACTTTCATATCAAGCCTTTTTATGTCTACGGTCTTGTGCCTTCGTCCCAAACAGTTTAGGTTCATTTGTGTTATGTTATGGATTGCCACGCTGAATATTATGCGTTCCTGTCTTCTTTTGCTGTAGAAGAATATTTTAGTGTCAACGATTTACTTCAAGAATGCTTGACTTTCATATCAAGCCTTTTTAATGTCCACAGGCTTATACCTTCGCCCTAAACAGTTTAGCTTAATCTGTATCTTGTCATGGATTGCTACACCAAGTACTATGTACGGTTCTAAGTCGAGTCTTATTTCTATCGGAGCGGTAGTGGGAATACATTTTCTAATTATTTGAAGATGGAAGGTTTGGCCATTAAGGATGTGAGCGTGTGTCCTCCCTCACTCCCATTCCATTTTAAATTCCCTATTCAGTCTCATCTGAAGTGGAATAAGGCTTTATGCACTATACGTTGACGCAAACCTTATTATTATGGTCTTGTCTTTATCAACGTGTTGGGAACGCTTTGCAGTGGTGACTTGCATTACATGCTTAAGACACAATGGAACGTGAAGTGGCTGTAATCTTTTAAAAAATAGTCCAGTCAATTCCAGCGTAATCGATGTTTATTCCTACTATTTTTAGTACTTTGGTTATGTTATTTTAATGGCGAATAAGAATAAAACTCGACAATGTGTATAGTATCCATCAAAGAGTGTTTTTCAATAATAAGCGTAGTCAGTACTAGGCGTAGGAAGACAGACGCTTTGTGCTCTACGCGCGAAGATTAGCATTGCGCCATCATGATGTGATATGAAGAAGAGACTAGACAATCAAGTATAATAATAATCAAAGATAAATTAAGTAATCCTTCATGGTTTTGTAAAGTTAATCATATGAATATATTCCACTGTTAAGCTAGTTCCACGATGTGAACGTTATTGTAAAAAATAATTGAGAGTTGGTGAATATATAGGAACACGAAGTAACTTAGTTAATAGCCATGTGAATTCTTATCGCGAAAATCTATGAGATACATTCCAGGTAATCCAGTAAACTTATTATTCCAGTTAATCATGCTAACATTAACGATGATATGATAATTAATAAGTGGAAGGACAAACGTTTTCATCGTACTACCAATATGTTGTATATCATGTAATCTAGCTGCGAATCGTATAATTAGAGGATCCAAGTCAAAATAACTTGAATGGAGTATTAAATTCATCATCGTCGCAACAAGAAGATGGATCTGTAAGGAATTCGTCTACAGGGAATCACTCTAAGGTCCCCCCCCCCAAATTTCATTAATCTGCAGTGCAGTGAAGTGATAAGTGAACGACGTGTGCTAAGTGGTAGTATATCATCAAGGTTGATACGAGCCGGAAACAATATATGATTTCATTTTAAATTAATCATTCATCATTATATTTTTTAAAAATAAAATTCAAAATGGGCTAAAAGATTATGAGTATATATTCAAACAGTTTTGTCAGTAAAAATATAGTAAAAGTTGTACACGTAAGCAAATCCAACATATGATTTGTTTTTGATCAAATAAAATTTACCTTATGTACTTGTTTTGTTTTCAGTTATCTTTACCGCGTCTCTTACGTGAATCACTGCAAAATTGTTTGTATTATGTACAGGTATTTGAGTACACTCTGCGAACATAGAGATTGGCAGGTCAAGGATGGTGGGTACGCGCGAGTGCAACCTCAGCTTGAGTTTATATTGGTTTGTGATTTAATTCAGAGGTTTGCATGATTTTAACTCTTAACCACTGTCACCGACAGAGTAAAGTGCTTGTACGTTCTAACCACTAGGTCATCCTTAAATATAAAAATAACAGCCCGAACATGGAAACCGAACCTGGCCGGTTATAAGGAGATTCCAGTTGTAAATGGTGTAATGAAAACATTAAGTGAAACTATGTACTACATATTAATGTCATAAGAAAAATCTCTGTTCAGGTAAGAGCGCTCTTATTATCTTTCTGTTGGTTGTATGCATTTTCAAATGTATTTACTGACTTTTTTTTTCTTTTTTTATATTTACTCAGTCTTGGTGTTTCTGTTTTTGCTCATTCACGAGTAAGTTTCTAATATTATAACTAGTTTTTCTACTCACGAAGAAGTATATACTTGGAATAACTTTATGCCATTTGTAGCAAGATTTGATATTGCCATTATAATTTTGATACAGTTTCTTGTCTTGTTGTGGTGTATTACTATGCTGTATCAATGAATTTTGTGTCATATTTGTTTTGGATAATTAGGTTATACTTGTGTTATCTATCTCCATAAAAGCGAAGAAAGAGAGAAACATAGTTAATATCACATTTAAAATTTCATAGACTTTTATTTATTTATTTATTTTATTGGTTTAATTACACTTTTACTTGTATTAAGTATTTGCATAATCCAAATCCTAGAGTGTAATCCTTTCTTACTAAATAATAAAAGGATAAATAAGGATCATATGTTCAGGTATTATTAATACAACTTTATTTCAGGTTACCTTAGGTTAAGCCTATAGTTCTCATGGAGAAAATACAATTGTAGAATGTGTAGGGAAAAAGATTTCCTCTTACCTACTCGTATGATTAAGTGAGAGGTAGCCTTGTTTGAGTTAGGCGTTATCCGTTCGCTTCCAGAAAGATCGCAATTAAAATTTTTGTTTTTACATTTTAATTTCTCCTCTGAGTCTTCCTGTACTCATCAAAAATAGCAGGATGGCAACCCTTCTTTATTTCAGTGTTTCCACACTGAAAGCTGTTAGTGTCTTAGAATCTTTGGGCAGTTCGGAGCGCTACACACATATAATCGTAACAATGTCACACGTACTTACTTCTAACCGTAACACACATACTTCTAATAGTGTCCCTCATACTTCTGACAGTGTCACATATACTCCTAATAGTAATTCACAAACTATTATCAGGATACATATTTCTAAAAGTAGCACACATACTCCTAACAAGGATTCACATAATTCTTATATATATATATATATATATATATATATATATATATATATATATATATATATATATATATATATACAGGGTTGGACAAAAAATCTAAAACGTTTGCAAATGTGTGAAAATCATATCTAGTATGGTGTGGGGCCTCCTTTTGCGTCTAAATCAGCTTAGTTTTCACGTGGAATGGACGTATACAGCTCCTGAATCGTGATGTGTGGAATTTTGTACCATTGTACCTCCAAAACATGCTCCAGTTCCTTAACGGATGCTGGTGGAGGGTACGAACACGCCTTTCTCACTCAGACCACAATTGCTCAATGATGTTCAGATCTGGCGATTGTGAGACCCAGGGGAGGTGTGATAGCTCCTGGTCATGCTCATCAAACCATGATTTCACAGTCTTTGCAGCGTGACAGGGTGCCAAATCATCTTGGTAAATGCCATCGCCATCAGGGAACAATATTTGGGCCATGGGTAGAACCAGGTCCTCCATAATGACCTCATACGCCTTAGCGTTCATCAATCTATGCAAGGCTATGATGGGACCTGCAGAAAACCACGATATCACTGCCCATACTGTAACAGAATCACCCCCATGCTTTACAGTTGGGAGCAGACAGTCTGTATCGTAGGCCTGCGACGGTGTTCTCGGTATGTAAACACATTCGGTTGTTGGAAACTAGGCGAAGATCGATTCATCGGGCCCATTACGTGTTTTCACTGCTCATGAGTCCACACTTTATCGTCCTTGCAGCACTGGATACGCTTCTTCGCATTTACTGTTGTGACCAGGGGTTTGGTGATAGCGGCCCTACCATGAATTTTTATTTTATGAAGTTCACGTCACACTGTTTTCGATGAAACCGGGTTCTGTAGATCGGAATTGAGTTCAGACGTAATTTTCATTACAGTGGTCTTCTTTTTAGCTGCCACAATCCGTTTTAATGCCCTCCGGTCTCTATCTGACAGGATTGTTTTTCGACCTCTATTGTTCTTTGCAGTTGTCGTTTGCCCATGAATTGTGTATGCCCTCGTGACATTGGACACAGTGCCTTTCGATACCCTCACAATGTTCGCCACTGTTGCCACTAAAGCTCCAACCAGACGGGCACCAATGATCATGCCTGTTTGGAATTATGTCAGGTCGCCTATTTTACCGCAGCACATTCACACCACAACACTCACAGGTAAAGTGGTTACTGCTTACGGAAGAGGAAGGTCCGCATGACATATTGAAAATATAAAACGATCGGCAACCGCAACACGTGTTGCACAGTGGAGGGCCAGACTTACGTGTTCTGTATGGAGTGTTCTTAGATTTTTTGACACCCCCTGTATATATATATATATATATATATATATATATATAGATAGATAGATAGATAGATAGATAGATAGATAGATATAGATATAGATATGTATATATTATGAAGATTTTTTATGAGAAATTAGACTTATAGGAATTGGCAATTATAACGAGTAAACGTATATTTTTCACCTATTTGAATTATTTTTCATTTACTGAGCGCTTACAGAATATAATATACGAAAGAGTAAATAGACACGGTACAAATTGTATCACAAAACTAAGGAAAAACAAGCAGTTCTTTGTTAACTGAAACACCTCATTTAATTAAATCTGTGAATTATTCATTCTAAATACAAATTGAAAAAAATATATGTAGAGGATGGTGGCAAATGCTATGTAAATTACTACGACAGAAACAAATATTTTTTTTAAAAAAAAGTAAATATATAAATAATGGCATTATGGCAATACAAATGATTCTACAATTTTTTTCGAGATAAATACGCTGAATGTATTTTGTACACACAGCCGTTTTGTTTGGAAGTTATATTTTATTTAGCTTCGTTTTTACATTAAAACTGTACTTATTTAACAGTGGTTTTAATTAAGATTTTCATAGTAGAATTTTTGGTCAATATTTTTATACAATATTCAAACTTATAATGTAAATGTAATCTAGATATTAACGAGTATATATAACAACCCTTCGGGGATAATAATTTCTCTTAGTGTTGTTGGCAATATATGGAAGGAAATAGATATTTCTGAAAGCCAAATTAAAACTGACAATAATTATAATAAAAATTCTTTTAAAAAAAATCTTAACCTATTTGACTGATTTGTTTGAAATTATTGCAAACAACAGAGACAGTATAATGCACTACGAAAGTGTTCCGAAACTTTATAGTATAACTACTGTATTATTATGCAACCAGAATCTCACTACAGAACAGTGGGTAGGGAAAGGGGACAGAGGCCTCCCCAAAGAGGTTCGACAATATACTTTGGTACTTTGATGTTTGTATTTTTTATATATATTTTTATGTTTATATATTTTTTGTTCGAAATTTTTCTATATGTACCTATAACAGCACTTGCCCTCCCCCCAAACACACATCTGGCTGCGCTACTGCTACAGAATATCTGGTTGCCTAGAAGCATGGTACTTTGCCATAATTAGTCTAGTGTCCGTTGACAGGAAATGAAATGAAATCTTTTAGTTTTACGTCCCACAGTTATGCCGGTTCAGCTAAAGGAGACGGTGATGATGAGAGATGAGTGAAATCGTGGAATGAAGATAGTGGGAGGAAACGGGAGAACCCTGCGAAAACCCACGAGCACGGTGTTTGTCCACCACAAAGTCCACACGGCGCAAGGTGAACCGGAGGTGAACGCTCTACCACTGAGCCACCGCGCCCCGCCACCACTTACGATATATCCAATGAAAATAAACTAAATGTCATCTTCACATTAAAAGATATAGTCGTAGGACGCTAAACAAATTATTTGATATTTTTAGCTTTTGTTTAAATCATGGATTACAAAGCGAACATAAATTTAACCAAGATAGTTTTAGTTCCTTCTCCCAGTTTTAGACTGGATGTTTTATACACCTTAATTCAATAAAATGGTGATGTTTTATCTGACTTGGTGCATCTTGTATTGTGTTTTTGCGCCAAAAAAGGAATATAAAATTTAAAAAGAGAATATTTGAAAAGTCAGAAACGTAACAGAGGAAAACGAATCGTTGTATGGGTTTGAATTTTCAAAAGCTTCTTCAATTAAGTTAATTACGTTGGATTTTGAGGCCTTCCCTGGAAACTGTGAAGACAAACAACCACCTACTGATATTTTGCTACTTCTACTACTACTACTGTTGTTACTACACGTAGGCTTTGCAATTCATTCTGTTTTTCTAAGTTTTGCTTCGTGAATCCGAAAGCAGAGACAAAAATTTAATCAAGAAACCAGCAGAAGATTAGCTACAAATGGAGTCACGCATAGATACACAACATTTTCTGCTATTCTGGTCTCAATCTTTGTTTCAGTTTCCGATTTGCTGGTTTCTTTAATCGTTTCTTAATTTTGTATTTTACTTGTATATTTATATTTTACTCTGTACGTCTGTTTGTGGGATGTAGCGTAGTAGCTAACACTTTCGCCTTAGGTGCGAGCGGTCCCTGGTTCGATTCCCGGTGGGGGCACTCGGTCAAAAAAGTGTAAAACGCTTTTTCAGGCTAGCTACCCTGAATGAGGTTTTCATGTGTTTTCCTCATTTACACCAGGCAAATACCGGGGTGGTACCTAACTTATAGGTCCCAGGCCGCTCCTTCCTTTCCCAATCCTTTCTTCCTTCCCTTTCGCAGGATAGTGTGCTCGCCGAGGGACGTCATCCCTCAAAACGAGACGGGCTAAATGGCCTTACATGTCTCGTTCACTCGTCCAGTTAACACGGAGTGGGCCATAAAAAAGAATCATATCGCTGTGATCACGTTGCATAAGTGCAACAAGGCGTCATAGAGATTTTCAATCTACTAAAGCCTTTGCAAATTATGAAAAAAAAAAATGTGTATCTGTGCATCAAACGGTTCAACGGTGCCCCCTCGATCGATGACAGAACAAGAAGTGGCCGCCCGCGCACTTTGAAGGACGCCAGCAGCTGTAAAAGCCGTTGCTGTGCGAATTTGTCGAAATGCTCTTCGAAAAAAAAATCATGTCGCGGGAGATGCATATACCGAAAATAGCGATGTCCCGCAGCATCAAACAGGACCTTAAACTTGGGGCTTACAGAAGAACGAAATTACAACTGTTGACACCAGCTTTAAAGAAAATACGAATCACAAGAGCCAAGAGATTACGCCAAGAGAGCCAAGAGCTCAGCGGTACGCGAATGAGAAGCACAGGCGAATCTTGTTGAAAAAACATTCACCGTACAAGAATAATCAAACCGGCAAAATAACAGAATTGCCCACAGTTCTCGGGAAGCTACCGCACAAATTGTTAGGATTCCAAAAGGCTACCACCCAGCTTCCGTGATGGTATGGTGTTGCGTGTCTTCAGACGGTGTCATACAGCTGCACCTTTGCGAACAAGAAGTTCAGACTACGGCAGTAAATTATCAGAACGATGTTTTGAAGAAGGTAGTGAAATAATTGAACCACACTCTTTTTTTCTGGCGCATAGTGGACATTCCAGCAAGACTACGCGCTGGCACATAGGGTGAAGATGAACCAGCAGTGGTTAGCCAACAATGTTCTTCACTTCATAGCCGCGGAGGGTTGGTCCTCTGGAGGCCCGGACCTCAACCCGCTGGACTTCCGCCTTTGAGACTACTTAGAGGAGAAAGCCTGCAAGAAATCTGACTACAATATTTAGTTGCTTAAGGCCGATTTAGTGAAGCAGCCGATTCCATACCCCAAGATGTGCGTGCAGCCATTGGCTTCAACGATTGAAGATATGTGTGACTGCCAACGGAGGTCATTTTGAATAGGCTTGTGTTTCTTTTTTGATTCCGTTGGTACTAAAGAACACGTGGCAATAAAGGATTTAGTGTACTACAAAATTTGATTTCGTTAAGCCCGTTTGAATAAAGGAGAGAACTTACGTCACAAGTATGTAGACCTGTGTAATCCTCTCCGTTCAGACACTAGCGTATTCGCCATGTCTCCTAGAGTACAATTCTCCACACGAAATATTTTATAAGTCTTTTCTTAACTCATAATCTTATAACCCACAAAATAGACTTTTCTTCTCGGTGAAAGCTTATTTATTTATTTATTTATTACAAAAAATACTACTCAGGTATCTCAAACCAGTCACCTGTTGTACTTTCTCCCCTCATACTTTTATATGTGATGGCGACCCCTTCTAACCAATCACCTTTGTTTTTGTATTTCTAAAATTTATTTCTTGTAAGTAAACATTACGAAATGCCAATAGGAAAGAAGCTCATAAAACATAAATAGAACTACAATTGTGCTTCGTAAGCTGATGAAATATTATTTCACTCTCCGTACAAACCGAACTTGGCTCCCAACTGCTTTGTTCCTGTGAGTGTGTATGTTTGCTGTGGTCTAATCAATTGATAGAAAGTTGAGCTCGTGGGGTCATGTGGAAGCATCAGTCAAGGTGCCGAAGTGACAGTTCGTGTAACTAAAACATTGGACACAACAAACAACCCCTTGTTGATCAATAGAAACGGGATGGGGTCTTTTGATGTGGTTCTAGCCCAACGGTGAGGATGAATATTTTACAGACGTATCACGCTGATTGTCCTCTTAGTACAGGATGATGGAATTAATATTTCAGTTTCCCAGGAATTAATTCACCTTCAACTTAGCTTTTGCTCATCTAATAAATGAAAGAGCGTGGCAAAAATAAATGCCTTTCTCATTTAATAATTTTCTACAAAGAATACCGATTCATATATTGCAAACAGTAGGTTTCGAGTTTTTAAAAATATACGAGGTTTGTGCAATTACTATTTTTGGATCAAAAGATCCAATATATTTCAATCAAAAACTTTCTTGTAGGTCTTATATCTGGAGAACTACATATAGTATAGCAAAACCCAAACTATCACTTAACACAGTATGATGTGCATATTAAAAAAAGAAAAAGAAAAAAGAAAGAAAGAAAATAAGAAAACTCGATTAAGGAGCAGTTCAAAAATTTTGTGGTCTCTGATTCAAAAACAATCTTTTGATCCATTTGGGGATCATTTCTAAATTTCTTGTTATCCTTCCTTGATTTTTTCCTGACAAATCAAGAACAGTTTCTGAGTCTGCAGTCGATGAGTGGTAGAGCTTTTACCTTTGCCACATAGGTCTTTAGTTCGACCCCAGCTCCTGCCAAATGGGCTTTATGATGAACAAACACTGTGTACGTGGGTTTTCTCGGTATTGTCCCGTTTCTTCCCATTTTCATCTTTCCACCATTATCATCGATTTCACTATTACCATTTCCTTAGCCTTGGCATATAAACGCGGGACATTAAACTAAAAGAAACAGCGTATCTCGTACGAATTCAACCAAACTAATTCGATCTGGGTAAAGCTTAGCATAGTTGTAGTCATCAACGGGAGCGTACTCACAAATGTTTGCTGGGAGGGGCCACTTTTGAAGGGTCTAATATATTCCTGACACATGCGTGTGGTGTCATTTGATAGCCTGATTCATTCTAAATACAGTGATTATACATTTAATTAACTTAGGGAAGCGTTGCCTGTTCTCTGGTAAATATGCCATTCTCTTAGAAGCGATCAAGCTATGAAATCAACATGAATATATATAGGTTTTTGATGTAACTGTTTGAATCCAAGCCTCGTATAGGAGAACTTAAATTCAGTAAAGATCTTTGTTTGGACATTTTCTGATTCCCCCCCCCCCTTCGAATTTGTGCATTCGTGACGCATATGAATAATGTTATTCGAAAGTCTAAAATTATTTTACGAGCAATGCTGTGCAAAATTGAATATGAGCTCATTACGAAAGAAGGTGAAATCTTCCAAGCAATTTTCTTTTAATTTTCTAAAGTTCGCAACGTGGTCAGTTTGATTATTAAAAATCTTTATTTTTGCAAACAGTATTTCAATTATTAGCATAAGCGCCTTTGGCGTGGGAGATCCGGGTTCCATTGTCGGTGGGAGTTCACGTGGTTGGGATACCACATTAAACTGTAGGTCCACGTCTCGTATAGCCTCGCTGCTGAATGAGACGCTAAACATCAAATCAAATCGAGTATTTCAATTAGACAGGGGAAGAATATATATAGCATATGATGTGTATTTTCTTTAGTTATTTTACGTGTAGCTTCCTGTACTTAGAGCCCACGGTTATCGGAATCTGCAGTTCTTTTAATAGACGGTATATTCTTTTCTTGATTTTCCCCGATAACACACATATATTGTGTCGTTTAAATATCAGATTAAACCTCCCCCCCCGAAAAAAAAATATGACGAAAGAACCGAAGTCTAAGGTAATTAAGCCAACCGCTAACTAGCTGAAAGTCTGAAGTTTTATTTGTTTTTAAACCCCGTAATTTTAAAGAGTTAAAGGAAGTTTGATACTTCTTACACTTGAATACGAAATGAGACTTGTATTTATTTCTGGTTGACAACACTGGCTGAAAAGTACAGAGAAGAGAGACTTCAATTACCTTCTGATTTGCCTCTCATGTTTCATTTCCGAGTTCGCTCAAAACTTTTCATCTCTCTGAAGAACTTTCCTGATTAAAAATATGCTTAGCTGAGGAAGAAAATTGTTTCCCGAGCTTTGTCTATATATATATATATAACATACAGACAGATTAAAGTTTGTCAATAGGGCAATGACTGGTATTAATTTCACCCATGTTGGTCGTACGACATTAATGAAAATACGAAAGAGAGCGTTTGTCGGGTTTTCATGTTTGAATAATGAGAAAAGTAGATCGAAATCAGTTGGAAAGTGTTCATGAAGAAAGTACTAATCAGAGAGCACGCTTTAAGTAACACTAATCTCTCTATTGCGATTTATTAAACGTAGAAGTCACGTGTTGCCACTAGGATCGTCGGCAAAATTTTGACACGTTTTTTTTTTTTTTTAATTGTAGTTACTACAGATATAGGAAAAATTCGAGGAACACCACTGAGAAGAACATATTGTAAATTTCTTCTCTTTGTGGGGATAGGTAGAGATAGGTGGTGTAAATTAGAGTCAGGAATCGACTCCCACTACCAGTTTATTATAAAATCTTTTAATACAACAGTATTTACAGAAATACTATAACTTTCTCTAATATTAGGTAGAGAAAATATAGTACAAGACCATGCAGTTTTAGGGCAGGATCTCTATAGAGCTTCGAAGCAAGCTAAGCAGACTGGAGTAGGAAACCTCAATGCTCCGAAGCAAGCAGTGAGGGGGTTAAGAGTTTGGGATCCTGACAGAGCTCCGTCAAACTAAGGTGGGAAGAAGGGACTTCCCCAGCAAACTAAATGTTTTTAGGTTGAGTTTGTCCTAGAGCTCCAGGCAAGCTAGAGGAAGGGAGACTAATCGTAGACTGGTGACTGTCCATTGAATCCTCTTCGTTATATATGCGCTCCGGGCTGCCATGGAGCTGCTGCTCCCTTGTCGTCATATTACTTGTAGGTGCTGCTGTTGGTCCGGCGTCCGCTTCTGTAGTAATCCAACGCGTGCTATAGTACTCCATCGTAAAATACATGTGATTGTTTTTTTTACAAACAGGAGCATATGTAGAGCTTCTTCATGGCTAAGCGGTTATAATACGCGCCTTTGGAATGGGAGACCTGGGTTCGATTCCCGGCGGGAAGCCATGTGGTTCGGATTCCAAGTTAATCAGTAGCTCCCGTCTTATAAAGCTTCGCTGCTACAAGGGAGGTTAAACTCAAAATCAACTCAACTCAAAGAGCACGTGGTACATTACAATATTAACAATGTAAAGTTGTGAGAATAATTTTAACCTAATGGTGAAAGAAAAATAAAAACATAGATAATTGATTTAATACAGTTGGTCAAATTTAAGTTGAGGATAATGAAAATGTGTAATTTAATTTATATATAGAGTTTCTTTTTAGTTTAGAGTCTTAGGACTGTGCATTCAGACTAAGAAAGACGGTGATGATGATAATGATGATGGTAATAAATGAAATAAAGGAGTAAAATAAACAGGAAGAAACGAAAGAATCCCGAGGAATTCCATACACACTGTTTGTCCACCACAAAGACCGCTTGAGAAGAGTTGGAATCGAACCAGGGAATCCGCACCAGAGATAAACGCAATACCACTGAGCCACTGCAGCCCCATGTGTATAATATGTGATATTATATAATACTTTTTATTTGAGAACTTCTTAACGACAAAACTAAAGTCTGATGTTAGTTTTGTAGCAAGGTGTTTAGGAAATTCATTTCAATTACTTTGTCTACTGGTTAAGCTTGACTGTGTATAAAGGGGCATATCCAGTTACAGTGGCTTCAACTGCTTTACAATTGAAAGCCTACAAGCAGATATTGTCCACCAGAATATCTCATAGTCTGGAATCGAATCACAGACTCCCATCCAAGATGAATGCTTTAGTATCGAACCACCTTCACCCTTCAGCTTAAAAAATAAAGTTGAAATTAGTTCCATAATACATTTAATTAGTTTTCATAATTATACCAAGACACAGTAGAGGTCTTACAAGGAACCCTAGGTATCTATCAGAGCCCGATTTTCACGAAACTTTGTATATAGAGAGAGTACCTCGGGAAAGTCGCACAGCCAAAATTGTTGCTGCAGAGTCCAAGACGTTGGGACACTAGGGCCCGAGAAAGATCAAAAGTGGAACCGCAGTACATTAAGGACATGGTGAGAAAATGCACGTTTTTCTTTAAAACTAGCTATTGTAGCAACACGAAATGAGCATACATGGGTACGAGATCGTCGATATGATCTGTTAAAGGTTATAAAAAGAATATCCGTCATCTTGAAAGAGGCCGTGTTGAAACTTGTGTGATTGGTGTAAATGAGAAGAGGGTCATCCGTTGCATTAATTTTAACGCAAATAGCCACAAAAACCTGTTGGTGAAGTCTGTTGTTGGATTACAATATTGTTGTGCTTCTGGTCTGTTGGTGAAGTCTGTTGTGGTATTACATTATTTCTGTGCTTTAGGTACAAGATGAGCAAAGTGTATCTTATGACACTCAAGCAGACGCAGATTACGGAGCGCTATGAGTGGGGTCAGTGGAACTAGAAAACCGAAAGAAATATAATTTTAGTACTACGTCATTTATGTCACAGTCACCATGTAATTGGTGTGGATGTGGTGATATGAGGGGTTCAATCTTCATAATAATGTCATGGTTGACATTAAATTGTAACTTTTTATTAGACTTGACTTAATTCGAACAGAAATCAGAACGTCATATCAGTCCACCTATAGCGCTCCACACCCTGAATCTCCTCGAGTGTCATAAAATACACTTTGCTTTTCTTGTACCTAAACCAGAAGCACGGGAATAATGTAATCCCACAACAGACTTCACCAACAGTTTTTTTTGACTATTTACGTTAAAATTAATGCATTGGATATCCCTCTTCTCATTTACACCAATCACACAAGTTTCAACATGGCCTCTTTCAAGATGGCGGATATTCTTTTTATAACACTTAACAGATCATATTGACCATCTCGTATCCATGGATGCTCATTTCGTGTCGCTACAATGATTAGTTTTAAAGAAAAACGTGCATTTTCTCACCATGTCCTTAATGTACTGAGGTTCCACTTTTGATCTTTCTCGGGCTCTAGTGTCCCAACATCTTGCACTCTGCAGCTACAATTTTGGCTGTGCGAGTTTCCCGAGGTACTCTCTCTATATACAAAGTTTCGTGAAAATCGGGCTCTGATAGATACCTAAGGTTCCTAGGGTTGTTAGATATGTATACAAGGAATGTTCAATAAGTTAGGTACATATGATTATAACATTGTTATTAGTTGAAATGATGAAGAAATTTTGGGTAAACATACTTTGATTCGTCGGCTACAAAACCAGGTCACTAAAGGTAGCCTCCATCTGATATGACTTATCTCGTTCAACATTCTTTTCATGCCTTGAACATTGGTAAAATTCAGATGGCTGACTTTTAAATCATTGCTTCACACAAGAAACGAAAGCCTTGTACTGTCGAGTGATTTTTTCTTGCAGGTGAGCCTTCATTTGACCAAACAGGAAGAAATTCAAAGGAGTCAAATCCAGACTGTAGGGAGACTGAGAGACTATTTTTATGAATTTCTCCTGTGTTATCATTGTTGTGTGAGGCTTGGCACTGTCATGGTGGAGTTTGATGACCTTACCTTGCAGCTCTCTTTGTCTGAATAGTACGTCGTACCTGATCAATTGAAAATAATAAATAAAGCACCTTGTTAATTATGGAACCATGTTCCAAAAAGAATATGATAACACCCCACTGATCCCAGTAAAAAGAGGCCATAATTTTCTGGACTGAATTGGAAAGTCTAGGTTTTCCAACTCCTGTAACCAACGTTAGATACTGGCGGGTCCACTGTGTGATCCCCATAAACCGGAAACAACTTCCTAAGAATTAATGTGGTTGATTCATACCAGTTTTGAACAGGAATTCCATTACCGACTGTTATACGGTCCCGGGTCCTGATGTCTACTTCGGTGTCCATTGTGATTTATTTGTGAACAAAAGGAAACAACAATTATGACAGTTTGAAGCCAAAAGATAAAAGTTATATACACTTAAAATTTCATCACCATATTGCAACTAATACAAACATTATACCCATATGTTCAAAACTCATTAAACGTCCTTCGTACTTGTGTGTGTGTGTGTGTGTGTGTTTTTCTGTAGGATCCCATATGCAATGTTAACTCCACAAAATTTCATTACTGATTAAAGATAGGTGAAAAATAACTTAAGATTCTTATTTCGGGTAAAATTCTAGCATAAAATCATGTATCGCATACCCTGTTGCATATTCCCATTTGAAATATTGGACCTGAATTCAAAATGGCGCATTTCAAAATGGTCGCCATAATGCCGTACGGCATTATCTGGTGCGCTCCTACCCAATTACTGACATCCAAAGTTTCGTCATCTTTCCTCATGCCGTTTCAAAAGTACAAGGATGGAACTGAACTTTTGCCTCATCCTTATTATTTGTGTGTATGTGTATGAATGTATATTCTAGCGTAAATCCGAAATACTGTAGCAAATTTAACCAACCATGGTAGAAAAATAATATTCAATCTGAAAGAAAATACTGTGGGAATGAGACACCCCAAGGAGTGGGAGTTAGAAAGAGTGACATACGAAAATAATGCAAAACAACTGATATTAGTGTGCAATCCATAGTTTTCGGGTTCGCTGAAATGAACAGTGACGCTTGCAATGTCGTTTAAATCCAAGTTCATCCCCACCGGCAGGGATAAGGGAAAAGGGAGCTAAGTGAAAAATTATATGGGAAAAATGACTTAGATTTGAGGCAAAATCATAGTTTACGGGACAGGAAAACGTCTGACTCGTTGGGAATTACTTTCGGAAAATAGTTAGCATTCACTTCATACTAGTTATTTAATTCATATCAATTTGATTAAAAGTGTATTCTATGGGTGAAGGGCATGTCAATATTTATGCTAAAAGTAGAGTATCTACTGTGTTTTTAACATTACACTTTTAAGAAAAAAGGGATTCAAATATTTCCCATAAACCTACTCTTCCAGTGCGAAGAACGGCCATTTTAAGTAGTATAATATTAAAAACGATTAGATTACAAATTCCATGCTCCGTGTAATACTATAAACCACGTCACAGAATGAATCGGTATGTAGAGCATGGGTGAGGAGTGAACTAATTATTTCTGACAGTATCCGCGCAGCTATCGACTCTCGATTGGATTGGTTCAAATATCCGATTTAATTTCCTTTCTATCAGAAAGATAAATGCTCCAGCCAGGGTTCACAAGGAATGTCATAAAGGAAGGAGTTTTTTTTTTCAAGCTGTCTATTGGAAATTATTAGATTAAAGGTGACCTATGCTTGGAGATAGTATATTACGCTCTTTCTTTGAAAAGTCCTTTGGAGTTTTTAACAGAATATAAACTTCAAAGCAAAGTAAATTATATTCCATATAATTGATGGGTTTGGTTTAAGAAGAGTCTGTCCTACATTTACAAGGATTCATAACGTCTCAATGGTCCCCGGCGTTCATCTCTGGTGCGTAGAGTCCCTGGCTCGATCTCAGGCTGCAAGCATTTGTGGTAGGTTTTATCGAGGTTCTCCCATTTCCTCCACCATTCTCATTCCATTAACGTCTTTCGTATTAACTCAGTCTCATTAATCATTCAGTCCACAGGGAATAATCATGGGACGTTAAACTATAAGTTTCATTTTAAACAGGGCATAATCACGGGACATTAAACTATAAGTTTCATTTTCCACAGGACATAATCATGGGACGTTAAACTATAAGTTTCATTTTCCACAGAACATAATCACGGAACGTTAAACTATAAGTTTCATTTTCCACAGGGCATAATCATGGGACGTTAAACTATAAGTTTCATTTTCCACAGAACATAGTCACGGAACGTTAAACTATAAGTTTCATTTTCCACAGGGCATAATCATGGGACGTTAAACTATAAGTTTCATTTTAAACAGGGCATAATCACGGGACATTAAACTATAAGTTTCATTTTCCACAGGACATAATCACGGAACGTTAAACTATAAGTTTCATTTTCCACAGAACATAGTCACGGAACGTTAAACTATAAGTTTCATTTTCCACAGGACATAATCACGGAACGTTAAACTATAAGTTTCATTTTCCACAGAACATAATCATAGGATGTTAAACTATAAGTTTCATTTTCCACAGAACATAGTCATAGGATGTTAAACTATAAGTTTCATTTTCCATAGGACATAAGCATTTGGCGTGATGACAGTCTCTTGTTCCGTACTTATCAAGAATATAACAAATAAAAACTCACGACATTTTGCAGCACTTGGAGTGAGATAAAATTAAACCGCAGGTACGGACCAGACCTGCCCCCGCACGTTCATGGCCCCACATAGTATTCGCTAGCACTCTTGCCTTTGGTGTAAGCAGTCCGGATTTGATTTCAGGAAGACACACTCGGTCGGAAAGGTGTAACAGTTTTTTCAGGCCAGAAATTCTGAGTGAGATTTACCTGGGTGCTCCTAATTCACCAGACAAATGCCGAGATGTACCTAACATAAATGACCCAGACCGCTCCCTTCGTTCCTTCTCCAGTTCCCTCAGTTGTGCGATTGCCAAGGGACGTCATTCCTCATACGTGACGGACTAAAATTTCCATAGATGCCCCCAGCCCAGAAATATACAATCCCTACCTTCGTCTTTTTTTCTTGATGAAGAACTCTAGTCTTGGCTTCCCGTGCAAGAGCTTTAGAAACTAAGAACTTGTATGGCAAGACAAAGACTTGGAATTCTATTCCTGATCGAGTCACAATTTATCGAAGGTTTTTCAACAATTCATTTTGCTCTGCGTTGGAATAAATATTTGTATTTTTAAACAACAAGTTTCAATCAAATTTAAAAATCAGTTACACTACGTCCATTCCTTGCAGAAGTGAAGAAAACTATGAATGAGCGGAACTAATCTCTTTGTTACATGGTTAGGAGTAAATAATATTTTCATCGTTATAAAACAGGTGAGTTCCTGTATTCATTTACGAATGAGTAAAGTTTTATAGGATTCCTTTGGCACTTTATAGTTCGTACCAATTCATTTTGTGCCAGGAGCCTCCCTCTAGTCCCTTCTCGAATAAGCTGATCTTTTGCACAACGCAACATGTTACTTTCATCCTTACCCTTGACTTTGGTTTAAAAATACCTCCTCTTTCCCACACTTCAAGGGTAACCCATAACCGGTAGGAACAGAAACGGATTACTCCTGTTTAAACTTTAGATTTTTTTTAAATGTTTGCTTTGCAAAAAATAGGTGAAAATAGGTAATAACAAATTCTTAAGCTCAATAAAGGCTGGTGCTAGTGCTTTGCTCAGAATGGAAAGTAAACTTATAATACTTTATTTCTCATTCTGAGCTGATAATTTTTTTCTTTCTTTTAAACCTAAAGATCTGGTGTGTACTGATGAGGTGGCCTGTGGTATTGGGGACACTTGTGAATTGACTGACAAGCTTGGTGGGGCCGCTGTTGAATTGGATCCTCGCGAAGTTGTAAAATTGGATGTGTTCATTTATTAGGGAGGTTTCTAGATCTCTATTTGGGATCTTCATGAGTACGCCTTTAATCCCGCTCGGAAAAGTATCTTCCACAGTAAAGAGTGGTCGAATATAGTTGCCTGAATTGTCCATAATTGTTACAATGGACCTAAAGTCTGACACTAGGGATCTCGAGGAATGAACTCTTTATTTTATTTTTTTCATTTTTGGTATTAGGGTAGATGAGTTAATTCCATCGCATCATTTTGTAGCATTTAGGCAGCTTTGGGTCTAATTTCCTAGGGTATTTTTCAAGGGCAATTTTCGATTTGGTGGTAGGTGGTAGTTTATTACAATATATGTATCGATAGGCACGTTCTTCATCTATTTGACTGTGACGGCGATAGGGAGGCAAAAGGATGGGCGCCTCCCGATGGCATAGTCCACTCCGACTCTCCGCCAGATATTTGTTACAGTGTAAGTCAAGTAATATAAAATTACAGTATTATTTTCAATACAATAAAAATATCTCTCCCTTTACAAACTGTTTCTCTCTTCCTCCTCTCCCAAGAAATTAGCTAGCGTCGTCCTTATCTTCCTATCCAAGATCTTCTTCAACAACAGAGGGCCCGGTGGCTCAGTGGTAGAGCGTTCACCTCTGGTGCATGGGGTCCCTGGTTCAATCCCAGCTCGCGCTAAGTGAAACTTATGGTGGACAAACACCGTGTGCGCGAGTTTCCTCGGGGTTCTGCCGTTTCCTCCCACTTTCTTCATTTCATTCATTTCTCATCATCACCGTCTCCTTTAGCCTAGCTGGCATAACCACGGGATGTGAAATTCAAATGTTTCATTTTTTGTCTTCAAGAACACAAAAACGAGTTCGAGATAAAATGTCTTTCAGAAAGAAGAATAAGCAACCCCAAATTAAGTCACATAAAATTTTATTAATTCTTCGTGTTTACTCCAGCAAAGTAAAATCGAAGAGTAAGGAAATAAGAAAACCCAGCAAAATACAGTTTAATTCTGACGGTTGTTTGCTTCGAAAAAGATAACCACACTTTAATACATGACGTCAACAACTAAGAGTGTTTAGAACAGTAGGGGAGAGGTGGGCAATGGCGATCGCCTAAGAAAAATGGGTTATTACGTAGTTTCATTTGCAAAATATATTGAAACAAATTTGTAAATACGTACTCCAATCCTTCTACAATAAGTGTGTAAAATAAAAAGAGGATCATTCTTTCAGTTCGGGAACACAATGGAGAAAACTCAAATTGCTACTTTAGTCGCCATTCCCATCACATGTTGGTAATGGTGATCATAGTACAAGCTTAGTAAACACACATAGTTTCATAGGCAGTTCAAGTTTTTTTCTTTCTACACTGTGCCTTCAAAAGGCTGAGAAACGTCAACTGAATATTTTATTGACGTTTTTTCAAAGACACGTCACAGGTATGTCCATGTGGTGAGTCCACAACAGTACAGTCAAGATGCACTCACGATCCACAAACGTTACACTGATACCAAAGTTTCAGTGTTTGACTCAAGTAGGTGTATTACCTATCTTAGGTCTAGCCTCTTTTATAATTTTTGGCTGGAGAAGTATTCCAAATGTTTGTTAGGAATGGCGATCACCATGATGGTAAACCGATCACGTTGAAGCATTCCCAACATTGCGCCATTTTAAAAATTGAGCTGGTTATACTGTAAAACGTAGTTTATTTTAAATATAACTATGTGTCGTGCATTAGACGTAAATATAACTTTTTATGAATCTTAATAACTTCGAGATCTTACAACTTAAAATTGTACGTATCGTGAGTTGAAATATGCAGATCCTTATAAGAAAATCAACTTAAACAAGTTTCAGCACGCTGTAGACCTCAGTCTTCTCTGACAACTTCCTCGACAATACACAAGAAACCTTGCTACAAGAGGCAGATGGCAGCACTAGTTTGACTTCTTCTCGGGTCACGCAAGAGGGCAAAGTGGGCTGATCGCCATTCCCAACTGATCGCCATTCCCTTCCTCTCCCCTAATCTCGTCTTTTCAAGAGTACACACATTTTCGTATCTGCCATCCACAAAGACATTAAAAATACAACAACGAAAAGCTATGGACATCCGTCGAAAAGGTGCAACAACCTTTTGAGGCCAACGATCCTAAGTCAGATTTTCCTGTTCTTTTTTTTTTTTTTCATTCACATCAGATAAATTCCCGGATACAGTCCCAGCCAACTTTCTTTCTTTATTCCTCCTTGTTTAGATAGTGTACTTGCCGACGGACATCATACTTTATACGTGACGGACTTAAGGCCATAGATCCTGGTGATGTACATAAATAAGGTAAATAGGGGTAATATGGGCGGACGGGGAATATGTGCGGAAAAAGGTTTCCTCCTCGTAGCACAGGAAGTACAAGACGAAATTTCTTGTCGCGTGGGTTAGAAGCTCTTTTGGAGTATCGGATGCGACTGGAAGTTGTGTGAAACGTGGAAGTAGAAATTTAAGAGAATATTAAGGTTTTTGAAGGTACAATGATGTACAATTTTCTTCCCTCATAAAATACCTGTTGGTATTCTGCACCTATAAAACATAAGATATTGTCCGAATATATAAAACAATTACGAAAACTTGGTTACTCACGTGTAGAGAACAAAGTGTTTCCCTTTGTTGTATTGCAGCTACGTGTATGAACAATGTTGCAAACCTAAATAAAATATAGCAAGATGGGGTAATATGAATTGAGTCATTCCGGGAAATATGTGTACGTGGATTTATGTGGAGAATATGGTCAAGAGACAAAAAGTCTCGTGAAAGCGACACAGGGTACGTTATGAGTCCTGTCCCGTCCCGCGAAAAATAGTAAATAAAAAATCGAGAACAAACACATTCAAAGTTGGGAAATTTCCTGTTATACAGTAAAAGAAATATAATATTTCACGTAAATTTTAGGCACAGTAGGCTGTTCCAAAGAACTGATAGTAGACGAAAATCTTCTTATGTTGAAAAAGAGAAGGAAGTCTATAACGACAAAGGAAGATAAGACGACGATGAACGCCAAAGTTTCTGAGGATAACACTGATTCTCAATGTTCAGTGTGCCAAGGGTGGTTCCATGATGATCACAATGGAAAAGAGTGGGTCAACTGTACACGATGTTTGATGTGGAATCATTCTGCGTGTATTCATTTTGAAACCAAGAAGAAGTTTATCTGCCTTCAGTGTCCTTAGGCAGAATTCTTAACTTTACCAGCTCCATGTACGGTAATATTTTTCATTTATAAGTTTCTTTTTCGTAATATTGATTTCCTAATATTTTCTATAAAAGTATGTTTGTCACTACTTTTTGTTCTAAAGCTTATTATTCTAGAATTTATGAGTATTGTGAGATGGTTAGTTAATATATTTGTGTTGCTAATATTCTTTACACTTTAACCCATACTACCCTTAATTTTGGGGCAATATGGTTTATTTCACATGTGTCACAATTATGTGTGTAGTACTAAACAGTAAGCGCATTGTACTAATGTTTGCTAATATTTCTATGGCGTAATACACAAGCTTTGTTATTACCGAATGTTTGAATTGTTTAATAAATTACTGAAATACAGAACTTTATTTCGGAAATTTCCCATATTCCCCCTATTTACTTTATGTGTAAATAAGTAATAAAGAACCCCAAAATTCATTTTGGTGGGGACACCTGTGTCTATACATATCTCTCAATATATACATATATAATATTTTTTCTTGTTTTGAAAAACCATCAATCCATCGAGAGAAGAATTCATGCTTGCAAATAGAGAATTGCAACTGATTAATTTAGGAAAAGTGCTTAATTCTTCATTACTAAGCACCTTGAATTGAAAGAACAAGATGGCGGAAATACTCAACAGCGTTAAACTATTAAATCCTACGTTAGCTAACTTTAAAATTTTATTGTAACGTGTTAATAAATAAAGCTATTAAGTTTTGATACCTTCAAGTTATTTTGTACAGAGAAGTATCAACTTTTTGATGGACATCTTTCATTATATAGAATTACTATAACACCCTGTTGACGTTTCAAGGTTACAGCGTTTGTAATAGATGTCACGATCTTTCTCCACAAGAGGGTGTTAGTTACCTTCTCTTGTTCATACAAAGTTTCGAGTAAAGAAGCTGCTTTATTCACAAGGGAAACTTTGTAACTGACACATGCCTGTTAATTAGAAGCAAGTTTAGCAAACTCCAGAATGTTTCCCTTTAATTATTCGAGGTAGAATTTCCTTATCAATTTCCTTAAGAGGGTAACAATGTGCGGAATTATATCAATATTTCTCGTGATGCTTCCGCCATCTATTTTTCTTCTTCACTAACTAAAATAAACGCTCTAATTTTCTCGTCTATAGATTCCTAAGACGCGAAAGCAACTTACTGCGATAATACAAAAAGGGGACAAAAAAAGAGGAAAATTATTGCTACATCCATTTTAAGAGTTTCAAGAGTATAAATTATTACATAATAAAGGGTTCTGGGTCCTTGTCTTTTTCTTTCGTGATAAATGGTGGAGAAACTAATTAAAAAGTTACATGTATTTTTATAGATTACACAGGGTAACAAAGAGTTTCCTCTGCCTCGAATTGTGGATAAAAATCTTACAATTACCAAATCAAAAGAAGCTTAATAAATGCAAGCAAAAGAAGAGGGAAAGTTTCTTTTCCAAAAAAGAAACTAAAGTTAACAAACTAAAGTTTAGACTTTTCCAATAATATAATTGCAAAATTCACTAACTTTTAAACTGATACAGAATACGTAAACAAAACATTCTTATTCTTGGCTATTTAACTGATCTGAAAAAAAAAAGTATCCTTTAAACTCATACAATGGAATTGTCCCTGTCATTAACTCTTTTGAATTGACTAAAGTCAAACTTTTTTTAAAAAAAAAAAAAATCAGATAATCAATTTTTAAAAAAATGATTCTAAAGTGAGGAATGTTGTTAAACAGTTTTGTGGTTTTAGTTAGGGTCAGGCCCGTATCCAGGGGGAGTCTAGGGGGCCGGCCCCCCATAAATTTTCACGGTAGGCTTGCAAATGAACTATAATATGGTGATGAACTATAATATTTTTGGATCGGGCCCCCTCCCCTAACTTCAGCCGGGCCCCCCCTACAGTTTTGGGCTGGCTACCGGCCTGGTTAGGGTAGCCAACTTTTGAGAATGGAAACACTGGATACCCTCCTTGAGTAGTCGCTTCCTGGAGTACGTATACTCTTAAGGTGGATCAATACCCGGAAATCAGTACATATTTTAGTTCATTCCCTTAACTACTGCGTAATGAAACGTTACATATTATAAATATTGTACTATAAGATAGAGTTATGTTTCACACAAGACACTGATTCATTTGGTTGTGTCTTCTGATACCGAAAAAGATAACAAATAAAAGAAAATATTTTATTAGTTTTACAACGAGCACACAAGATGGCACTTGCTGTTAGATCTTACTAGAAGTGCTCCGTTTCCATGAAATGTTTATTTGTATGTGTAAAGTATTTTAAGGTATAACAATCTTATCACGAAATAGATATATTTGTTTAACCGTTTTTCGTGTTATGTTTCATATTTTATTTAAATATTAATTTACATTTAAGGAAATATATATTTTGAGACAAAACTTGCGCAGAACGCCATAATGCGTTGTTGCCAAATTTGTACGTTTACTGTAGTAGTCACAATAAGAAAATTCCTGGATTCTATCGTAGCAGTTCGAGAAGCGGAATCGCGGTAAGGGTCGAAAACTAAGTTCTCTAATAAGTATCTAGGCAGAATTCCATGATTAGTCTCTTTATTATGTGACTTCAGTAAACACTCGACACTATCTGGCAATGCTGCACTATTCAAGCAGCGTTCAGCATAGCACCGAGAACACCTAGTGATCCACCTTAAGATTATGCCCCGTATGCCTTTATTTATTGAGTACTAATTCTTGGACCATATATGATGAAAAGCACTAAATCCATATACAGTTTAATTTTAACTTTGATACAATTTTTAAGAAAGCGTGAAGTTGGTCCAACCACCTTAGTAATCAATGTATCTCGAGAATAATTTGAGCACTAATTCTACGGACTTGAGCACTAATAAGCACTAAATGTTGACAAAAATTTTTAAACTGACACACAATCTGCAGTGTACGTCTGATGAGGATCTTGGATAGAAGATCGAAACGTCACGTGTAAATGTGTTTTTATATTAAATAAGTGCAGTCTTGTTCAGCAGTGTGTTTATTTTTCCAAAAAATTTTATATTTCTATAATGTGGTTAGACCAACTTCACGTGCCTTCCTGGGGTACGTATTCTCTTAATTAAGATTGTAACATCATGTAAACAACCTAAAAGTGGTTACGTCACTTCGCGATTCTGAGTTCGAATTCAATAAATAACTTGAGTTGTTTTTGAAGCATTTATTAAATTTACTTATTCCAGTTTTTGCTTGAGTCGTTACGTAGTGTAATTTATGTAGTCTACCAATAATAATACATCGTATTTAACACGCTCAGCCCCAGGCCCACATGAGTAAAGTTTACCTCGGGACCAAAATACAGTTCATCTGGCACCAGCCTAAAAATGTGAAAAAAAACGTGTCACAGGGCTGCCACCTGTTGAAATTTTCATAACCGAAGTCAACATTTTCTTTCCCAGGGACCAAACCTTCCACTTGAACCATTTAGTCAAATGCAAACTGTGAGTCTAGCAGACACACGGGCCCTAGAAGACAACCAATATGTCTGAGGAAAATAGATACAGGTGGTCCTCCTGTAAAACCTTACTGTGAATCAAATTGATACACATGGAGCTGAACGTGTTAAAACAGAAGAGTAAATATAATTGACAATATAATTATGCAATGTGCTAAATATACTTGAAAAATAAATCTTACCACCTTCGCTGTGGCTGGTAATGTCTCATAATGTTTACAAACTTTTACTGGACCTGGATGCATTATTTAATTAAAAGATGTAACTGAAGATGAAGCAGTGGTAGTGTGCTCTTGAAAATGTACTTCTGTTGATCTTTAACAGTTTAATAAATTTTCCTGCCTTCAATTCTTCAACAAATTCCGCGCACGACAGATCGATATTAAACCGAATTATAAGCTCTGCTTTAACCATGTTTTTCGACAAACTATTCCTTTCGTCACTCCAAAATAATGTGAATAAAGCAGAAATTAGGACTAGTATTTCCAAAATTAAAAATAATTGGCCGGTTTTGAGGTTGTACCGGACACCGAACAAGGAGGTCAAAAACTGAACTATCCGGTAAAATATCTGTCAAAGGTCTTTAGGTAAGTATCGCATCCAACCAATATAAATGGTTCACAATAAACGTTGGAATCATAATACCTTTTACAGCAATTTGATATCTCAACAGGTTCCGGAGGTACGACAAAATTGGTAGAGTTTGCAACATTATGTAATTGCAAGAACTTGTAATTACAACTACCACAAACTATTGATGTAATGTTGTATAAGCAGATGAAAACAATATGTTTTATAAAAAAATTCTCACAACTGTATCATTTTAAGAAGTATACCAATTTCTACCCAGATTTTTCATATCTCCAAAACGGGTTGAGATATCAAATTACCGTAAACGGCATGGCGATCTTAAGCTTATTGGAAATCAGCTGCACAGAGAAAAATCCGTTCTCCGGACAGCGGTATATTGTACAAATATACTGTATCCTCTTGCTTAGTATAGAAATCAGTACGGATCATACGTTATCCGTATGCTACATAGGCACTACCCTTAGATGTTACATCATACCGTTGTAGGATGTCTGACATCTAACAGTTTTCCTTATATCACATGCATATACTTACGTTACCTTCGTCAGCTATATGCTATATACGTCCATTTGTATGTGAGATCCTGACCGCTTACATTGTTTCATACGGAAAGTACGTATAGATGAAAAACTTATACAGAAAGTATTATAAAACATGCGTTTTCAGTTATACGTCTGTTGTACGTTAAGTCCAAAAACTACAGGAATTACGCATGTAACCTATCTTTTTAAGTACGCCACCTACAATTTTTTTTCTCAGTGTGTGTGGTTGGATGTGATAATTACTTAAACACTTTTTTAAAGAAAAAAACTGTGAAACAGTAAAACATTCAAGTCTTTATAACTGTTTTCCCTATTTGTTAGAAATACGTCATTTCAACATCATAGTGTTCGACACTAAGAACCTTTGATGTGCTTTGACACGTCCATCTCACTTGGGTTATTACTGTGGTAAAGGCATCCAGAATTTGTATGTTTACAGATGTTTGTGATAATGTAACGTCCTTACTTTGTCACACTGAATAATACAAACGATACACTGGTAACCCGATACACCGGTAGGGTAACGATACACTGGTCTTCCCTCACCGTCTTTAGGTATAAGAGACGTTATTAATTCTGCAATAATTCTTTCCTCTCTGATTTGGAATTCCTGCCTATTGCAGTTGGGAGGTTTAAGATTTGTTGGTTAAGAATGACCATGTTCATGTAAAGCAGCTCTATCCAAAGCCCATTTAGCAGCTGGATGAACCTCTTGCCCGTAGCATCTCAGAGGTTGGGATTGTATCCCCTGCCTGCTGGAGCTTGGAGATGGATAAGGAACCTCTTGCCCGTTCCAGCTCAGAGTTAGGGTAGTGTCTCCTGCCCGTTGCAGCTCGGAAATAGATGAGGATATCTCTTGCCGGTTGCAGTACAGAGGTAACTTTAGAGGAGTTTCGCCCGATGCAGTTTGGAGAAATAGGTTGGATATGACCAGTTAGCAACTTATGTCTTCTACTTCAAGGTGTCCGCTTTTATAGCCAATCTTTGGAAGCGGGTCCTATAGAGGGGTTGAAGGGGTTCTCTTCGAAGCTATACGTGTTCCATTGATGACGATTGCTTACTGATGCTTGTGCCGAAGGATGTTGTTTAGTTTACGAGTACGAGGGGATTTTGCAGTATTATTCAGTGTTATCTTAAGTATTTTTAACATGTAGATTTGACATTTAGCCTGTTTATTTCAAGTGACTAACTCAAAAATCGTCCTTATTGACTGATGGGTAGAAAATGAAAACTAATCTTGATGCCTATCTCTGGTAAAAATTTCACACGATGTGCTTTCAAAACTGGGCACTAGTGAGCACTTGTGTCGTTCTTGCGCCAAGTTGTTTTCACCGCGTTTCGAAGCTTTCAAACGCTTCTCCTGAAAAGTTAAGAATTCACTCTTGAAATAAACAGGTGATATGTAATAAACCGACATAATGCCATTAAGAAATATAGAACTTTATCTTGGGTTGGTAACACCGTTAATTGGGTGGTATTGTGGAGTACACAAAATGGTATCCCACTGTCAATATTTGCTTGGTAAGAAATTTCATCGAACTTTATCTATTAGTTAAAAAGTTACAAGGACGTATCTAGATAAATGATCCATGGCTGTATAACTAGAAAGTTATAGCTTCTCTCTAATAATAAGGTATTTAATCTCTTAGAAAACAGGATACAGAAGGACCATTGATTGGGCATTTCCGATATATCTAAGAACTTGTAACCTACGTAGAGGTCTAGATGAGAATATTAAAAAAAAAAAAACAGCTGAAATATTATGAAGCACAAAATCAAATTGTTTAACATACTTCACAATACCATCAGATTAACAGGTTACCAACCCGACAGCCTATTTTTTATTCAAATGGTACAACGCCAGGTGACTAGAAATATCAAATCTACGTGATAAATAAACGTAATAAACAAAAACTTCATTAATAGAACCAGTTGAGAATGCTCCAAGAGCCAGAACGAACTTAAAAAGAATAGAGAGATGAAGCAGGAAAGATAACTGTGATTGTTTCTACATGTAAAAGTAAATCTTTTTATATGCACCTTCTTCTCTTTCTCGCAAAATATAATCTCTCTGTGGCTTACAGTTCCCGAGATATAGCTCCTTAAACCTCCCGAAATTCGAAATATTTTGACCAATATTTGGGGAACAGTGGCCAGTTGGCACGTAGCCAGTTGATCAGTGCCCACCGGTTACTATTTGGTACTAAAAGGCTCACCATCCTTTTAGGTATTGGCCAACACTAATATGACCTCTCTATGACTTACGGTTCCCGAGATATAGATCCTTAAATTTCCCGAAATCGGAACTATTTCTTGGCTAGTATGTCGGGAACGGTAAGTCATAGAGAGATTATGTTGGTGTTGACCAATATGTAAGAGAATGGTAAACATTTTGGTACCAATATTCACTGGTGGCCACTGGCCAAACTAGTGCCCACTTGTACAGTGTCCACCGGTTACTATTTGGTACCAAATTTTCACTATCCTCTTAGATACTGATCAATACCAACATCATGTCTCTATGACTTATGGTTCCAGAGATATGGATCCTTAAATCTCCGGAAATCGGCCATTTTTTGCCAATATCTCGGGAACGGTAAGAGTGACGCGAAACATTCCATCACTTCTTTAGATAGTTTTTGATGCTCTATCGAATGCAGAACTCAAAATTGAAAACAAATCGCAAATACTGGACGGACAGACACACAGACAGAGAATTCAGTAACAAACATTTTAATTTCGTTGAATATCGCAATCATTATTCAGTGTTGTAAGCTAAGAATAGTAATATCAGAAACACCTGACGTTTAGGAGATCTTTACAGCAATAATAACCCAAGTGAGATGGTCGGGATAATGCAAATCGAACGTATCTTCATATACAATGCTGTGATCATGATCTAACATATTTCGAATTATGAGGAAAGAAAGTCTCACGCAATTGAAAATTTAACCTTCTTTGTAAGGTTTTTTTATATCGAGAAAGTACTTTAGATAAGTATCACAACAAATAATGTATATAGTTTTCAAAAGACATAAGGCTCATAATTCTGTTTACAGTAATTTAATATCTGAAATTAATCCGCAGTTAGAACAAAAACGAGGTAGAAATCGCTATATTGCTGATAACGACGTATACGTGGGATTTTTTAATTTAAAAAATTGCTGCTTTCCTTAGCTTCTATTAACATCAGTGGCGGATCCAGAACGAGGTCGGGGAACCAAGGCCACTCAGTGTTTTGAATGACAAAAGTAATTGAAGGTATTATTTCCATATTTTTGAAAATTTATAGTGAAATTATGATATTCTTATCATTGTCTGGGTTCTGGCTGTCTTCTCCAAAACTTACCATCTAGATTCGCCACTGATTAAGAGTCTTCATCCCGGCGAAATTAAAATACCGCTAATTTTACATTAATTATGTGATATCTTCAAATAGATAAAAGATAATTGAAATGTGGAACAACAGCGCTCTAGACAATATCATTTTACATGAGAAACCGTTATCACGACTAGGGATGCACGCGAGACGCGAGAAGTCTCGTCTCGTCTCGCGTCTCGTCTCGCATT
Organism: Thermobia domestica; assembly: GCF_964235325.1. Classification (NCBI taxonomy): domain Eukaryota; kingdom Metazoa; phylum Arthropoda; class Insecta; order Zygentoma; family Lepismatidae; genus Thermobia; species Thermobia domestica. The sequence goes on along the minus strand of NC_137468.1, from coordinate 26,747,241 downwards.
TGCGAGACGAGACACGAGACGAGACTGAAAATTTTATGCGAGACGCGAGACGAGACTAAACCATGCGAGACGAGACAACATTTATGAATTACATGTAATTATATATTTAGTGATTTTACATTTATTGAATTTTCTAAGTTGAGCGTTAATGCCTCCAGGAACAAAAAAGTGATTGGGGCAATAGACATTTTATGAGATTTATTATTATTCAAGGTTGATTTTCAGAATTAAAGCCTTCTTTAGTTTCTAAACATCATTAAAAAAGAAAAGCTTTGTAAATTGGAAATTTATTACAACATCGATTTAGGACTTTATTTTGCGACACAAACACATACACGCGGGCGCGCACGAATACATGAACTTCTGTTTTTTGGTCTGGAAAGCGAATAAGACTCCCTATTGCTGCAAAATGTGATATTTCTGTTGTTTCTGTCTTTTTCACATTACTACTAGCGATTTATGTTGGGGGATGGTGGGGAAATCTCCTCTCGTCAAAGTTTATCCCGGGTCCGTCTCGCAGAAATAACATGATATTTTTTACATGGAATAAGTATTTTCTTTCTATATATTTATCAAAAACATCCCCCTCTAGTTTGGAAGTTTAATTCAAACACTGGTTTGGTAGGATGGCCCTACAGGTTTGATGCGAGATGGTAGGAATGGCCCTATATCTGTCAGTAATTTTATTTTCTAGATCTGGCAACACTATATAAGTTGAAAGCGAAAGTTGATAAAATGCGATAATGCAACATTGCTACAAGCGCGAACGAACCAAAAGAATTGGGTCGTATTGTGTTGTGAGGAGTTCTTTTGTTGTTTACAAGCGCTTTTGGCGGTATAAAAACATCTTTAAAATGGAAAATCACCCTTCAAGGAAACGACCAAAACGTGTAAATGTTGATAGTGGCGACGATATTTTAGAAGAGCCAAATATTGCTGGAGACCACTAAGCTGGAAAACAATGTTGGATCCAGCAACAATTTATGCTGGTTTTGCTGTAAATTATGCTATTAACCCTTTGGGGATCCCATGGTACAATCTGTACCATACGGGATGTTTCATGGTACATTGCGTTATAACTCTCCTATTTGAGCTTTTTCGTCCGTTTTTTTTTTTTTATGTCCAGAGGCATTCTAGAAGACCTTACGTATGGTTTCACACCTTCCTGCGTCGAGACATAGGAGGTGATGACATCATAATTTTAAAATATATATTTTCTTTTAATATTTCGGGGCCGGTCTATGTTCATTATTTTTTGGCGGGCTTATTTTTACACGTAGAAGATTGAAATTTTGCACAAACATTCAGTCCACCGAGTAGTATTTACCAGATTTTTTTTCAGATTTCTGCGTTAAAACAGGGGGGGATCCAAAGGGGCGAAATGTTGAAAAAAGGGATATTTTACCAAAAAATCAATTTCTTCGCGATTTTCACACCTTAGATACATGATGGAGACAAGTGAATGGTACCGCCTGAAAGGCAGTTCTATTCTGAAGAGAATGATGTGCGACACATGACCCTAGGGTAATTAGGGAAGTGTCAGGGAATTTTTATGAAAATATACTTCTGTATAAGGAAATTTTGGACATTTTCGGTATTATTTTTTGCGGGCTTATTTTTGCACCTAGAAGATTGAAATTGTGCACAAACATTCAGTCCACCGAGGAGTATTTACGAGATTTCTTTTCGTACTTCTGTGTTAAAACATGGGGGTACAAAGGGGCTAAACGTTGAAAAGGGAAATTTTTACCAAAAAATCCCTTTCACAGGATTTTCTCGCCTTAGATACATGATGGAGACAAGTGAATAGTACCGCCTGAAAGGCAGTTATATTCTGAAGAGAATGATGTGCAAACAATGATCCTAGGGTAATTAGGAATGTCTCAGGGAATGTTTAAAAATTTCCCTCTGTATACGGGAATATGGGACATTGTCGGTATATATATATATTGGCGGGCTTATTTTTGCACCTGGAAAATTTTAATTGTGCATATCTCTGCGTTAAAACAAGGGGGTCCAGAGGGGCTAAAAGTTGAAAAAAAGGATATTTAGACCCAAAAAATCCCTTTTTTGGGATTTTTCCGCTTTAGATACATGATGGAGACATGTGAGTCATACCGCCTGAAAGGCAGTTCTAAGCTGAAGAGAATGATGGGCGAAACATGACCCAAGGGTAATTAGGGATGTCTCAGGAAATTTTTTACCTGAGATCATGGTGTGTTACTGTAATTTGGGGCATGGTGGGAATTCCTGATAAAATTTCTTCCGCCCTTACTATTCAAGATAGAAACTTGAAATTTGGCACACACATTTAGTATACCAAGTACTATTTATCAGATTTTTTTGAGATCTCTACGTTCACACAGGGCCGCTCCAGAGGGGCCCAAAGTGCGAGAAAAAAATTCCCTCCGTAATTGTTCCTTTGACATCATTTTTCTCGCTCCTGGTATATGGTATGATCATGCAAGTGATACCATTTGAAAGCCAGCTTCATTCTGAAGAGAAAGAGGTATGAACCATGATCCTAGGATAAATAGTGACGATGCAGTAGCTGCTTGACTGAAAGTCTAAAAAATAGCCCAAAAAGCCGGGTACCGGAAAGGGTTAATTTGACGAAAATTAATGGTCCAGGAATCAAATTCCAGCACAACTTTTCTTTTAATTTGGAGCGGAGGGGACACAAGTTCGGATACCATGTTGAACTTTAGGTTCCGTCTCCTTAGAATGTTATGAACATTCATCCCATGGAAAGCAATGGCAAATCACCAAGGATTCAGCTTGCCAAGGGACTTTTAGGTCAAATACCTACCTTCGGACAGAATATCACATCATCATTCATTAACAGCCATAGAATAACACATTGCAAAATTTTGACCAGAATATATGCGAGATTGCGAGACCATGCGAGAAAGTCTCGCGCGAGACGAGACTCAACATTTTATGCGAGACGCGAGACGAGACTTCACATTTGCGAGACGAGACGAGACGCGAGACGAGACCAACATTTGAGGCTGCGAGACGAGACGAGACTTTTCCATTTCTCGTCTCGTCTCGTCTCGCGTGCATCCCTAATCACGACTCACTCATCTGCTTTCGATTTCGAGCCATTTTGAAAATCGACATTTATTTTCGCGTTTCTAAACAGCTGAAAACATAAAGCCACTAGGTGACTTGTGATAACGGTACCTCACGCAAAATAATATTGTCTAGGCCGCTCTTGTTCCATATTTCAATTATCTTTTATCTATTTCAAGATATCACATAATTACTGTAAAATTAGCTGTATTTCAATTTCGCCGGGATGAAGACTCTTAATATAACGGCAAAGTTTATAATAATAGTAATATCAAGAGTATTATATAATCTTTCAGCAGTGTTGCAAATTATATCAATGTTCATTATACCTTCTGAAAGGTTTTTGATATCAAATTGTTGTAACTGCCATTATGAACTTTACATCTATTGAAAATTATGTACTCGATTGACTGGGGTATTTATCTAAGGTAATAAAACATTTTGAGAGAAGTCAAATATTTATCTTCCCCGAACTTCATTGTTTGATATGCGTCATATCATCATCATAGTATTTGGTATTAAGTTATTTTGGATATCCATCTCCCATTATTGCTGTTGAAGAGGTTTTCAATATTTGTTTGTGATCATATAACGTCCTTAGTCTATAGAACTGCATAATGAATGTTCCATAATAAGTTCTTTTTGTTTAATTGATAGATTTAAAAAACGAAGAGTGATAAAAAAGTAAGGTTACAAACCCGGTAGTAATATAATATTTCATGCAACCAATGCAGAAAACAGATAGTGCATGCATTGGGTTGTTTCTCGATACAGTCTCCATATCGGTTGAAGCACTTGTCGCATCGTGGGATAAGTTTGAAGATTTCCTCCTTGTAAAAATCCTGTCTTTGTGTGTTCAGCCACGTTGTCACAAAGTGTTTCACCTCCTCGTCTGAAGCGAAGCGGCGGCCTCCTAGGTGCTTCTTCAAGTACGAGAACAGGTTAAAGTCGCTTGGGACGAAGTCTGGGCTGTAGGGAGGGTGGTCAATCTCAGCGAAACTGATTTAACAGCGTGATGGCTTTCGGGGCTGACATTTTCTCTACTAACCGCAAATTTTGAAGACCATTCTGCGACACCAGGCTGACGAGGCGTACACTTTTACCAGCTGCCGGTGAATTTCAGTCGTGGTCACATGTTTTGCCCACAGAAATCGAATAACTGAGCGGACTTCTTCGCGAGATCAGTTTCGCGAAAACACCATTTCTGTTTACCTACAACGAGCGACATAGGTTGCGGGCGGTTGAAACTTTCACAGTTACGAACTATATGTATTAAAATTATTGCACATTCCTCATTTCTTTATAACAGACGAATCCCAGGACCATGGTGGAAAGACTACAAGGTGGTTGCATGCGCATGTCGCCTGGAGCGCTGTCGTGGCTGTGACGTCATCTGGTTTGCAAGAGACAACGGGAAACGGTGCGGCTTTAAGTGACAAATGGAAATTCTTTGTTACTTTGTTCTTTTAAATGATATCGAGAATGCTTAACTGTGCAGTGTACGGCTGTAGTAATTATTACAGAAAAACTAAATGAACTAATATAAAATACTTTATATTTCCTCAAGAAGAGGGCGAATGTCTCCAGAAATGGATTTTAGCTTAAGGCGACAGGACAAAATAAACCTAAAATATGGTTAAGATTTACATAAAAATAATAAATAAATGCAATGTTAAATGAAATTCTATAAAGACGATTTCATTATGTACTTTCTTTTTAGTATTAATAGTATGTAATAGTAGTATATAGGACTACAGTAGCTTGTGTTGATTCTGTATACAAAAATCCAATAGTACGATTTAAAAAGATGAACTTCGAGATAAGACCCGGGTTCAAAATCATGAAAGAGAGGGAGCGACAGAGGTGATCATTTCCATCATCATTTCCTTCTACATAAGATATTGAGACAAAATTTTCCTCATAGAGGCAGGCATATAACTCGAAAAGGGACGCACGGTGACCTAAGGGGCTTACCTCCCTCGAGTTACGAGCATTGAACGCGTTAAAGTAGTTCAGGTCCCATTTCATTCTGGAGGTCTGCATTCCCTGTAGCCTCGGTGCTAAAACGGGACGTTGCACTTCAAATTAACTAACGAATGGGAGGTTCGTAATAACGATTAACGGTTACAAAGATATATAACAATGTATTAGATCAAGAGAATAAAGTATCCACCTACCATGTCAGGGCGACATTGTCGGGACATTTTTACACTCAGATTTTGAAATTTTTGTTCATTTTAATCATAACTTTGGATAATTTACTTTGGATACATATTTAGGGGTTCCCTCCAGAATTACAAAATTAAGAATCACTGCAGTAAATTTAAAAATATGGTAGATTCTCAACCAATCAAGGAAGCATGGTGGCTCAATGGCAGAAGGCTCACCTCTGGTTCAAGGGATACTGGTCCGCTTCTCGGTCAAGTGAGTTTCTGGTGGACAACATCGTGTCCGTGAGTTTCTCGGGGTACTCCCACATTCTCATTCCACCAAATTCCACATAATCATTCACTTGCATTTATCTTTTGTCTTCTTTAGTCCACGGGACAGAAAAGAGAAACTTATCAAGAAAATTAAGAAAATTATGTAATTTTATGGTTTATATGTTTTCTAGTCTAGCTGTAACACCCCTACATCGTCTTCACCTACGCCTAGTACTTTGTTTCTTGCTTGAAATAGTCATGTTGCAATTTCTTTGTTTGAGGTGCTTTGTATATACATATTTATTTCTATATATTTTTAGAACACAATAGTATATGTAACGTTTTATTTCGAACAAATGTTTAATAATACAGTTTGTTAAGGCGTAAATTTTGACACTAATATTCAGAGAACTGTCAGTTTCACCAAACCTTTTGTTCAGATACAAATTCTATAAATAAGCGATCAGCGATTTCAAATAAGATGATTTTTTTAATATATATAAATCAAAAACGATGTTTAAAATATTAAATACGCACGTCCCTGCTCAATAAAGTTTTTAACCTCCCCTGAGATTCTGACGAAACTTACATGGGAGCAACCTCTTAAAAAAAACTGTCCAAGCATAAGGAAAATATACGTACGTGCATTTTTGTTTACGAAAAGAATGAATTCTCCCTTGGGATATTCTCAAAATTTATGTGGGGTCTTCAGTAAATAATTCTCTTTCAAGCAAAATAATAATAATAGTAAATCAAAACCGATCGATGTGTTACGAAAATATACTTGAGCATACATAAATATATAATAATGAAATGCATTAACGACACACTGTATTATAGATTATTCAGGCCTATATATACTCGAGTGTATTACTTCAGATGTTTAAAAAAGAAAAGAAAGAAAGAAAAGAAAAGAAAGAAAAAAGCAGAAAATGTAGTGAGTAATATTGGCTTGTTCAAGCTTCAAAGTTGTTTAATATGAACTGATATTGCTGTTTCTTTTGCTATTGTAAATATCTTCCTTTGAATTCACTTAGCTTAAGCATTGATTACATTACGTTTATATAATTATTGTTTGTACTAAAATTTTTACTTCGTTGAAGATCACTATAAATAGAAGAGAAGTTTGCGTGTAAGATACCAGCGAGCAAGCGCTTGTTAAAAGTTCATCTGACTCTCGCTGGTCACGTCTGAGACCAAGATGACGTCATGCGCCAGAGCGACAAGAATGTAGCACTGCATTGCACCCACCTTGTAGTCTTTCCACCATGCCCAGAACTATCGGTCTTGTAACCTTATTTATGATCATCCTTCGTATGTAATAATCAGACAATTCCATTATAAAAATCATCTTTAACGTGGATTGGCAACACTGCCAATCTGATAACACTACAGGGTCTGCCGAACGAATTTCCCTGGTCTATATTCGCATAGTACAAAATTTTAACGATTTTTTATCTATTACTTTTAAAGTTAGAAAAAGTTTAGAGATAATGGTTCACCCTATTCATAACGATAATTTATTCGCTCTCAAAAATCATTCCCGTTTCAGAAGATCAGAACTTCAATGCACCTAGCGATGTTTAGGTATGAGGATGTCTTAGAAAGTGGGTATATATTAAAAATGAAGCGCAAACAATTTATTTTCAGAACTAAAACGAAATTGCTCTCCTGCATTTAAACAAATAGGTCTATTACAGTTATCTACTACAACGTCAAAATAGTAACATCATTTACTGAAATTAAATTATGTAATAACAAAAAAATGTTTATATTATTGAAATTGCTGTCGAAATACGGAAAACAAAAATGCAACAGGAACACTCTGATGTAGATTACATAATGGTAATGAAATGCAACAAACGTGAACCATGTAGCAGAGTCATCTAACGGTAATATTTTGCACTTTAACAACCAGAATGTCCTTAAGGGACATGCATTTCCGCAATATATGTCATTGCGTTCATAGCAATGCACACAGGGAGTATCACAGAGCAACATTTGCCCTCATTACTGTCCCCTAGGGAGCTCCAACAAAATTGTCATCAACTTATTGTGCTCACTATTATTTTTATTTCGTTTTTTTTTTTTTTTTTGTTTATTTTTCATTAATACAGGATGGATAGACCATATTTCACGAAGGGGTTGGAATACGTAATATTTTCCATTAGAATAGCATTAATCTGAAAGTTTTTTTTTTTCTGATTGACACACAGTGGCGGATCTGGAAGGTAAAAACTGGAGGGGGCACCCAGAACCCAGACTATGATAGGTATATCATGAGGTTTACTATAAACTTACAAAAATATGTAAATAGCTTAAATTATTTTTGTCACTCAAAATACTAAGGGGAAGGGGCTAGACCACCAGCCCCCGGGCTAGATTCGCCGCTGTTGACGTAGTAGAAGTAAGGGGGGATATTCTAACCACCAATTTCCTCTTAGTTTGTAGCTTGCATCAAGTAGACGTCCAGAAAGTGCGGGACAGAAAAAAAATCACACTTGTGCAGCAGGCGCGTGTCCAGGGGGGTCTAGGGGGCCGCCCCCCCTAAATTTGTACTGGCCCCCTCTAAAATTTTCACGGTAGGTTTGCAAATGAACTATAATATAAGATGAACTAATATTTTTGGATCGGGCCCCCCCTAACTTCCACCGGGCCCCCCTACATTTTCGGGCTGGCTACGGGCCTGTTGTACAGAGAACGAAAATTATTGAACTGTATTTCGTGAACGAGAGGTCAATTGTCAATTGTCAAATGAGAGCGTATGGTCGCTATTTTTGTGTCAGGGATGAACCTTCTGAATCAATGATTCGTCAATAGATTGGACGTTTCAGAAAGCATGTTTCGGAAGCTGATTTAACACGATGGGGAAGACTACGCTCGAGAATTCATGCAGTAATTGAACGGATTCGAAGGAGTGTCGTAGAAGCACCGAAGATTTCCACAAGAAGACGGGCTGATCACGTGAGATTGATTTGAACGACACTGCACACCATTTTAAAATATGATTTGCACCTGTATCTGCATCTAATTTGCACCTGCACAAAATCGACTGGTGCAATATCTGCAACAAAGGCAATGCCTGAGATCTGTTTCGCGCACTGACAAGTTGGTTCGTAAGAACCTTTTTTTTTCTTGACGATATTTATGAGTGATGAAACACACTTCCACTCCTATGAGTACGTAAACAAAATTGCAGGCTTTGGGGTACCGAGAATCCACATGTTATCCACCAACGTACACACCATACTCTGTGTTGCATACAGTATGGTATTACGTCCCAGAGAATCATTGGACCTTACTTTCGCGAACACGTCAATGACAATGGAGTGAACGTCACCAGTGCTCGATACAAGGTGATGATTCAACTTTTGCGCCCTGCAGGAGAATATGCCAGACGTTTTGTTTCAGCAAGATAATGCAACATGCCTAGGATTACAACCACACGCCTGTGAACCTTTTCTGGCCATTGAGTCATTTCATGAAAAGCAAACAATCCTTGGCTATCACTATCGCCAGATTTACAGGCACCAGGCTTTTACCTTTGAAGCCATTTCAATAAACGGACTATGTTAATAAACCTTAAACAATAGAATAGCTGAAGGAGAATCTCCACGCGGAAATCCAAACAAAAACGCCAGCAATTTTGAGAAGTGTCACGACTAATGTTATGTTGTGGCATGAGCTTATGCATGCGAACCGCATCATGGTGGACATTTACGTGAAATCATCTTTCATACGTAGATTCCATAAATCTCCCATAGATAATGTATGTTACAGCAGCATTTCGATACATATTGTTAACATACGAGAAACGTTTTGCTGTTTTTTAAAACCCGTTCGAGATTTTTGGCTCACCTTGTATATACCACTGACGTGAATGAACGAACGAATGGTTATGATTTAATCGAAGCATCAGTAGCGAGACTATTCGTGTCCGTTTATATACAAGTGGCATACGTAGAATTTCGTAAATGGGGTCAAGTGCTCGATATCGGATGCTTTCAGGACCTACGTGTCTTTAGCAAGTAGTAGTGTTTTGAGAATGCGATTGTGTTGCGAATCTTATGATCCTGTATTTCATTCACCGGTGACGAGACTTGTGGAAATCACTTCTTTAAAATTTTCAAATTTCTTTCTATACAAACTAAAGAATTAATTGATCGTACTACTGTACTAATTTATCATAAATATATTTTTGAAATTGTAACAAGCTTTCTTTCCTTAACTTTTAGCGGGAAAATTTAAATTTCTTAACTAAGCGACATCTCTCATTCTACTTTGTACCTTCGATTATCTTTAACTCCCTATCACGGCGAAATTAAAATACCGCTAATTTTACAGTAATTATGTAGTATCTTCAAATAGATTAAAGATAATCGAAATGTGGAACAAGAGCGCCCTAGACAATATTATTTTACATGAGATACCGTTATCACGAGTCTCTTATCTGCTTTCGATTTCCAACCATTTTGAAAATCAGCATTTATTTTCGCGTTTCTAAGCGAAAAGCTACTAGGTGACTCGTGATATTGGTACCTCATGCAAAATAATATTGTCTAGGTTGCTCTTGTTCCACATTTCGATTTATCTTTTATCTATTTGAAGATATCACATAATTACTGTAAAATTAGCGGTATTTTAATTTCGCAGTGATTAGGCCTCTTAAAGTTTTTTTTTGAGACCCTGGAAAATGATTCATCCCCTCCACCCGTGTCAACCTTGTTCGGTACTACTGTGGAGAATGTTTGTTTATTGAAACTCAACGCTTATCTATAACACCAAGGCTAAATGAGACATAGACTTACAGTTTAAGGCGGAATCTAAATCACTGCAATGCTCTTCAATTCTTTCCTATCGAGAATCTAACTCCGTAATCCCGTATACTACTCAAAAAGCAGCTAGTTTCAAATTGAATTTAAATGAAATGAAATTTTCTTGTTCTACGTTTGCTAGTTGGGAGGCAAGATGGCTCAGTGGTGGAGTGAATACCTCTGGTATGTGGGGGAACTAGTTTGATCCCAGAACAAAGTGAGTTTGTGGTGGACAACAACGTATCTGTGGATTTCCTCTGGTTTCCTACCACATTATTCCACAAATTTTTCCATAATCATTCACTTGCCGTAATCATCTCTCTACCTTTGTCTAATAGGCATAATTGTGGGACGTTAAACTGAAAGAATTTCAAAGACTCCCGCTAGTCATTGTATTTAGGCTAATGGAGACGATAATTAATGGAGGTGAATGATTATAAAATAATTGGTGGAATGAGACTGTGGGAGAAGCCCGAGAAAACTCACGGATACGATCTTGTCAACCACAAACTTGCATGCCTCGTAATCGGAAGAGGGATCTATGCAGCACCAAAGTGAGCGCTCGACCATGGAACAACCGTACTTTCATAGTTCTTGGAGATTAAAGCTACAAATAAACTGAGAAATAATTAATTTTTCAAACCTAATTTTAAAGAGTTTTCTTTACCAACCAAAACTCTTTGATACCTGATATGCCGGTTAATACATTTTAATTTCCTCGCTGGATGGCGCTTCAAGCAAGGGTTGGGTCAAGTCGCAACTGTTATATCAGTTTGTTGCTAGGAAAGTACTTTTGAGTTGAGTTGAGTTGATTTTGAGTTTAACGTCCCGTTCAGCAACGAGGCTATATGAGACGTGGACCTACTGATTAACGTGAATTCCGAACCACATGAGCTCCCGCTGGGAATCGTACCCGAGTTTCCCACGCCATAGGCGCATACGCTAACCGCTTAGCCACGAAGGAGCTCTGACAGTACCTTTGAAAACGCCGTTGATGTGCAGCCGAGTTTGAGTTAGCTTGATATTGTGTTTGCGTGGTAAGCATGTCTAGTTTCACAGCAAATAAAGACCATGTTGGGTCAGTCAAAAGATAAACGCGAGTGAAAGCCAACATATCCTTGCGGAAACTTGCGATGACAACGAGTGAAAATCATCATATTGTTGCAGAAACTTATGATGACAATGTCCTAACGCAAGACGCGTGTGTGAGTGTTGATTTAGACAATTCAAAAGTGGTGATTTCGACTTGAAAGACAAAGATCGCCCGGACCAGCCGAAAATATTCCAAGACGCCGAATATTGCAAGCGGACGAAGACGATAGGCAAAGTCAACAACAAATGGCAGAGAAGTTAAATACCGGCCGGCAAACCATATCTGATCTTCTTCATGCCATTGGAAAGACGGACAGGACAGGAAAATGGGTACCAACAAACATCTGAGCAACATGCAAATGGAAAAGCGATAAGCGGAGTATGAAATGTTGCTTTCTTGGAAGAAAGAAAGTTTTCTTCTTACATCAAATGGTGACTGGAGACGAAAAAATAGATCTAATTCGAGAACCGAAATGCAAAAAGTCACAAGTTGACTCAGGACAACCATCCAAATAGACCGCAAAACCGAATCGTTTCGGAAGGAATACAACGCTGTACATTTGGTGAGATTAGAAAGGTGTGGTGTACCATGAGCTTCTAAAACCAGATGAAACAGTGAATACCGTTCGCTACCGTCAACAACTGATCAATTTGAACCATGCATTGATCGAAAAGCGTCCAAATTGGGCTACAGACATGGAAAAGTGATTTTGCAGTGAATGACGTTAGAGACAATTTCTGTTTTTGTTTGGGAACTCTTGTTCCACCCTTCGAATTCACAAGATTTAATCCCTGCAGACTACCACTTATTTTCATCGATGTCTTAGCACTTCCCCAGCAACACTTCAACAATTACGAAGATATCCAAAATGGTTTTCTGACTGGACTACGACAAAATGTGAACGATTTTTCTGGGAATGCATCCACAATTTCAAAGAGAAATGGTCAAAATATATAGCTAGCGATGGCATGTACTTTGAATAAAGCATTTGCTACCTTCATCCTAAAATAAAACCTTCTTTAAGAAAAATTAAGAAACATTAAGCAGCACACTTGGTACATTTACCTGTCTGTCCATGTATCCATTTGTCCCAGAGACAAAAACTCAAGAGCTGCTTGATTGAACACTTTCAATTCTGGAACTCTTTAATCCATTCACTGGAAGTGGTAGTAAACAACCATTCCCAGTTTTAACGTTGATCTCTATATAGGAAGCATTTAACAAAAGGCTATTACATTTAATCTCTATATCCTTAAATCTCTACTAAAACCGGAAGTCATAGAATTTCATGACAACTTCCGGTTTCAATATTGATCTACATAGAGTAAAAACAATAAAAGGTAGAAAAAATAGTTTTTGGAGTCGATTTAGCGTTCTAAGTATACGTACCATCTCGTTTCTTAACCCTCTATTCAAACCGGAAGTATAAAAAACCAACCACTTCCGGTTTAAATTATCGTTATAGATTAAAAGCGCTAATAGCAAGAAGCGGTTTCCTGCAATCAACTGACGAGGAAACGGTCTCAAGTGTAAGCAACCGATTTGCTGGGGTCCGGATATGTGCTACGGGAGACCAAAGTAGGAGACCCGTATTCTGGTGTTTGGGCCCATACGCAGAAATTTCCGAAATATGGGGCCCCAAAGTGCCCCTACATGCTATTACTAGGAAGCGAATGACGTTACTTGTACACAACCGATTTGGCTTACTTAAGGAAATATTATGCCATACAAAACAAACTCCTTCCCGTGGTGTACATGCGAGAGTTCTACTTGTTTCTTTATTTTTGCTTACAATAAATCAATTTTCTGACTTTTTATGAGCTCTTCATTTACTCCAGCTGACCAGTGTTTTCAATTGCGTTTGAAAGCTTAAAGACACTTATGTTAGGAAGTAAGTAAAATAGTGTTCCAAAATGTTATTACGTAAACGAGGTAATAACGTCCTCCAGGTTTTCGCTTTTTGCTCCGCACTCTGAATGCGATTCTGTAAATGGACGAGCACTCATATTTCTGTACCATCTACTAACTGTCGAAAACAAATATTTAACTCAATGAATAGCATTTGGTAAGTATTAACTGGCTAATTTCAAAGTTATCATGGGGGGGGGGGACACTGTGGCTCAGTGGTAGGGCGTTTACCACTGATGCTTGGGGTCCTTGGTTCGATGGCAGGCGGAGTAATCTTATAGGGTACAACATCGTGTCCTTGATTTTTCTCGGGGTACTCCCGTTTCCTCTCACTTTCTCATTCTACCAATTCTTCCAGCATTATTCACTTCACCGTCATCATCTCCGTTCGCCTAAATTGTGTAATTGTGGGACGTTAAACTGAAGGATTTAATTTTATATTCAAAGATTATTATAGTGCTTGTTACTCTAAATCATTTGAAAAAGAGAAAAAAAATACCAGCGACACGTGTACACCACGTGAAAGGATTTGGTTTATATGATGTAATGTTATCGAAATTAATATTAAAACCGGAAGTAGTAGTAGAGTTCTATTACTTCCGGTTTTATAATAAATTCTTAATAGTCTTAATTGACCGCAAAAAACCGGTTCTCGCTATCTGTAACCGTTTTTGCTCTTTAGTGATCAATGTATATACCGGTACCGGAAATGGTTGATTTCTATCACTTCCGGTTTTAATACCGTTTACTTCAATGAATTCTATTCCTAATTTTTGATCCTTTATGTCCTGACAAATGTTGATTTTCATTCTTCAAGTAAGTTTTGAGATTTTTCTTTTTCTCTTCCGGACGAACATACTGACAAACGAGCTGGGGTTATAATAAAACAAATTCCTTAAAAAAAATACCAG